>NC_043712.1:9092817-9101424 GCF_006229205.1 Suricata suricatta
ACACACACACACACGCACACCAAAGAGATGCCAGCCTTGGTGGTGAGTACGCACAGCAGCTGTGGTGACTAAATAATCCATATGGCTCTAAAGAGAAGTTATGGTTTACTGGGTCTACAGTCACATCCAGTGGTGGAATTCAGACACCAGAACTAAGCCTCGACATAAATGTTTTATCCAAACTCTCTCCTATCTAACCACACCCTGGTGGCAGGTAGGGCAGGGTTTTGCAAGTCTACCCCTAGCAATGGTTTATAACAGGTAAAAAAGGTCCATGTTGGAGGAAATCTTAAATTTTCCATAGGCCCAGAGAAGTTCTGTCCTACTCCTAGTCCACCACTCCAATCCCAGTATTCATTCATGCAATCTCTCCACAAAATACAGAAAATCACATAGTACCTTTACAGAGAGAAAAATCGAAGGCCTGATTTAAACCACTAAAGTCAGCAAAATCAGAATCAAGGACAAAACTCAACCCCCAACATGAAAACAATATGGTGATCTTACACAACAGATATATGCTGAAATGTAAATGCCACAGGTGTGAAGCAGAGCATAACCACAAATGCTAACTGTTCCAGCTTTTAGGTGTCGAAGCCATAGTCTTAATGCTCATTTAAAATAGTTTCCTGAAGCCCAAGTCAACTATTTTTCTTTCTTTCCCTAGTAAAGAAAATATTCTTGTGAAGTTCAGTTTAGTGAAGACTGCTGCACTAGTGTGCACACGTTTACATTCTGAAAAGAAGTGATAACAGTTACTAGCCATGTTGCTGAAATTAGGCCTTAGGGAAAAAAAAGACTAGATGACACAAAGGTCTTAGTACACTTTCATATAGAGAGAGTACTATAAACACTTCTCCTTTGATCTCCAATTAGGTCAATTAATATTCAGAAAAATTCTGTAACCCCACGTTTCAATAATCATAAGTGGTTCAAAAAAACCACTGAGGTTCTAGAAGCTTCTCTAGACCTTTCAATCAATTTTATTTATATGCAAAACCAAGAGAAACTAAAAAAAAAACAAAAAACAAAAAAAAAAACCTCCAAAAAAAAACAAAGCTCCTCCTGATGCTAAAGCTCTCAATTTACTGACAGGCAAATGGCTTCATGCTGCCACTTAATCTCATTTCTTGCATAATGCCCTCTAATTAGCATATCAAAGTGAATTAATACTTCTAGGGCATTAGCAATGGGGAAATCTGCTCCAGGCTCACAATAGCAGTTAAGAGAGAGCCAAGAAATCCTCAAAAACACCACAAACCACTTTGCATTGCAAAACTGTTCAATTTATTTATCCTCTCTCTCTAAACACTTTTACCGCACACTGTTTTACTACTGTTCACCAAACAAAATGATAATTGCCAAAGTTACCAGCATCTGTAATGCCTGTTTAGAATCTTAATTTAGATTATGTTGCAGATAATATCTATATGCAACCATTTGTTCTATTATAAATGTTAATATAGAGACAGTGGAAATGTTGACATTCTCAATTAGTTAATTTGAATTTGAAATAAAATTTTATGGGATTTTAAAATTTATGAATTTTTTAATGTAAAAAGCCACCTGCTGGACTCTGATGCCTAAGAAATGTGCTTTGAAAACTGATGTATCACATAAAACAAAACAAACACACACAAAAAAATCATTTTACCATAACATATGTTGAGTCTCCCAAATAATGGTTTAAACATCATGAGGAATCATCAGCATTAAAAGGATTACATTATATACCAAGTTCTCATTAATATGATCACACAAAAAGGGTTATTGTTCAAAATAGCTTAACATTTTTAAAGCAGGCTGAAGAAAAAAAGTATACAATTTTTAACAATTATTTTTGTCCATAATTAATTTTAATTGTTTTCAGTCCTAATCAGCTACTTTCATGTAATCAGTCCAAAAAAGAAAAAAACAAAACTATGCCAATTCAACTTAATACATTCTATCACAACAATTTTTTGCTAGACATACACTCAAATTTAGTATCAAAGCAAACTACTGTTACCATCAAAGCTACAAACATATTTATGGACTATGTCTATAAAAAAAGAATAAAGAGGAAATTCTGGTTACTATTCTCCCAACAACAGCATTAATTAGAATGAGGTTTAAAGTTACCGAAATTTATTTTCCAACATGTTCTGTGTCTGATCCTTAAAAAAGATAGTTTATTTTTTCAGTGACCTGTTCAAGCATTACTTATTAATTTATGTGCTAAATATAATAACACTATCACCTCGCTATAATAGCGATTTGTTTAATTAACTTCTATAACTTTGTAAAAAAAAAATCTGAGAGCCAGGTCTGGAAAACTTCGGCCAACTTACATTGCACAGTGATGTAAATTATTTACTCTCTTCATACTTAGAGACTCCCACGGCCTACTGAAGTAGAGCAGTGCTTGAAAAGGTCAACATGGGAAGAGGGGTGTGCCAGCTTTGTTAGTCAGTTACTACCTAAATCATGCCGATCACACTGATAAATGGCTAAAACACAAGCCTGCTGAGAAAACAAATAAAACATTATTCTCATAGTGTCAATATTGAAAAAAATAAGTACCTAAAGATGTCCACATGTACATGAGTAGAGGCAAAATAGTCTAACATCTTTATTTAACTTGATGTGTTTGTGCTGACATTTTAAGTATTTAATCTGAATAGATACCTCAATGATATGAGTACAAAATAAAGTGGTGACTGATTTAGGGTGTGGTTCATGAAATGTGGTTTCAATTCTTTATAACCATACTTCATGTAACAGAACTTCATCCTGTAAAATACCACATAAGTATCAAAATATAAATAATCTAAATAAGATGTTAAACTTAAATCTGTCTTGAAAACAGCCTTTTACAAAATTTATAAACTGAAACCTAAAAATACAAGTCAAATTAATTAAAAGGGAAAGAATCATACTATGAAAGATGTATACAGATATATATCATGAAAGCCGATAACACAATATGCTCTTCGGGGAAAATCAGGGCTTCTTTTGTCACTGTATTAATACACTTCTGATTAGGAATAAAATTATGTAAATTAATAAAGTAACATGGTAAAGTCCCAAGTAAAACACCAAAACTGCACAAATCCGTAATAAAATGAACTCTACTAAAACTAAGGCATGAAAGAATTACTTGTACAGATCAAGTTAGTATTGACAAGAAATTTCAATATATTTTTACTGGGGAAAAAAAGCGTTGAAAAATATCCCCATATTTTTAAGATAATACAATACTTGATACTGTAGATCATTAAGTTCTAGACCAGTATGGTAGTTGGATTTCTTCTAGGTTTTCTACAAATATATTGCATATATTATCTTAAAAGGATGAGAGAGGAAAAGTAAGTTAGAAAAACACCAGTCTTTTACATCTTCCCTCAATACCTCCTTAAAAGCTACAGTGAGTTATATGAATCTATTAAAATAGAAAAAAATCAATAAAAATATTCTTGTTACTTTAAGGAAAAAATTGTGATAAAGTAATAATGGCATTTCTAAGATATACTGATTTTATATTTTTTCTTGTTTAGTCACTTAATATTTCCAATGTAAACAAGACATAATGTGTCTAAAATTGACATGAAATGTAAAATGGTAACAGTCCATCAAATTTGCTTCCAAATAATTCTAAAAGGGTGAGAGTTACAGAGAAAACAAGATGGGCCAAGTGTTGCTAACTGCTGAAAGTGGGCAATTAGTTCATGGGGGTTCGAGTTTCTCTTCTCTCTACATGTTTTTTACGTTTCCACTTGTCCATAATAAAAAGTTTTTTATGACTAGAAAATAAATTCATTAAAATACAAGAATGAATCATGTATGGAACAGTGCATTTTTTTAAAAAGTCTGGAACAAATAACGATAATATATTGGAAAAACTGCAAAAGCAACTTAAAAGAATATATGCAATGTATACAATAACATTTATTCTCATATATAACAGTTTTCACCTTTCCTGTTAAATTTTCACATCATGGAATATTTGGTTTTTATACACTGGGAATTAAAGAATTACAGGGTGCTGCACAGTGAAAAAATGAACAAATTTTAATATTCAATCATTAAAAAGAAAAAGAAAACAGAAAAAGAAGGTTCCAGTGAGTCTCTAGGCCTGTAGGGTCTGAATTAAATGGAGAGGTGCTCACTGAGAGCACTGCTCTGTCCCTCTGAAACCTAGTCCTACTGATAACTCTAAAGATAAAAGGTTTAATCATAGATATCATATTCTAAATGCATATAAAACCTCACATAACAAGCTACATTCTTAAATCCAGTTTTGATATCTAAAATTCTATGACTCCTTCTAAAAGGTGGGGGGGTCCTCCAAAAGTAAAGCATTTTAAATAGTCATTTTCTTCTTCTCCTTAAACATAAAAAATACTTCAACCAGCCCAACCAGCCAAGCAGGCCTTTCTCTCCCCCTGCGGACACCTCCTGCAGTAGAGAAGTTCATTAAGTTTTATGATCTTCCCAAGTCAGTCCTCCTTATAAGCCTCACAAAGGCCACAAATCTGGCAAACCATCATGTATGCCATTAGACATTACTAGTAAATGAATGCTATTTAGGGTTTGTGGTGGCAATAAATCAGAGTTTGGTTGGCAGCTATCAACATAGAGTATTTTAACCTACCATTTAGAAAGGAAAAGGCTGTGTTGTTGTTTTATTTTAATACAAATCTTTTTTCACAATAGGATTCAGACTACATACTAAAATGTTAAATTTTCATTAAAATTTTTTTTAAAATACATTTCTTTCTCAAAAAGAACCATTTTCTTCATATGAACTCTCGTAATTAAAGGCTTTGGAAAGAAGGCAGATTTGTGAGGATGGAATATTTTCACAAAGAAAAGTACTTCAATAATCAAGATTAAGGTGGCCAAAAAGATGTGAGGGAATGCACCAAAAGAAGTATGTAGAGGAGGAGACCTCAGAGCATCAGGAATATTTAAGAAGAGATAGATGGTAAAATAAGACTAAAAAGTAATTAGGAGGAAAATCTTAACATATATGCAACTACCTCACTGGTTGCTTAGTCAGTTTAGAATAGACAAATATGTTGATTTTAAAGCCTATAACTTTTCAGTTGCTTCCAAAATGCACAAATATTACAATTCAACTAGTGATGACGTTTCTACCCCCAAAATAATTGTATGATGAATTTTACAAAAGAATACATTTTCAAGAAAAACCAAGCATCGCATAGTAAAAGTATACTTTCCCTACCTCTGAATGGGAAAATAATACAATTGTGGTAGATTACCCATTTATCTGTCAGAAGGGAAAAATACCTTTTCATATCTGGTAGGAGAGAAAAAAGATGTTTCCAACTAAATCCCTCATGTGCATCAGAACTGGCTGTGTTCACTGCCTGATCAGAAACCTCAAAACCTACTGGCAGATCTATAAATACACGGAATTTTTTCAAAAATGATTTTGTCTTATTTTAAGAGAGGCACAACTGAAATGACATTATCCACTGAAGTGACAGTTCTCCCCCCCACCTCCCCAGCAGACAACCCCCTACCCCTCCATTATGCAGAATAGAGTCATCACATAATGTTCCAGTTTCTGTTACAAATGACTAGGTAAACTTTCTCTAGATTACACAGAATTAATCTCTGAATACTATATTATTAGATTAAATAAAATGATCTAAAGAAAAAACATTATGCAATATACATATATTCTACAATGCTTATTTTATAAGTTCATGATGTTTCCACAGCCTTTCTGGGGGAACAGATGTGGGGAGGAAGGGGGAGGCCTGAAATTTGCTGCCCCGCTTTCTTTGCCTTGGTAACACTAATGTCTACACAGATGTTTTATTTCAAATCAAGGATACTGGGTCCAGCGTCCCTGTCTCTTTCTAAGACTAGTTTTGGAGGGTGAGGTGGAGCTGTGGGGAGTAAGGGAAAAAGGAGAGGAGAGAAAGAGCTTCACCCCCATCAATCATTCAGTACTTAAAACCCGTCCCTCTCGAGCTTAGAGAGGCAGGCAGGAAGATGCCTCTGCCCAGACAGCGCCTTTACTCTTTGTCGGCTGTTGGCTTTTTACAAAAGAGATACCGTGCAAACTTGAGTCTGCCGGCCAAAGCATAAAAAGAGGATCTAATTTACAAGTTATCACTGAAAGCCTCAGGAACAATTTTCAAAAGACAAAAATTTCCTTTGTCAACTACCTCTTGCTTCTTAAATAGCAAGAGCCCTACCAAAGCTCTCTCTGCCAGTAATCCCAGACTCTGAAAAGACTTGTTTCTTTTTCGTAACTCACCTTTGACATGAGGCTGACTATACTTTCCTTTCAGAATGGTGTAACTAAGTCTTGTGCAAATAAGCAACTAGAGGACTTATGCCTCCTAATTGAATTCTGCCTGCTGCTAAATGTCTAAACAAGAAAAGCAGTTTGCTGGGTTTGGTTCTCAAGCTGGCTAGGCCAAAACTTTAAAAAGGCAAAAAAAAAAAAATACAAATAACGAGATGGGGGTGATAGGGGAAGAACATCAATCCCCTCTCCCTAGTAATGTAATGCCGTGTAAGTTGAATCAATCTTAATATTCACAACATAGTCAATACCCCAGTGCTTAGCTGTCAGCAGAAACTGAAGTGGAGCCCTGATAGCAAGAAAATCCTTGGACATGAAGCAACATAATTTACTGAGAATTGTATACTTTTAGGCTTCTAAACTAAGAATCTTCAAGATTTAATGTTTGGTGTCTTATTTTATAGTCAGATAAAAATTATCTACCATTTTAAATCACAATGCTTGCTAAAGGTAGCTAAAAATCAACAGAGTAAAAGTTAGGAATTTAAAAGGCTGTGGTTCTCAAAATGTAAAATATACCTTAAGAGGTATCAGTCAACATTTAGAAATGATGAATACTAAGTGAATGAAAAGCAGGAAAACTACTCTTTAAGGATCTCAATACTTTCTGTTAATTATGATCTTAGCATATATTTTAATAGGTGGCAAAACCCTACCATCTTCTCTTGATTACTTTTAGAATCAGAATGGCATTTGAAAATTTTGTTCAAAAGGAGGGCAACTTTCCTACCAACTAACAAGTATATTCTGTGTGCTACTATTGGTACACTCGATTTAAACACAATGGCATTTAATCTTTTAAACAGCATCACGTGGATATTGCTATGTCCTGGACTTTTAAATTTCACTTTTTTGCCTCAAGTTAAAAAACAGCAACTTTATAATACCATTTGGCCCACACACACACACACACACACACACACACACACCAACAGTAAAGCTTGTTTAATGCACTTGTTTGCCATATCCAGTGCAGATAATGCCAAATCGGAACTAAAACATCCAGATTAAATTTCCAATTCCATTTGAGTCGCTACTATCACCTTAAGACTAAAATACGTTCAATTTAAAAAATCTGACAAGAAAATTAAATTGGAATGAATTGCCAGAAATGTATTTAACATGTTCTTGTAGTTTTTATTTCAGCACTTCTGCAAAACCTGTCTTCTCTTGTATTCCCTGCCTCGAACACTTCAAAAATTGTTTAACCTGTAACTGTGAACCTTTTTCTACTTTACAAAATATACTAAACATATTTACAATATAATGATTTCAAGCATAAAATTTAATGAAAGTACTAATAGATGTAATACATTGTATATGCCTAAACACATCATTACCCTTTCTGGCTCCTTAAAAGTAGCCTTCCCAACTAAAACACTAATTCAAACATCCTACTGGAGTCCGTTCAATTGCATCTATTCTTGTATTTGTGGAGCTGAAGCTTAGGGCTGTCTAAGTAAAACAAAGTTCGGGTGATGCTTCTCCCGGGAACTCGGTCCCTGGCATCCAGTCTCCCGTTGCTCCTTTTAAAAACTGACATACAAATGGGGCGAAAGGAGCGGGAGAGGGCGGCTGGTGCTCCAGGCCCCCTCCCTGCCCGCAGCCAGGGGCAGCGGCCTGGGGACAGCGACCCAGCCCCGTCCGCATCTACACTTCATTTTATACCAGGAGCAGAACTGAGAAATCGACTCCAGATTTATTGCAGTTTTTTTCTCAAGACCAGGAGGTGGGAAGGAGAGAATGATCAAAGATGGCGGTGCCCAAAAGCAGCAGCTCTCAACTGGAGAGTGGAAGGAGTAGCTCTGACCCCACCTCGGGGGGTCTCCAGGCCCACAGTGGGGCGCAGCCTCTTACCTGTTTTCTCTTTGATCTCACACAGGACGCTGAAGAGCGCGGGTTTCATTCTGTGACAGTTCAGGGCATGTTTCCTAAAAAACAAATAGCAAAACACAAAGGTATTAGCATCACCTATGGAATAATATGGCGCCTTCCTTTAAGTTAGACCCAAGATTTAATTCCGGCCCTCTATCTTGGAAGGCTCTCTGGAACCACGGCAAGTCAACAGAAACTCAAGTTGACTAGTTAGCGACGGCCCGCAAGCTCCGGCGGCTAAAGCTCCAGCCCCAATCAGGCGCGACCCATCTGCCCGGCAGGCAGCAGCCTCGGCGACCGCAGGGCGCGAACCCGCGCGGGGAGCCTGGACACCGGGACCGACGGTGGCTCCCCGGGGGAGGGCACGGCGCGGAGGGGCTCCCGCGTCCGCCCTCCACCGGGGGAGC
>NC_043712.1:9101524-9184024 GCF_006229205.1 Suricata suricatta
CGGCGGGCCGCGCGCCGGGCGGACAGCAGATTGATGGGGCGGGAGAAGTCGCCGCCGCCACTGCCGGAGCCGCGCACCCTGCCAGCAGCCGCCGCGGACCGGGCTCGAAGGCCGATCGGCTGAGGGATTGACAGGCTGCCAGTGCCACTCACTCACTGCGGCCCCGGCGCCCGGGGGGAGGGGCGGGGGCGACAGGGAAGGCGGGGAGTGCCCCCTCACGCTCCGCCCCCGAGGGCGGTGCGCGCGCTCATTGGGCTTTGCGCCTCCCGCCGCCGCCGCTGGTGCCGCCCCCAAATTGCGGCCCGCCCCCTCTGGCCTCTGATCCCCAGCGCCCGAGAGCACGCCTCCCGATCCTCACGCCTGGACGCGTCCTGCGCCCGCGGGACTGGCCCCCCACCTGGCCCGTAAATGCTGTGCCCACACCCCAACTCCTGATCCCTAGTGTTAGCAGTCATGAGTGCGAGAAGTTGTGTACAAGACATGGGGCAACTCGTACCAAAGCCACCCATGTGCTTCCCCGCAGCCCCGCGAGCTTCACGCCTCGGACAGCGCCAGGTACACTTTCCCGCTTTTCCCGTCGGGAGGTGGTACCCTCAGGGTTCCGGCCGCCCGTCCCAGGCCAATCGTATTATGCAAGGAACCGAATGGGGCGGGACAGAGACAAAAAAGAGGCGTCCCAATTGGAGCGTTCGAAATGTCCTGGGCAGAGGCGGGGAAGCTGCGGATGATGGCCCCACCCCTCGCCCCCAGCGATCACCATAGTAACAGAGAGGGCGCTGCTCCGAGTTGGCGCCAGCGCTGGCCTTGCGCTGTCCCTCAGGAGGTGACCAGGTAAGGTGGTGGCCTGTTGTCCCGCATGTTTGATGTCTGCTTTTAGTGGATCTGAATGCCATACACTCTCTTGAAAGGGGAGCAAATGAAAATGTTTCAGAGGGAAGTGTCTTGGGGAGGAGAGTAAGGGCCTGACATCCAGGTCCAATTCAAGCCTTTACAACACTTCACATACTCTGCAATTCTTGGTAATCCAGGGATTACTCCTTTGGCAGTTTGCTTTCAGCTGCCTGCAGATGGACCAAAGCTGCAAAAAACGAGCTCTTCATTACAAAGATATGTTTACTTAAGGATAGACTAGATTTCACTCATCAACTCACCCCATCACCATGAGTCATTTAATGGTGGGGGCCCCCAGCCACAGATTTGCATATCCATAACACCTTTTCTTCCATTGTTCTCTGTCTACAAATGACTAAAGCCTCACATTATTTAGGGATCTAGACTTCAGACGTGTGTGGACGCTTGAGCATTCTTGTAACCTGATTTCCCAAAAGCATTCAACATGTTTTCTCCACTTGAAACTCGCAGAGCTCATCCTAGATGGGTTCTTTGGTTAGGTGCCTCTGAAAAGTCTTGTTCCTTCCCCAAACTCAGTAAACTGTCTTATCTGAAACCAAAAATAGGGGTATGAGATATGAAAAATGGCTCTTACTCTGCAGGGTTTAATGTAGGACAAGCAGTTCTTTACATGCCAGATGGATTCTTGGAATGAAGCAGGCTACTCAGTTCCAGGTTCTTTCCTTCATATGTTGTGTGTACTTTTAAATACTCCCCACTGCAAAGCTAATAGCTAACCTTACAGTTAGGCAAGCTAAAATCTTTACAAACTGCACAGCTGCTGGAGAGGGAGTTCCAAATAACCACTCTGCTTACTTACTTCCAAAGAAGCCCCCTCATGTTCATTAATATGCCCTGCTCTTCTATAGCCCATTCATATGTCAAGTTTCTGATTCTTCTTTCAAACCCCCATTATGGGTTACTCATAGACATCATTGATTGGGCTTTCTCTTTATTCTTCACTTGTTTTTCAAAGCTGTCACTAAATCCTTATGCATTTTTGCATAAAGGAGCAAGAGCAAGCAGCCAATCTTTCGTTAATTTTCCAAAGCTGAAGATGTAAAACCACGGAATTCTGTCTGAAGGATGCCTTAACTTCTAAATTCCTTCCAGTTGTAAAATTCATTGATCCTGTGACTCACTACCAGGCCACCTTCCTGCCCTTCTTCTAGGCTCATAATCTTAACTAATCAGTCATGAGGATGAAGCTAATTAGCAATGGGGATTTATGGTTATTTCTAGCCCACTCCAAACAGTGAGTTATGTAAGCAAAGCAACATATCTAAAAATGTAAATAAAATTAAACATTTAAGCAAATAAAGGCAATTGGGAACTATGGGCTATGTAAACAAACTGGAACATAAAAACATAAATTAGAATTAAGAAAACAGTTAAGCAAATGCCAGCAATTAGGAATAAAACAACTTGTTAAACGTTTAGCACCCGAAGCCATTTTATGGCATACACCTCTAAACCCATGGTCATTCAGTGATGTGGAAATCTGATATCATAATTCTGCATTAAGTGATTGGATTAGATTGACCTTCTGCTTGGAAGGCTTCTCTCTTTGTTACTATCAATTTGAGTTGCAGTAAAAGCTAGAGAGGGTCCTAGCAAGGATTCCCTTGCTCGTTGACAATCACCATTGATTTAAAGTGTAAATTCTTTTAGATTAGTTTCCAAGCCCTAATAAACGGTGTCAATTAATTGCACATGTTCCAAGATCTTTTGTGCCTTTGCCAGTTTCTCTTGTAGGATGTTGCCTTGTCTTGGCTCAGCAATCCGAGTCACGTGGTTTGGGTGGTGTGGTGCCTTCACAGATAATAGCATAGAGAACCTCCCTAAGTACCTGAATCCATCTTTGCTCTTTCTAAGGCAGTGATTATTAAAAAGTCAAGGGAAATGTAATTTACTTTTGGTGAGTGTACATTCATGTAAAGTTAACAGTGACAAAATGGTGAAAACCAAGTGAGGGCTCTCACATATCCATCCCTTCCCATAGGTTTATATTAATGTCACCGTTGCCTCTGTCATCAACGTGGTGATCATCACAGCAGATGCCATTATCGAGCACTCTCTCAGGGCCCGACACTGTGCTCTGTGTTCCCCTTATTTCATCTTATCTCAGGCTCACAACAGCCTTATCTAGGTAAGGTTATTATTAAATGAGGAAACAGAATAAGAGAGGGGAAGGAACTTATAAAAGACCACAAAGCCAGGTAAGTGCTGGACCTTGAATTCAAATCTTGATCTATGTGGCTGCAAAACCCACCCTATAAAACACTGTGAAAAGAAAAAAAAAGTCATTTAATCAAGATTACTAAGTAAAAATTACAAGGCCTTAACAGGAACTGTAAGTAAATGAAAATAAGTAATTAGTACCTAATAAAAAGAGAATAAACAACTCTCTTAGAAGAATCTGGATATCTTGACAATGGAAGAGGGAAACGAAGACCAAAGCCCAGCCAGGCCATTCTTCCTGGCCATCTAGGACCCTGCCTTTTTCCCTGCCTTTCCTGCATGCGTGCCTTCATTGAACTTCATCTGCTCTAACCTCTTAGAACATATTGCCTGAAGTATGGTGTTTACTACCATACTCAATAGTCCTGTGTTATTTGCTCTCAATTCACCTGTTACTTTTCTCATCTGGTTCATAAATATGTTTGGACAAAGAACTTTGAGGTGTAACCATACATGATTGATTTGACTTAAAACAAAACAAAACAAAACTTGGACATCTAAGAAAGATTAAACTTTCTAAATTGTTGCTTTGGAGAAACTGACCAAATATTTACTTTCGAACACATCACTGCTCCATCCCTTTAGAAATGAATTTTTTTAAGGTTTATTTATTTTGAGGGACAGAGTGCACAAGTGAGGAAGGGACAGAGAGAGAGAGTGAGGGAGAGAAAATCCCAAGCAGGCTCCACACTGGCAGTGGGGAGCCCGATGCAGGGCTCAAATTTCTCAACAGTGAGATCATGACCTAAGCCAAAGTCAGATACTTAACAGACTGAGCCATCCACAGGTGCCCTTAGAAAATGACTCTTTGGAAGTGGTCTTTGTGATGGCTAGCAAATGTGACATGTGACAAATCTTTGCCTTCTGTGGATGTATTTGAGCAACCAAAGAATCAGTGGGATAACAAGGCACCTGTCTACGATGTGGTCTTTAAAGTACATAATTTCTGCAAAGTTTAGTAGAAAGCCCCATTTCTCTGTCCTTCCATCCCTAAGAGCACCTAGTACAATGCAGTCCCATACACAGTAGGCACTCGGACCTGACAATGTCAGTTGCTCACCCACATTTTTCCATGCTGCTAGAACTGTGATTTTATTCCAATGGCAATGTATTCAGTCTCAGTTATGGTCTAAGTCAACTATGAACATCCTGTCCCCCGCCTTCTGTGCCTGTCAAGGCACAGGGATGATGGGATGATTTTCCTGATTAAAAAAAGTAATAATAATAAGGGACAGACATGGCTCTTCTCTCCTTCCTTGCCTCTTTCCACCTTTGAATGTGGTTCTCATTCTGGAGAAGTGGTGGCAGCCATCTTGTGATAATGAGGTGACAATATGAGGATAAAAATCAACAGAACGTGGTGGTTTATCTCTGTCCTCTGTCATCGCCCTCCTCTAGACCCGTAATCCCAGTCTAAACGTGAGTAAAGCATTAACAGATTTCAATTGAGGGATATTCTTTTTTTTTTTTCCATATTTTATTGTCAAATTGGTTTCTATAGAACACCCAGTGCTCTTCCCCACAAGTGCCCTCCTCCATCACCACCACCTCTTTTCCCCCCTCCCCCTTCCCCTTTCAATTGAGGGATATTCTATAAAATGCCTGACTAGTACTCCAAACTGTCAAGGTCACCAGAAACAAAGCATATCTGATAAACCCTCATAACCAGGAGGAGTCTAAGGAGCTGTGACAACTAAATGTGAAGTGGTATCCTGGATTGGGTTCTGGAACAGAAAAAGGGCATTAGGTAACAGCTAAGGAAATCTGAACATGCTATAGACATTAGTTAATAATAATGTATCACTGTTGGTTCATTAATTGTAACAAATGCACCATATTAACGTAAGATGTTAATAATAGGGAAACAGGGTGGGAGGTATTAGAAAACTCCGTACTACTCATTTCTCTGTAAATATTCCAAAATAAAACATTTATTAAAAACAAAAATAAACATGGCAAGTGGGGCAAAAAGACAGGAAAAGCCTAGGTGCCTGCAGGCATTGTTGACTCTCTGAACAAAACCAGTAATTGCTTACTCCTAGGTTTCTAGTTATGTGAGAAAATTTAATTCCTATTTTTAAATTCCTATTGGTCTGGTTTTTTCTACTTGCAGCAAAGCTGATCTAGCACTATAATTACATAAAGGAATGATGGATGGAAGAATAGCCTAGCACAGTGCCTGGCACATAGTAGGCTCTCATGTAGGTAGGGAGATGTTATATAATAATAATAACAAAATGCCTGATCTTTGTCCTGGGTTCCTAGGAGGTAACTTCTAAAACCTTTGCAATTTAAAAAAATTTTTTAATATTTATTAATTTTTGAGAGAGAGGCAGAGCATGAGCAGGGGAGGGACAGTAAGAGAGCGAGGCAGAGAGAGAGAGGCAGACAGAAGCCAAAGCAGGCTCCAGGCTCTGAGCTGTCAGCACAGAGCCCAACGCAGGGCTCGAACCCATCTGCTATGAGATCATGACCTGAGCTGAAGCTGGATGCTCAACCAACTGAGCACCCAGGTGCCCTAACCGTTTGCAATTTCTCTCTTTTTTTTAATGTTTATTTATTGTTAATTTGAGAGAGAGACAGACAGAGAGAGACAGAGTGTGAGCACAGGAGGGACAGAGAGAGAGGGAGACACAGAATCCAAGGCAGGCTCCAGACTGGGCTGTCAGGACAGAGCCAGATGCAGGGCTCAAACTCACGAACTGTGAGATCATGACCTGAGCTGAAGTTGGACACTTAACCGACTGAGCCACCCAGACACCCCTGCAATTTTTGAGTGAGAGGAGTGTCTCTGTTTTTCATGAGCCCCTGGGATCATACCTTAGTTTATGCTCACAAGAAGACTCAGGATAGGGACTGATCACCAGAAACACCAACCATGTAATTAGAGGGTTGGGGCTCTGACCCACTTCATTCTTTCAGGATGACAAAGGAGTTGGAGATTGAGTTCAGTCATGTGGGCAATGAACCAGCCAATCATGCCTTTGTAATAAAACCCTAATAAGAATTCTGGACACCAATGCTCAATGGAGCTTCCTGGTTGGGGAACATACTGATATACCGGAAAAATGATGTGCTAGGACACCCTGGGGAGAGAGCATGGAAGCTCTACATTCAGGTCCCTCTTAGACCTTGACCTATGTGTCTCTTCATTTGACTGGTTCTGATTTACATCCTTTATAATGAAACTATAATCATAAGTGTAGTGCTTTTCAGAGTTCTGTGTCATTTAGTAAATTATTGAACCTTAGGGGGTCCTGGGAATACCTAAGTTTGTAGCCAGTTGATTAAAAGTGCAGGTAGACTGGGGAACCTTGAACTTTGGCTGGCATCTAAAGTGAAGGCGGTCTTATTGTGCTCTGTATTAATTATCTATTGCTGTGTAATAAATTACCCCAAAACTTGTTGGCTTAAAACAACAAACATTTATTATCTTAGAGTTTCTGTGTGTTAGGAATTTGGATACAGCTTCACTGGGTGCCTCTGGCGTAAGGTCTCTCATGAGGCTGTAATGAAGGTGACAGCCAGGGCTGCAGTCACCTCAAAGCTCAACAGGGGGAGGGTCCACTTCCCAGCTCACTCATGGCTGTTGGCAGGCCTCATGTGCCCAATGGCTACTGGCCAGAGATATCCGTTCCTTGACCCATGGGCCTCCCTGGAAGACAGCTCACAACATAGCAGCCAGCTCCAAAAAGAGTGAGAAAGCCAGAGAGCAAGAGAGAGCAAGCAAGATGGAGGGCAGTCTTTCTTTTTATAACATAACCTCCTCAGTGACATCCTAACACTTAGGCTGTGTTCTCTCTTAGAAACAAGTTACTAGGACCAACCCACACTCCAGGGGAAAGAATCACACAGAATATGAATATCAGGAGATACGGGGCACTGGGAACTTATGGAATGAATATTTGCACACACACACACACACACACACACACACACACACACACACCATTCATATGTTGAAGCCATAACCTTCAATGTGATAGCATTAGGAGATGTATCTTTGGGGGGGCTCATTAGGTTCGATGAGATCTTGAAGATAGAGACCCCATAATGGGATTAGTGCTCTTAGAAAAGGAGGAAGAGATCCCAGAGCTTCCTCTCTCTGCCTTGTCAGAATATAGTGAGAAAGCAGTCATCTGCAAGGGAAGAAGGAAGAAGGCCCTTACCAGAGCCTGACCATGCTGGCACCCTGATCTCAGACTTCCCAGCCTCCAGCACCATGAGAAGTAAATGTCTGTTGTTTAAACCACTCAGTCTGTGGTATTTTGTTATAGCAGCCCAATGTAAGATATATTGTGTGTGTGTGTGTGTGTGTGTGTGTGTGTGTGTGTGCGTGTGTGTGTGGAGATGCCTTTATTGGACATGAGGCCTCATACAGGCAGAGATGGACATCATTCTGAAAGCAGGCTTACACATCTTCCAAATTTAATTCTCAATGATACATCTAATCATGGCAACATCATTGCCCTCTTTCTCTCACTTATATCCCATGGGATCTGACTTTGCAATGTGCTTCTTGGCCAGGCCTTCAAGGTCCTCCATAAACTACCCTACTTCTAGCTCTCCAGCCTAATTTTCCACCATCCTTTTTCGTATATCTGATGTTGCGATCACCCCTATCGCCCCACACTTTCCGGCCTGCTGCCTGGTGGTCCTGCTATTCCCTTCAATGGGAATGTATGTCCAAATCTTACCAAACTTCCAAAATGCTGTTCATCTCCTTTCACATACAGTGTTTCTCCTGATCCTCAAAGTAGCTCAAAGATTTTAAGACAAGTAATATGAACCCCACTGTATGGATAAGGTTCAGAAAATAACAGCTGCTTGCCCTTACTGAGCACTAAGTTTGTGGCGGCCCTGTACTAACGGTTTCTCTACCTCATCGAGTTGAACCTCCGTGACGACACTGTGAGTTGGGCACTAACCTCCCATTCATAGTTGGAGAAACCGAGACCTAAAAATGTCAAATAACTTGACCAAATTCACATGGCAGGTTGGGGAACTACGATTCAAACAAGTCATCTGCTCAGCATCCTTGTAAATAACCCCCATGCTACCCTGCCTTTGGAGTGGTTATGTCACTTGTCCGAAGTCATATCATTATTAAGTGACAGTGGAATTGGGCCTGGAGACTTCTGACCCTTTCCACCATACATGTTGCCTCCCTGGTTCAGTGTCACCTCAAGAGTCTTTTACAAGGTCCTGAAAGGAAGTAAGTGCCTCATTTTTGAGTCCCCAGTATCACTTGGGTTCTTATAAATGTTACCTTTTTAAAAAAAAATGTGGTAAAATATACATAACTTATCATTTTAACCATTTGAAGTGTTCAGTTCAGGGACATTAAGCCCATTCACACTGATATGTAGCCATTACCTGCATTCTTCTTCAGAACTTTTTTCATCTTCCCAAACTGAAACCCTATCCCCATTAAATACCGACTCCCCATTTCCTTCTTCCCCCAGCCCCTGGAGATCACCATACTATTTTCTGTCTCTATGAATTCAATGACTGGCTGCCTCATATAAGTGGAATCATAGAACATTTGTCATTTTGTGTCTGGCTTACTTTACTTAGCGTCATGTCGTCAAGTTTCCCCCATGCTCTGGCATGTGTCAGAATCTTTTCCTTTTTAAGTCTGAATAATAATATTTCATCATATGTGTGTACCACATTTTGTTTATTCATTCACCCACTGATGGACATTTGAGGGTGCTTCCACATTTTAGCAATTGTGAATAATGTTGTTATATACACAGGTGTCTAAGCATTTGAATTTTTGCCTTCAGTGGTTTCAGGTATATACCCATAATGGAATTGCAGTATCATGTAATAATTATAATTTTAATTTTTTAGTATTTTTTAGTTTATTTATTTTTGAGAGAGAGAGAGAGAGAGAGAGAGAGAGAGGGACCAGGGAAGTGGCAGAGAGAGAGAGGCAGGGAGAGAATCCCAATTAGGCTCCACACTAACATTGCAGAGCCTGATGTGGGACTCGAACTCACAAACCATGAGATCATGACTGGAGCTGAAATCAAGAGGATGCTTAACCAACTGAACCACCCAGGTGTCCCTATTTTGAATTTTTCAGAAACTCTCTTTCTGTTTTCCACACAGGCTGTACCATTTTACATTCTCTCCACACAGGCTGTACCATTTTACATTCTCACCAACAGTGTGTAAGGCTAACTATGTACCATTGATTGATTGATTGACCGGGAGAGGGCACCCAGATATGAACCAAGGACCTCTTGATAAGCAGTAATATGTACCTTTTAATATGACATCTAGAAATGTATCTTAAATACTCTGTTCCTTGAAGAAAAGATCTTTTGACATTCAACACCTGAACAACACTTTATATATAATTTATGCTTAGAAAATATTTTGTCAAATAAATGAATAAATAGGGTATCAAAAAATCACTGTCTTGAAACAAGGAATTTGCTTGTATTTGAAATGTACTAAAATCTTCAGAGAAGATCCAAATAGTTTCTGTAGAGTGTGCCTAGAGAGATTTTTTTGAAACTGGTGCATAAATCCAGAGTTTCATTTCTTAAAAACAAGTGGTCCCACAGTATATTTCTTTTTCTCTCACTAGCTTCTTGTCAGCACTAGGTTCATCTCCTAGTCCTGTTTCTTTTCTAGACTTACAATAAAACTGATTTAAAGTAAAAGTTTCCTTAAGAATTATGCTCCAATATGCTGATCTGAAAATAAATTTTCCAAAAAAAAATTTTTTTACCCATAAGGGGACCATCAAAGATTTCCTGGTGATATTATTTCCTAAGAACTTATACACAGGTTATAAACTTGCTCTGTCAGAAGCGACTCAATGATACTTTTGATTATCATCCATTTTGAATTTCTAGGTCAGATTTTAATGCAGAAACAATTAAAATGGACTCATAAGGCCTTTTCTTTTATTATTTTTAGTAAAAACTGTGTGCTACAAGGGACAGTACTGTTCAAGTGTATATTTAAGATTTTATGTTTTAGAAACAAACTCGTGGATTATGTTCCTTATAATGTTCTTCCTACTATGTTACTGCTCATTAGTACAATAAGGTGGAAAGAGGAAAGGAGGTGAAACAAGTAAATGATGCATCACAAAACCATAAGATACATGCAAGAGAGAGGTTAGGTATTTGCTAAGATGAAATTTTATAATCTTTGGGAATTTGGGACAACTGTGATCATTCAGAGCAGTAAAAATCATGTTTTAGGTAGTTGCCCAGCACGAATAAGATCCCACTTCCTCTTGAACCTCACGCCTATTCCTTTGAGTCTCCAAACCCACATTTCCTGCCCCAGGGCCCAACACTCCTAGCCTTAGCTTATTAGACCAGGGATGAGCACTTGCCTAGAGCTAAGCCAAATCCGATTCTCTTCTGGGGACATCCCCTTGCACCTGGAAGACCCTGATGTGTTTGCTGGCTACTTGAACTGGGGACTTGTAACCTCCAGACCTCTGGGTCAGTCATGTTTAGTCAACTGCACAGGGAGAAGTAGAGAAAGCCACTTGTAAACAGAACATTTAGGGAAAGAAGAATGTGGCCTGGAAAGGGGTGGGGGTTTGAGAGACAGTGGGCAGGGAGCTGGACAGCTCCCAGGGTTCTGAAAGCTTTCCAATTTCTGGTTCCTGTGGTATCTGGGAGTCATTCAAGAGCCCAGACTTGACTGGGCCACTACAACCTGGGTCCCTGCAGATGGTTTAATTTTGAATCAGGTATATATCTGGGTTAGGGAAGAGGGTTAAGCCCAGGGTTGAAGCTGGGTGGGGTGTGATCAGGGAGGTTCTAGGGAATCTGACTGGAAGAACTGGAGAAAGGCAGAGGCAGAAACCCTGAGGGGAACTGGAGGTTTGAGGAGAGAGGGACGGATTCAGTTGTGCAAATGGAGCCTATGGAAACTGCAGAATGACCAGGAGTGATGTGCAGTGGGCACTCGTTGTTCCATAGCTCAGGAGAGTGGTCAGAACCAGAAGAAGAGTTTTAGGAATTATTAACATGTCAATGGTGTTAGTGATGACAGTTAATGAGATCACACAGGGAGACTGTGAACAGTGAGACAAATGAGGGTCCATGACAGAGCACCAATAATTTGGGGACAGATGAAGAACAAAGGAGCCAAATAGGACACTTGCAGTGGGAGAGAGACTAGGAAAGCATGGCAGCACAGAAACCAAGAGTGTTTTAAGAAGAGAGAGGTCAATAGATCAACTGAGTTAAGGTCTACGAGGCATCCACTGGATTTAATGGTGTGAGCATTGGTGCCTTAGTTTGAAACTATCTTAGTGGAGTTGGGGTGGGGGGCAGAAGCTTGATGGAGTCAACGGAGGAATGGAAGGTAGGAGATCTGCACATGTGAGGAAGGGGTTGATTAGTAGACAGCTCTTTGGAGAAATTCAGCTGTCATACAGAGGAGAGAAGGGACAGGAGCTCAAGGGCAGTGTGGGGTTGGAGAGGAATCCAAAAGAGATTGAAAATGTTTCAATACCCCCCAGGGAAAAGCTTGTAGGAGGAGAAACAGAGAGGTGGACCCCAACAAATAATGCTCTCTGAAAGTAGAGATGCTGGGGTTCATGCCAGGGTGATGCTGCCCTTAGTAACAATTTCAAAGGAGAGGAGGAAGAAAGCAGGAGGGAGCAGAGGGGAAGGCTGAGCTTCAATGTAGCACTAATGACAGTCTTGATGGACCTCCTGGGAGGTCCTGCAGAGTTGTCCCAAGTTGAGCCAAGAGGTATAGGCCTTTATATTCTGGTACTCACCAGCCATAGGATGCCAGCTTTCGTGGCAGGAAAGGGCATGGCCTTGAATAAGGTGACTTTCCACGGGTGAGGCAATTCTTACAGGCGCCTGACAACTGAATCCCATCTCTGCATGGCATTCCCCACAACCAGGGCAACAAACCCATCAGTGAAGAGGAATCGGACTGGGGGAGCATAACACAATTCGTCTCTTTTACCAACAATATAAAGTTTAAGTTCCTTGGCCCTATGTTCAACTCCCTCCATTATCTGGCCTCTGCCCACCGCTCCAGGCTTCTCATCCACCTTATAATACAGACCCGTTCCTCATATTGACCCCTCTGTGCCTTGCACAACTCTGATTTCTCTGATTCTTCCTTCAGAATCCATCTCAGATGTTGTTTTTCTGGGACTGCTTCCCTGATTCTCCCAGATAAGAGTAAATCTCTTCCCCAGCGCCTGGGTGGCTCAGTCGGTTAAGCATCTGGCTTTGGCTCAGATCATGATCTCATGATTTGTGGGTTCAAGCCCCATGTCGGGCTCTGTGTTGACAGCTAGCTCAGAGCCTGGAGACTGTCTTCAGATTCTGTGTCTTCCTCTCTCTCTGACCTTCCCCTGCTCATCTCTCTCTCTCTCTCTCTCTCTCTCTCTCTCTCAGAAATAAATAAAGCATTAAAAAAAAGAGTAAATCTCTTCATTCTCTCTCCTACCTTGTGTATATTTCTCTTTTTTTGCACTTAATTACCCTATATTGTCAGTTATCTCTCTCCCTGATTAGGTTATGAGCTCTCTGAATGCAGGGACACTATGTGAATGATTTCAGTCTCCCAGCCCCATGTGCTGGGCATAGAGGAAGAGCTGAGTTACTATTAGCTAAATGAATATGTGAGTTAATTTATGAATAGATGAATGAATTAATGAGTTGCCAGAATCTGAGCTTAGTGAGCTGACTAATCTGGAGGCTAGTGCCAGGGAGAGTCAGCAGCCATCTAAACAATAATGCCCAATGTGCATGGTGAGCCCTGGTCCAACCCATCTTGAGTTGACAGCCAAGAGGTCTTCCCTGATAGGTGGAGGCAGTAGGATTTCTGGGAAACAGTGATCCACAAAAGGAAGTAGCATTTTATTCTGAGAAGAAAGGAGAAGGGGCATTAGAAAGGGATAGTGAGATATTTTGTTTCAATGGAAATAAGGCTTCAGCTATTGGCCATGAGTGCAAAGCTAGGTTATGGCCACAGAATCCTGGAGTAGTATGGGCTGGCAGTGTGGGGCCCCGGTAAGAGCCTTGGACTAAGGGTACAACTACTACCAGTGGGTTTGGGAAAGGGAGATGACAGCAGGAGGACAAGTAGGGCCAGGTCTCCCTCAGGCACACTGCATGCTGAGCTCAAGGAGAAGACAAATCCTGGGTTCATCAGATCCTGTTGGATGTGGGCTGGGTACTAATGACCCTACTTGGGGTAGGGTCATTTCATGGTCTGGCAGATTCTTTCTTCTCTACTTCCCTCCGCAAATAATTGTTTTCTTTCAGTATTTTCTCATTTAATCCTCACACTACCCTTTAATACTGATAATTTATTTATTTAATAAACACTAATCTAGAACTGACCATGTGCCAGGCACTGTTCTTACTGTTTAACAAATATTACTGGATTTGATGTTCACAACAGCACTGTGAGGTTGATAGGTACTTTCATCCTGTTTTACAGTTGAGGAAATGGAAACACAGGGATTGAGGTTACATAGCTAGCAGGTAAATGATTGTTTGCACTTTACACAATATAGGGGTTTGTTCATTCATCAAGTAGTTATTGGTAGCTTCCCTTGGACAAGGCCCTGGCTAGGCTGAAGGGTACCGTGCCAACTAAGCCAGGGCAAGTCCCAGCTTTCAAGATGCTCACAGTTTGGGTTCTGCATTCCATTCTGCTAAGGCTTGGTGATTGCAGGTATTCTTCAGGGATGCTTCCTGCTTATTTGTCTAGAAATTCTTTGTCGTTAAGCCACCTTAAAGATAGAGACATCATCCTCAAGCCCTCTTATCTGCTTCCCTGGCAAATACTTAGCTTGTCTCTACCCAGCTGGTTCTGGTAGGAAGAAAGCAGAACCCCAACTCTAGAAGTGAGTGGAATACTCAGTTTCCAGCCATATCTTCTTAGCTTTGTCCATACTGTCTCCTTCACTTGGAATGTGGTCTCCAACAATTCATCCCTGCCAACCAACTTTGACAACAGCAGCTCTGAAGAGACTTTCTTCGACTGTCTCTAGCCTACTATGACAACCCCTTCAGTGTATGCTTACTGAGGGCATTGTCTTACTTACTTCTCACAACAATTCTATGAGAAAGATCTTATCATCTCCATATTATAAATAAGAAAAACAAAGCTCAACAAAATGAAAGAACTTGCCCAAGGTCGCCTACCTAAATAAGTAGCAGAGCTGGGATTTGAACCCATATCTGTCTGACTCTGAAGACCAAGCTGTGTTCTCTTTATTTTATTGCATTAGAAATTTATTTCCTTCACATATACAGAATATAAAACCTATCTTCACAATGAATAATGCCTCTCTGCTCTCATTTTTTCACACAAAAATTAATGACCACTTCCTGAAAAAAATGGAAATAAATCCAGAAGCCCACACCCCTAACCAGGGGACTACACCACTGCTGCTTAAGCTTTTGTTTCTGGGATCCTTGGATATTCAGCATATCTTCCACAATTATGCAGTTGCTTATGGTCCTCAGTTGTTTCATGTGTGAGTTTCTTGTTTGCTCAGCTTGATTTTTATCTCCTGTGATGCACACAGTAAATGCATAATAAATGTTTGTTGAATGAATGGATTTTACATGTATCTTGCTGAAATATACGCAGCTCCATTTGATTCACTAGAGTGGCATACCCAAACAAGAAATAATTTTTCTTAATGTGTCCCTTATAAATTGAACCCGACCATATTTGATTAATTTCACATCATGCATTTTTATTGCACCAATCACTCTGGTATCAGGTCATATTTATTTTAAAAACAGATTCACAAAGGGTGCTGGGCTGGAGTGACAGTGTAAATATGTTAATAATAAAAATAATACTAAAGATATTTTACTGGAAACTCTCGCATGCTAATGATGAGTAAGTGCATTCTACAGAAATATGTTTGATTTACAATGCAATTAATTTCAAAAAGATTCAGATCCTATACCAGATCCTCTATACTTAGATAATGAAAACTAAAAATGAATATTCAGGCCGTAAAATTAGACGAACAAAAATCACCTTAAAAACCTTTAGCATTTTAGTTAGAACAATAGTCCAATCACTGAAAATGATGCCATTGTCGGATCAAACGTGTCCAGATTAGGACGATCCTCCCGGGTAGCCGCAGTGATTTTGCACAGCGCAGACCATGCGTGCACCCTGTGCAGCCCTCACGATGCAAGACACCGCATATTATCCAGTGACCGAAGAGCCCCTGCTCCTTCAATCATGCGACGAAGGCTTTGGGGGTTTCTCCTGCAGGAGGAAGCAAAGTCTTTCACGTCAACTCGCGTTGTGGGATGTGTGAGCATTTCCACAGTTCGGTGTTTGGCCCCATCCTTAGGATCCAACTAAAAAGGAAATGCATCCTTATTCGCTATTCAAACTGCAAGAAATAAAAAATGTGCTTCATTTGGTATTTCATCACTTAGCTCAGATGTTCTAAGAAAGCGTGCATTCTTATGCACTCTTTGGGGAAAGATGCCCATTTTTGTAATAGGATTTATAAAGTTGACTCTGCCCGCTTTGTATCCAAGAGGGGAAGAAGCAGATGCTGCCGAGCCATACGCACCGCGGGGATCTTCCCGCCAGTGCAAAATGGTTGCGATTTTCCCTCATTTATTGAGGCCAGATCTGCTGTGAGGTAGCAGACACCAGACTTGTAGCTAGAACTACTTTGGCTTATTAAACAAATCTTATGTATAACTTGGGTAAAAAAAAAAATACAGTTTTAATTAAAAAAAAAGAGAGAGATGCCAACTGGAGATAGACCTTTTTATATTTCTCTGGCAGCAATTATTCATCTTAAAAGAAATACTATAGAGTGAATTATCACCATTTTTGTTCAAATAAACCCACAACCATCCAAAACAAATAGGAAGGGACTAAATGGGGCCTTTAAAAAATCTCACAGCTTAGTAGCCAAATTATATCCCCCGATGGGGACCAGAATCCTGGAGAAGAAAGTAACAGAAGACACAACATAAGAGCTTTTTGTTATAAGCTTTTCAGTATTACTTTACCTTTAATCACTGTGCACAATTACTTTGAGAAACATAAAATTTTAATTTGAAAATAAAATAATAAGGCGATCTACATCAAATGAAAAAATATAAGAAAAATCGAAACTAAATGAAGGAAAACGCATAAATGCTTTCTGGTTGGTTTTCCATCAGCCCCTTCCGGTTAGAAACCATCTTACTCTTGGGTATTCTTTTAAATGTGAAAGAATGTGAAAAGGGGGGAAGGAGGGAGATAACTATTTGCACTCAGGAAAGTCTGTGTTTTCAAGGGATTTTTTGAACTCTCAATGCTCAGATCGAAAGTCAGATGCTCTACCAATTAGCCAGCGAGCCAGGTGCTCTGAGGAATGTCTAATATCAAATGATTAGTACAGCTCATCGCCACTTAACCATCCCTCCCATCTGGTCTTCACAAGGTCTTCATGTGGGACAGACAGGTGTACTATGATGGGGGGGGGGAGTGGAGCTTTGTGCACACCTGAGTTTAAATCCCTGCTCTGCAGGTGATCTTGAACATTTTACTTAACTTCTCTAAGCCTCAGTTCCTTATCTCTGAAGTGGGTACAATTATAGGAGTTACAGCTTAGGGCTAGTGTCGGCATTAAAGGAGATGGTGCATCCAAAAAAATATTATTTAAGTATTCCATAAATGTGAGGGGGAAATTCCAAGCCAAGTCTTAAAGTCTTATTTTTATAGCATCTTGTGTGCAACACATCCAAATCGCACCATTTTCTTTTTGATAGTAAAGTTCTGCTCTTTATTCCATGTTTCCCTTCATCTCCCTTCACTATCCTCTCTAGGGTTTTCCTTTTTTCCTCTGAGCGGCATGCTTCCTCCATGCTGCTATCTGCCTCCTGAAAGGCAGCAATGACCAACATGACCCATGTTTTACCCGGAACATGGAAGAATTTATACTAAACATGTTCCTGCTTTTTTGGTTTTTAATGACCTTGCCAGTTAAGAGAACTAACTTGCTTTCTCCCCACTGTGGGTCAAAACATTAAGCTGAATTGTTGAGTTGCCCGATTCCCCCACTCCCATCCCCACCAGGAAGCAGGGGGTGGGCAGACAGGGGTGAGTCCTGTGGGACCGTGGCGGGGCTCTGGCTACAGCTGGGTTTTTTATCTGTGAGGTTGGAAGGCAGAGAGAGACTGGAAGAGCAAGTCTCAAAAGGGTGCCATTTGAAAAAGCTTGTCAGAAGGCAGGAGGCAAAAAGCAGCAGGGAAAGGGCAAACAAGAAAGATGGGTCTGCCTTGGGGTTGGGTCCTGACACTGGGTGTCCTTGCCCACCTCCGCCTGTGACACCCCAGCCGGAGGGCAGGAAGTGTTCACTTGATGGGTCAGAAGCGTGGCGAGACTGGATCTAAACCACTGCCACATCATAGAAAAGAGCTAATCTGTTATAACACAGAGTGGTGGTGAAGGGCCCCGGGCTCGGAGGGTTCAAATCCGGCTCTGCCCTTACTGGCTATGCTTTGGCACATATTGCTTTTCTATTCCAAACCTCAGGTTCCTCACCTGATGTAAGATGGGGAGTCGTTAGAATACTTACATTAGGTTCCCATCCGTAAAATGGAAATTGTTAGAATATTTAATTCTTAGGGCAATTATGAGGATTCAAAAACATCATACTTAAAAAGTACCTCACTAACAGGGCACCTGGGTGGCTCAGTCAGTTAGGTGTCCGACTTCAGCTCACGTCATGATCCCATGGTTTGTGGGTTCGAGCCCCACGTAAAAATAAACATGAAAAAAAAGTACTTCACCAAGGATTTATCATTCTCCAGACAGCTACGTTTCTACTGAAACTTTGCCAATCAGTGAGCCACCTCCAGCCAATTTACTTACTTAAAATTGTAACTCATTCCAGGACTTCCAGTTTTATCTTCCTCCCATAGCTCATACCACTCACTTATTTTAGGTATTACTTATAAATAATTTCAATATCATTAGTCTCCCTCCCTTAGAATGTAAGCTCCGTGAGGAGAGTGTTTTTGTCTTGTTTTGCGCACTGATTCCATCCCTAGTACCTAGGACAGTGCCCAGCCGGATGCAAATACATTTAGTTGTTGAATAAGTGTTGTCCAACATTATTATTATCCATTCCAGAAACTCTTGACAGCCCCTCGAGCAGGGGAAAAACAGGAAAGGCAAGTGTAAAAAACTCTAAGTAGCTAATCATGTGTAAAACTTGTAGCAGGTTCTTGGTGGAGCTTTCATATTTGATCTTTCACATCAATCACACAAACATCCTGGAATCTTTAGGATAAAGATTAAAGAGGAGAGACAGAAGCCATGACCAGCTGAGATTCGAGGTATGGAAGGGACCCAATTATTGTGCTGATCCTGGGAGGGGAGACTGAGGCACGAAGTCGGATTCATCTTGGGGATCAAGAGCTAGTTTCTATGACTGAAAGCAGCATGTTTTTCTTTTAAAAGTTTATGTTCTTCATCTATTTTATGACTGTGCAAGTAAAATTGAGCTTTGCAATATTATGCAAAAGATACAGGTACCCCAAGCCCCCAATCCTTCCCTAGGGAGAGTCACTGTAGTGTTTGTGAACGTCTGCGGGCCTCTGCCAAAGCATTTGTAGAGATGTACAGATGTATATCTATTTGTATAGATGGATGTGTACATGCGCATATTTTTTCACAATATACATGCTACCACACTCTACATGCTACTATTCAAATGCCTTTTATCCTCTGTGCTATGTGTGTTATATTCCTGTGTGTAACTTGCTAAAGATCTGTCAGTTTTTGATGGCAGCTGTTGTTTTTAAGTTAATGATGAACATCCTTAAATGTTTTATTTATTATTTTTTTGAGAAAGAGAGAGACAGTGTGAGCAGGGGAGGGTTAGAGAGAGAGGGAGACACAGAATCTGAAGCAGTCTCCGGGCTCTGAGCTGTCAGCACAGAGCCCAATGCAGGGCTCGAACCCACGGACTGTGAGATCATGACCTCCCCCTTCAGTCCATGGTTCGTTTTCAGTATTTAATAGTCTTTCATGGTTTGTGTCCTTCACTCTCCCCAGCTCTCTTTCCCCCTTCCTCTCCCTGTGGTCCTCTGTTAGGTTTCTCCTGTTAGACCTATTAGTGCAAACATATGGTATCTATCCTGAATCACGAAGGTTTTAAAATAACAGTAGTTGGGGGTGCCTGGGTGGCTCAGTCGGTTGAGCATCCAACTATAGATTTTGGCTCAGGTCATGATCCCAGGGTTGTGGGATTTTTATTTTTAAATGTTTATTTATTTTGAAAGAGAGAGAGAGAGAGTGCGAGTGAGCATATGTGTGCACACGTGCATTTAGAGGAGGGGCAGGCAGAGAAGGAAAGAGAGAATCCCAAGCAGGCTCCATATTGTTAGTGCAGATCCAAACTTGGGGCTCCATCTCATAACTGTGAGATCATGACCTGAGCTGAAGTCAAGAGTTGGACACTTAACCACCTGAGCCACCCCAGCACCCCTCCCCCCAGGGTCTTGGGATTGAGGCCCTTGTTGGGTTCTGTGCTGAGTGTGGAGCCTGCTTAAGATTCTCTCTCTCTTGAGGCACCTGGGTGGTTCAGTTGGTTAAGTGCCTGAATTTGGTTCAGGTCATGATCTCAAGGTTCACGAGTTCAGGCCCTGCATCAGGCTCTGTGCTGACAGCTCAGAAACTGGAGCCTGCTTCAGATTCTGTCTCCCTCTCTCTCTCTCTGCCCCTCCCCTGCTCTAGCATATTCTGTCTCTTTCTCTCTGAAAACTAAGTAAAACATTAAAAAAAATTTAAACAATAGTCTCTCTCTCTCTCTCCCTACCTCTACCCCCCCCTCTCCCTTTCTCAAGTGTGTGCACACACTCTCTCTCAAAGAGTTTAAAATAAAATAAAATAAAATAAAATAAAATAAAATAACACTATTTGGGTCCCAGACATCTTCTTAATGCCAGGGCAACTTTAGCTTTCCTGGATTGTGTAAATTCCAGCACAGATCATATGCGCATGTGGGTGCTTAATAAATTCTCATTGAAGGTGATGATAATGAATTGAGATAAAGAAAATCCAAATCTACGCTAGGGATATGGTATGTGGGGTGGAATACCTTAGAAAGGAGTCCCTAGGAGAGAAGCCTAAAGGAGGGAGGTTACTTCTACTGCATCATGGAGAAAAGAAAGGTATGGACAAAATAGCCATCTTCAAACATCTAAAGAGATATTGCTCATGTGTTTTAAACATCAGTTCTTGTCTACTCAGGACAGGACATGAGGGAATTACGTTAAATGGGAAAAGGAGGCACTTAGATTATCTATCAATGGGGGGAAAATCTACCTGAAAGGATTGTGACATGATGATGATTTTGAGAAAGGATGTGGTTATTTTAGGAACAGGGGCTGTGTATCATTATTGGGAACTTGGGGCTTCCAAGTCAGCCAGTTACTAGCTATATGATCTTAAGGAACTGATTTCATCTTTCTCAGGGTCAGTTACTTCATTCATTAAATGGGGATAAGAACAGTATTTATTTATTGGATTGTTGTGAGGATTAAGTCAGATTAGGTATATAAAGGCATAAGGCATATCTGTGCCAGGCACAGAATAAGGGTCAACCCGTTTTGCACTGCTGGTGGGAAGGCAAACTGGTACAACCACTCTGGAAAGCAGGATGGAGGTTCTTCAAAAAATTAAAAATAGAACTACCCTACAACCTAGCAATTGCACTACTGGGTATTTATCCAAAGGACACAGGAGTGCTGATTCGAAGGGGCAATGCACCCCAATGTTTATAGCAGCACTATTGGCAATAGACAAAGTATGGAAGATCCCAAATGTCCACTGATTGATGAATGGATAAAGAAGATGTGGTATAGGGGTGCCTGGGTGGCTCAGTTGGGTAAGCATCAGACTTCGGCTCAGGTCATGACCTCACAGTTTGAGTTTGAGCCCTGTATTAGGCTCTGTGCTGACAGCTCAGAGCCTGGAGCTTGCTTCAGATTCTGTGTCTCCCTCTCTCTCTATCCCTCCCCTTCTCACACTTTCTCTCTCTCTCTCAAAAATAAATAAACATTAAAAAATTAAAAATGGAATATTACTTGGTGATCAAAAAGGATGAAAATTTGCCATTTGCAACAGTGTGGATAGAATTAGACTGTATTATGCTAAGCAAGATAAGTCAGTCAGAGAAAGACTATTTTCATTTGACTTCACTCCTATGTGGAATTTAAGATACAAAACAGATGAACATAAGGGAAGGGAAGCAAAAATAATATAAAAACAGAGAGAGAGAGACAAACCATAAGAGATCCTTAAATACAGAGAACAAACTGAGCGTTGCTGGCAAGGTATCAAGTCGGGGGATGGACTAAACGGGGGGTGGGCATTAAGGAGGGCGCTTGTTGGGATGAGCACTGGGTGTTACATGGAAGTGATGAATCACTAAATTCTATTCCTGAAATTATTATTACACCATACGTTAACTAACTTGGATTTAACTTAAAAAATATAGATTTTACATAAGAACTAGAAAAAAATCAATTAAAAGAAACTAACATAGCCCAAAATATGGATTGTTTTGGGAACATTAAAATTAATTAATTTTGTTAATTTTTTATTCAGGTACTTCCAATGTGTGCAGACTTAGGGTAGCTTTTTTATAATTTAACCTGAAACTTACGCAAATGCATTTTTGAAGACAAAGATGTAATTTTCAGTAACTTTATAAAGTAAGTTATATCTAACTATTTTTTTGTAGTTGGTTAAGAGTATAGTAATAAAAGCTTTTTAAAAATGAAAATAATAGGGGCTCCTGGGTGACCCAGTTGGTTAAGCATCCAGCTTCGGCTCAGGTCATGATCTTGTAGTTTGTGGGTTCAAGATTCGTGTCAGGCCCTGTGCTGACAGTTCAGAGCCTGGAACCTGCTTCAGATGCTGTGTCTCCCTCTCTCTCTGCCCCTCCCCTGCTTGCTTTCTCTCTCTCTCTGTCTCTTGAAAATAAACATTAACAAAATTTTTAAAAATTAAAAAAAATACGGTTCGATCGATGATTGATGCCATTCATTGCTATCAGTCAACGCTGATAGCGTCCAGAAAACAAAACAACCACAAAAACAAATACCAGCACTGCTCTACACCTGAGCATAAGCTGTCTTGTGAGACTTACAGTCTCATTAAAAACACATGCGAACACTCAGAAAGTGAAATAAATATAAGATGAAAGCCATTGAGTCAGGGGGCGCCTGGGTAGCTCATTCAGGTAAGCCTCCAACTCTTGATTTCCGCTCAAGCCATGGCCTCATGGTTTGTAGTTCCAGTCCCACATGAGGCTCTGTGTTGACAGTGTGGAGCCTGCTTGGGATTCTTTCTCTCCTTCTCTCTCGCGGCCACTCCCCAGTGCACATGCTCACTCTTGCTCTCTCACTCAAAATAAATAAATATACATTTTAAAAACAAAATGAAATAAATAAAAGAAAATACTAGAGTCAACAGAGTGAAGTGGTTAAGAGCATGGAGTAAATAAAATATGTGAGCACTGAGAATAGTGCCTGCCACCTAGGAATTGTTTGCCATCGACAGAGCAAAACCACAGGGCAAGATAAGGTCGATTTTTAAGGAAAAGCTTCAAGAGAGACCTATAGGAATTCTCAGGTGGGAGAAATTGCTCCAAATGAGCGTGCCCCCAAACACACAGATGAGTAAGGTTTGAATGCACTAATCTGTAATATGCTTGATAAGAAGGACTTTGGGCTTCTCAAGCAATGGGCAATTATTCACTATTTGGATGTTCTAAGCTTTTATTTTTAAAATAATTGCTGGCCCTCCTTTGAATAACCTACTTGTCAGCTTTGAAGAAAGACATTTCTTTCTGATATTTTGAATATACCCAAGAACCAGTCCTCTATATTGCGATTGTGTTCTATAAACTTTACTTCATAGCAATTATAACTCTGCAGCACATTTAACTTACTAATATTTATTGAAATATTTTTAACTGCAGAAACATTTTATGTTCACTATTATTTATTAATGCCGTTTTAAAATATTACACATAAAATTTATTCCAGTGCACATTAGTAAATAAATTATGCTTGTAATTTCTAATGCATTTTTAATTATAAATTTATCCATGTCTACCTTTATTTATGATAGTGGTGTCTCACTGTTGAACATACTGTATATTAATGGAAACACTGTTAATTATGCATTCTTAGAAGTTGCATTCGACAACACATACGAGTCTGTTTTTTTACATCCTAGGTCCTGTTAACATCAATTAATTTAGGAGTTGGCACTCACAGTACTAGCTAACCTTTAGAGCCAGAAAAGACACTATTAGGAGCTGGTTCTGGGCCTGAATTTGAGGAAAGGATTTCAATTCTATATTAAATGTAGCCAGAGAGATGCTATAGAATTCCAGCCAGATGTTTCATTTTCACCCTGAGTATCTAAAAAGGGATAGTCACAAGCAATAATATTCAGCCCCAAAACAACAGAACAAAGCTCAATGAATCTCTGCTGACCCCCAGAACTGATCTGTGCCTAAATTGTATCTCCAAAGTGTTGCCTTAGGATTTTCTGGTTGGTTACTGTGGTGCTTTCCTTCTGCCCACCAAACACAACTTATCGTAAACAATACCTTTGCCTTAAAAAATTCTTTGCATTTATGTTATTTTAATTTTTAAAAATGCTACATTGCTCACTTCTTGGGAGCTTCCTTAAAATAGTTTGGATGGATTTTTGACACTTAATTTACTGTTGTTCTGAAATTGCTTTGTACCGTCAGAGTATAAATGCCTATGTTTTCCCTGTGGGAGGAAAAAATATATTTCAAAAGGAGAGGAAACCAAAACTGGGGAAATAGCAGGGAAACATATTCATATATATAAAATATTAAGAACACACATTTGCTGAGAAACTAGAAGGTGCTTCTGTTTTCCCACAGCTCCGGCAGGGCTTGAAAGAGCATTACTTTCATCCCATTATGTTTACTCTCAGCTTGTTGTCTTAGACGTGGCAAAGTGCTATTTTCCATGTGCAAATTCTGCTTATACAAAAAAAGATTTTCAATTGCTTCAATTCATGTGCACGTTTTGAGCATCTTTTCATTTAATACGCATTTTACCAAGTGTTTGTGATGTCTTAAGATTTTAGTGTAGAAGAAGAAATAACAAACATTCCTTTGCTTATGGCCTGTCAAGAGGACAGATGTATATCAAAAGAACAGAAAATGTGATAAATGTTGAACACAGAGAATGAGGCACTTTGTGTGGCCTAATAGGGAGAGGTGATCTGGGAAAGCTTCCTGAAGGAAGCAGTATGTGACTTGGGTCTTCAAGAATGAATAGACTATACTTAGAAATAGTTATAATGTGTGCATGTGTGTTTTAAAAGCATATCAAGGTTTATCCTTTTATAATATTGCCATATGTGTAGCATGTGTAGAAACCTAAGAAGGCCACTAGAGAAGACACAAGGTGCCCTGAGGAACATCTCCAGCCATCTTAGACCTTCCAACCATTCTGGCTGATATTCACTGGAAGGCAAGACTGGCAGAAGAACTGCCCACCAACCCACAAAATTATAAAAAATAATAAATGGTTGTTTTAAAGCCACAAAGAAGAAGGAGGAGGTGAAGGAAAATGGGGGGAGGAGGAGGGAAGGAGAAGGAAGAAGAAGAAGAAGGGAAGTTTACTGAGTGGAAATGGATAACGCAACTGCAGTTTGAACAGGAAATAAGGAAAGCAAATGCATAAGGGACCTGATGCTTGCTGCCCATCTTCATGTGCCATGCCATAAAAGCTGGCATTTACAGAACACTTTCCATATGCCAGATAATGTTCAAAGCAGTGTCCACACATCACTTCACTGAATCCTCACAACAACCTAGATGAAGGAACTGAGATTTAAAGAAGGCAAATAACTTAGTGAAGGCCACATAGCCAAAGGGTGTCTTTGAACCTCTGTCCATTTCCCCCATTCTAGTCCTAGGGACTGAAAGAAAAGGAACCGCCATTCTCTACCATGGTCTCCTTTCCAGTTGGAACTGAAGTCTATGAAACCTAACTGTCCTGGGTATGCTGAAGTGCTGGTCCCTCTGCCCTCATGTCTACTGGAGTCCCCCATCTGGCCCCTGGCCCAGCACCATCAATGTATTGTAAAAATATAATTTTCTGTTTATCAGCTGTGATGGTCCTACCTCCACGTACTCCTGGACCAGGAGAGAAGTCAATGTATGCTTTGCTCTTGAATGGCATTCCTCCTCCCAATATAACTTCCACTTCTTAGAGGCTAAACCATGCGGTTGGTCTGTCTTCTTGCCTCTTGATCTACCTACCTTCCCAATGCCATTCCAGTTAGCTTACTTTTTACCCTGTCTATCCATCATCCTGGGAGCTATAGCGGTTTACATGGCATCTCAGTTCTTTGTCTCTATTCTACTTCAGCCAGGACCTCACTCTCACATGGCTTTTCATCTGTGGTTATTAAGATAGCCATCTCTGAGGATAACCTCCATCTTCGTGCCTTGCTCCATTAGTGACCTTCGTTGCATATGTTCTGGGACTTGCAGGCCAGTGACATAAGCCTTTCTGGAATTCTCTTACCTATCCAGCATCCATTCTGTGGCCCTTTGCTTTAAGCATTTGAGAGGGGGTGTGTGGCATGGAGCTCAACACAGGGCTTAAATTCATGACCTGGAGATCAAGACCTGAGCTGAGATCAAGAGTTGGATGCTTGACAGACAGAGCCAGCCAGGCATACCAGTTTAAAAAAATATTTTACTTTTGGGGGGCGCCTGGGTGATTCAGCTGGTTGAGCGTCCGACTTCAGCTCAGTTCATGATCTCAGGTCTGTGGGTTCGAGCCCTGCATTGGGCTCTGTGCTGACAGCTTAGAGCCTGGAGCCTGCTTCAGATTCTGTGTCTCCCTCTCTCTCTGCTCCTCCCTCACTCATGCACTGTCTCTATCTCTCAAAATTAAATAAACATTTAAAAATTTTCTTTAAATATTATACTTTTATTTTTATTTTTTTAAGTTTATTTATTTGGACAAGAGGGGGGCAGTAGAATGAAAGGGGGAAAGAGAATCCCAAGTAGGCTCAATGATGCCAACACAGAGTTCAACATGGGGCTCGAGCTCATGAACAGCGAAATCATGACCTAAGCCAAAATCAAGAGTTGATCACTTAACTGACTGAGCCACTCAGGCATCCCTAAAAATTTTATTTTTAAATAATCTCTATGCCCAGCTTGGGACTCAAAACCACAACCCTGAGATCTAGAGTTGCATGCTGACCTAACGAGCCAGCCAGGTGCTCTTTTTTAAGCACTTATAAAAGCTAGTCTTAAATTCTTTGACCCCATCACACCTGTCTGGCAAAACTGCTTCCTTGGATTAACCCAATTGCTTCCTCTTTGTGTGCCTGTATCTTGACTTTTGACACTAACAGTTTTAGAACAATCACGCAAACCATTATATAGTATTGCTGTAAATTCAGAGTCTCCATTCTCAATGGGGGTCCCCAACATTGTCCTTGAAATCTTATACTTCCCTGCCTTCCAACTTGCCTACTCTTTCAAATTCAATCAAACTTAACTGTAAGTTTCATGATGGTGGAGTCCCTCTTTTTTTGTTTTTCACCATTGAATCTCCAGTGCCTAGGATAAATTTAATACATATGTACTCAGTAAGTATCTGTTTACTGACTAGCTATGGTCCAGTCTCTATTCTGTGCGAGTTATATGCATTAATTCATTTAATCCTCATGATGACCCAATGAGATTAGTGAGGACTTTTGTCTTTCCATTTTATAGATAAGGAAATTTAGAGGGAATGTTAGAGAATGAAGTCACAAAACTTGTAAGAGGTACAGTCCCTTAGAACCTGTAAAACTTTAGGGGGTCCAGTTGATTTCAGTTTTAGATAGGTTAAGTTTTATGTGTCAGTACAGCAGCTGTACTTCAGGCCAGAGCTCAAAAGGGAAGTGAAAATGAGGATTAATACTTAGGAGGGGACCTGGTGACCTCGGATTTTCAAACCTTGTTCACACACTTGGCTTTAGCAGAGTGCCTCCAGCCGGCACCTAACGGAACTGTGGTGCTGTGTGTGCAAGAGCGCATTTGGGTATTAAGGTGCTTTATTTCTTTCTCTGTATAAGCTAGATCAATCTCATATTTGAACAGATGGGGGAGGAGCCATGGTGTATTTGTTGGTGACTTTAATATTATGTAATGATGTTCCAGGACTGAAATTCAGCCTTGATTTTCTTTTTCTTTTGCTAAGCTGCATTTTTGAGAGGCTTTCTGGACTTTCTCTGGAGAGATAACGTATCACAGCACCATTTGGGTCCTTTCCTTTCTCCGAGGCTTCCCCCCCACTGATTCTGTCAGGAGAGAGCCCTCCAACAGTGAGCTCCTGTTCAGCTCCAGTCCTCTTCTCTCATGGAAATCTCCCTTCAGTTCTTAAATTTTTTTTTCATTTATTTATTTTAAAATGTTTATTTATTTTTGAGAGACAGAGACAGCGTATGAGTGAGGGAGGAGCATAGAGAGGGAGACACAGAATTGGAAGCAGGCTCCAGGCTCTGAGCTGTCAGCACAGAGCCCGACGGGGGGCTCAAACTCAGGAACCGTGAGATCATGACCCGAGTCGAAGTCGGACGCTTAACCGGCTGAGCCACCTAGGCGCCCCTTTTTCATTTATTTCTGTGGATGTATAGTTGAGACCCAATTCCCTGCTCTTCTTGAGGAAGAGAATTATTTCCATTTTACAGATAATAAGGGTAACGACTAACGTTTTCCAGGTATTTCTGTGTCAGGCATTGTGCTCAGTGCTTTAAAAGCATCATCCAATTCGATAATCACAGGAATACACTAAAATTGGAACTACTGTATGGATGTGAAAACTGTGAGTCAGATAAGAGAGGTGTCTTTTCTGAGAATACACGAGTTACAGTTGGCATCTGAACTCAAGTCCCAGATCTTTGTGACCCAGAGACAAAGCCGCCTCATCACTCATTTCTGGATGAATCGAGGACTTTGTTTCGGAGTTAAGAGAAGATTTGAAGGAGAGTGCTAATGTTGATTTCTATCCAACGCAAATACAAGGGTTGATGCCTGCGCTAGATTCCCAGCTAATCTCTGACTCAGTCCTTAGCCAGACCGCTGCAGTGCAGCGCATGCGCAGGTCCTTTCGTTCGGCCCCGCCCCCGGGGAGGGCTTCACTCCTTGCTCTCTGCTCTGGGGCTTGCGCACTACGTCCCCAGCCAGCGGCTTCCCCTCGGTCGGGGACTTCCGGTGCGCGGGGTGCGGTTCCGGGTCGTGGCGCGGCTCCGGGCAACGGGGTTGCGGCTCGGCCGGCCGGCGGCGGCGAGCAGTGGGGGCATGAGGGCGAGCTGGGAGAGCGGGAATTGAGCCGGCCGCGAAGAGCGCCCGCCCCAAGGAGTCCGCGAGTGAGGAGCCCTGGGCAGGGGGCCGAGAGGCGCGGGGAAGCCGGGCTCTTCCCTCAGGAACGTGTCCCGGGCCCACCCGGCCCGTAGTGTGGCAGCAGCTTCAGGTAAAGGTTGCCCCAGAAATTAGCTCCCTCGCTCACTCTCCCGTCAGCCCGTGGGGCCTGGAGGCCCTCCTCACTCCTCCGCTCTGGGTGCTGCCCCGGAGGGGAGTGTGCCTGGCCCTTCATCAGGGCTTCTGAGTGAGCATCCGTTTCCTGGTCCTTTCCAGAGCCGGAGGCTGCAGCGAGCCTGACACTGGGGGGGTGTGATTGGGGGAGGAGAAGCCTGTGGACTGGGTAGTGTTGGGAGGGGGATGGGTTGGCTCCGGCAGTTTCTGGCCCTTCCACTCTGCAACATCTAGGTATCCTGATCTTCGTAACACGGAAAGAAAGTTTTAAAGCATTGTCTGTGTGGTCCCTGGTTCCTAGCGCCCCTTCTCCCCGGTTTCCCAAAGGGGTAAGCAGCCCACAAAACTTTTTTTCTAGCTAGAATGCTGCTGGGACTTTGATACAGCTTTTTGTTTATGAGTGTGGCAGAGTCTTCTAGATCTGGTTAAGGCTAAGAAAAAAATATGTAGTTTAAACAAGGGAATTACTTTAACCAGGGACCCAAAAGTTGACTCAGAAATTGGTTAAAATTTTATTCGTAATGAGTGCAAGTAATTTTTGAAGCCTGTCACACAGTACTTGGCACTGTGCAAAGAGTCATGTTACAGACCACATCAGTTAAAGTGATCATTTTCATTCTACTTTTCACAAGGAAAAGGGGGTGGTTACTAATTTAAAAACTTCCAGAACACGAAAAGTTGGCACCATGTTATATTCCTCATTCTTTGAGTCCACAGGAGGTGCTTAGTAAATGCTGAAAGAGTTCTTGATGAAGCATTGATAATCGTGTTCATCTTTTCCAGTTTACACACTTGCAAGTTTGCTGGGGCCTGTGAGGCATGCCCGTGGCCCCTTTGTCATTTAGCTTTGTGCTCATGTCTACTTTAAACTGCTGTGATGCCATGCTGTCCTCACATTCCTCTACACCTCTTGATCTGGCTCCAGCAATGCTTGACAAAGTCCCCTTCCATAATTCCCTAGCCTGATCCTTTACTTTAGATAAGTATGACCTCAAATTGCCTTTGTTTTTCTCTCTGTCCTTTTTTTTTTTTTTTTTTTTTTGGTAGGACATTCTCCCTGCCTAGGTTTCTCCTTTTCTGTTCCCATCTATTGAGATGTTACTCAGGGCCCAGCTGAAATTGGTCTCCCTCAACCAATCTGAGACAGTCTCAATTGGAAAAGATTTCTTTTTCCGGAATCCTATAAACACTCATTATATCTACAGTAATTTTATTTAGCAAACATATACTGAGTGTATATATGTATATTTGTGTGTGTGTGTATATAAATATAAATATATACATATATATTGCAGGTATCATGCTAGATAGTTTGTAGATAAATAAGACTCAGTGCTTGGCTACAGGGAGCTCAATTTAGTGTGAGGGAGAGATAAGGAAATAATTCCAAGATCAAGGGATAAGTACACTGTGTGAAGGCTTGTTCTGTGACACTGTGATGGTACAGAGGTGGGGTGGGTCATTGGCTTTTGAGAAGTGTGCTGTGGTCAAGTAATGTGTCATAGTGTAGGGTTAACTTTTATTATTTACTGTGTACTGAAACTATATATTGGTTTCTCTTATTTAATGATTTTCAACCTCAATTTACAGATTAGGAAGACTCAGGATAAATTACACATCTGGTACCAGACAGAGACAGGATTCAAACCCAGGTCTGTCTGATGTCCTACATCTGTACTTTTTTTTCATTATGTGTTTAGCCTTCTTTCGCATAACATAACACTCGATATGCAAGTACATATCGAAAAAACTACAAGAGAAAAATGTCAAAATGTATAATACTGCTAGTCCTGTAAATGTAGAGAAGACTGTGATCTTCCAAGGCAAGAATGTGATAGGTGGCTCAGTTCAACTTTGAATATGAGCATGGAATACTTTCTATAGAGGATAACCTGAACTCTGGATTCAATTCCTTGTCCCTCCTCTTACTTACTTCTTGTCCTTGGGCAAGTTTCTTAATTCCAATCATTATTTTTCTCCAGTATGGGTTGCGATAGGGGGATAATTTTGGATCCCGTGGAGTGTTGTGGATATTTAATGAGCTAATGTGGATAAAGGACCTGATACAAGGACCCCTGAAATGATAGTGTGAGGTGCGAAGATGAAACGCCTGTGATGGTTTTAGAGTGGTGAGTAGACCAGACTAAATAAAGCCATTGCTGCTTCTAGTGGGGAGACAAATTGGAGGGTCTGTAGGGGGTCAGAGTTAGTGAGGGCTTCAGGTCAATTAAGAGAGTTAACGTCCAGTTTCTTCTCATAAGTTTTGCAGTTTAATGCTTTGAGAATCTATGATTCATTCAGCAGTGAGAGAGGGAAAAGAGAAGACCCTAGGGAGGCAAAGAGAAATAAAACCAGGTGCCCACCCTGAGGTGGTTGACGTTCAGTGGGAGAGACGGAAGTATGTGCCGGTGAACTACAGTGAAGTAGTAGAGCTACTGCAGTGCTCCAAGGAGGGAACACCCACAGGGCAGCTAATGAGCACTTACTTTGTGCCAGCATTGTGTTAAATGCACTATCTCCTTCCTATACAGAAAAGTGTTGTTAGCATCCTGATTTTACAGATGAGGAAACTAGAGCAAATTCCTTGAGGTTATGCATCTGTTGGAGCTGTGAGTAGAGGGGATTATCTGCTAGACTTTGGGATCTTCACTCTTCTTTGTGATGTGTGGGGACCCTCTGAAGAGGCTTCAGAGAGATGCTAGCCCTGGAGCCGGAGCTTCGCTGTGCCTTCACAGTGCGAGGATAATGAAGAATGAACGAGGTCCCTGCTGAAGCTCATGGTCTCATCGGTCACGTTAAATATATGGGGGGGGGGGCTTGTTTGTTGACTCGTGACTGAGGACTTTAGAAACTTGCAGCTCAGTGGATTTATATGTATTTTAGATTAAGAGAATTTGTTGTAATCTGTTACTTGTATGTATAGGCCTTATTATTAAGGACATAGCCATAGATACCACATTATTATATTACTAGGAATTCTGTCACATTGCATGTGGGAGGAGCTCCGACCTTGTGTTTTCTGTGAGCTTGAGGATTTTTAGAAGTTTTGACTCAAAAGTTAACATATTTCAGTTTGTGCTAAATTTAATAATGGAGCACTTACATTTTAGTCATCCTTAATTTTTTTAATGTTTTATTTATTTTGAGAGAGAGAGCATGCATGCGTGAGTGGAGGAGGGGCAGAGGGAACGAGAATCCCAAGCAGGCTCTGCACTGTCAGCGCAGGGCTTGAACTCAAGAACCATGAGCCCATGACCTAAGCTGAAATCAACAGTCGGCTACTCAACCCACAGAGCCACCCAGGGGCCCCTCATTAAATGTTTTTGTATACCGTATTTCCTTCAGTCTTTGTGGTTCTGTGACATAGGTGGCATTACCCCCTTTGAACACATGAGCAACCCGAGGCTTAGTGGTTAAATATATTGCCTGAAGTACATAGCTGGTGGCCAGAAAAGAGTAAACAAATATCAGCTCTCTTTTGAACATATACCTCAGGGATCTGCAGCTCAAGTGCTCATGGTAAAGAGTAGGACAGACCTGGTGAACTGGACTGCCTGTGACCAGCCGGAAGGTACCAGTTGCTGCTCAGCTCCAGTTGCTTGTTGCTCTGTGAGGAGGTGGATCTGGTGTCCTTGGATCTTCTGAGGGATAATATTCTTTTTATTTGTTTTGTTTTTTTTTTTAATTTTTAAAGTTTTTGTTTTAATCCCAATGGGGGATAATATTTTTGTTTTTGGTTTTGTTTTTTTTAGGGGTAATATTCTTGGGGAGCATTCAAGAGATGCTGAAAATCTGGATTTTAATGTGTTTAGTTTTAAAATTTGCTATTTAAAAAATAATTGTATAGATCAAAACACATTTCTGGCGCACCTGGGTGGCTCAGTCGGTTAAACATCTGGCTTTGGCTCAGGTCAGATCTCACAGTTCGTGGGTTCGAGCCCCACATTGGGCTCTGTGCTGACAGCTAGCTCAGAGCCTGGAGCCTGCTTCGGATTCTGTATCTCCCTCTCTCTCTGACCCTCCCCTGCTCACACTGTCTCTCTCTGTGTCTCAAAAATAAATAAAAAGCATTAAAAAAAATTAAAAAAAACCCACACATTTCTGGGCTACATACAGTACTGGATTGCCTGATTGTAAACTCTGATCTGCCTGATGGCTGAAATTTTGGTACCCACTGTTCAAAGCAGGAGGTACAATGCATGTAGTGATTATTGATCAGAAGTCTACTGGTAAATTGCAGATTGACGGTGTGTTGTAATTGACTCATACTGATAGCTTTGGGGAAGTGACAGGTTAAATGCTTTCATTATATAATCAGGCTAATTTTCAGGAATGATAGGGTTTGATTGAGGACAAGACCTGGTAATACTTTTGATTAGTGCTCTTAGCATTTCAAGTTTGTTTATTTGTTTATTTTGAGAGAAAGCGCTCCTGTGGAGTGCTAGTGGGGGAGGGGCAGAGAGAGAGGTTGAAAGAAAATTCCAAGTAGGCTCTGTGCTAAGAGCTTGGAACTTAATCTCATGGAACTGTGAGACCATCACCTGAGCCAAAATCTAGAGTTGGATGCTTAACCAACTGAGCCACCCAGGCACCCCAGGGCTCTTAGCACTTTAGATGCTACCAGATTCTTGTCTCTTTGGTCCTCTCTACATTAAAGGAAATGAACAAGGAAGGTAACCATAACCTCTTAAGATGAAGAAATTGATGCCTAGTAAATTACAGTTTAGTAGAAAGTGCATCAGATTGAGAGGGACTTGAACTCTGAATACAGTATACCACTAACAGCCTTTTGATTTAAATCCTTGTATCTTTTTTCCATCTGCATGACAATGAGGACCTCAACTCTAGTCTAGCTGAGGTCTTTTCAGGATGCCAAGCTTCCTGATTCTAATCGACTCTCTTTAAGTCACACAACTGATTGCTGGCAGACCCCAATGGACAGCAGGTAGGGAGCCACTGCTCAGCTTTTCCCTCTGTTCTTTGTTCATCACTAATTCTGGGAATGGACCTTGACAGGCCAGGTGCTTCCCAAGTGCATACAGTGTTTTGTTGACTGTGTATACACAAGATTGAAAGGGGGCATAGGGACACCCAGCATAGTGAGAGAAATATGGCCAGGGAGTTCCCAGCCCAAGAGTTTAATTTATTTTCATTTTAATACCTAGCTTCTATAAGGTGAAAATTGAAGAAATATTGGTCTTCTAGATACTTGTTTTCATTCATACTCTATGTATAAGGAAATAACATAGAATATAAAAATGAAAATAAATCCTGGCCAGTCACTCAAAATTTATTATCTCTAGTTGGCAGCAGTGTAGATATATAGAGGAAACAGATTTAATATAGGAAACACAAAATTTGGACCCAAAGAAGAAAACAGTTTTAAGTAATTGAAATTGAGAAAAATGGGAGAAACCACTTAAATAACAAAACTTAAATTCTGGAAACAGCCAAGTAGGTACTAGAGTAACTTTTGGAATTAGATTATAGTAATCATTTGTGAAATGAATTGAATTGAATATTATATCACATTTGCCCCAAGTATATGCAGTTAGATTCATATCCTATACTTGAGTATACTTTTATTTTATGCTTTTACTATTGATGCAGACAAAATGGGCTGAATGTGTGAGACTTCAAAAACATTTTTTTTATTTCCCTATGGACTCATCTTAAGGTACTGTATTATAAATAAGTACTCTTTCAGCAGAGAAATTGATAGAAAATTGTTCAAAGGAATGGTTTTCTTTTTAAAACAGTAAATTAAAAAATTTTTTCAACGTTGATTTGTTTTTGAGAGACACAGAGACAGAGTATGAGCAGGGGAGGGGCAGAGATAGAGGGAGACACAGACTCTGAAGCAGGCTTCAGGCTCTGAGCTGAAGAGCCCTATGCGGGGCTTGAACCCACAAACTGTGAGAACATGACCTGAGCTGAAGTCAGACGCTTAAAAACTGAGCCACCTAGGCGCCCCTTAAAACCGTAAATTTTTAATCTGAATGCCACTTGCTGACTTAAAGGAGACTAACAACTGAGGTGCAGGCTTGAATCTTGAAACAATGTGAGGTGGGGCTTTAGAGTCCCACCCAGCTGTATTTGAATATTGGCTCTGCCAGGTATTTCCTGTGTGACCTGGACAGTCTGCAAAATGAGGATAATAGTGCTGGCCTTAATATATGGTACTGGTGAGGGTTAAATGAAACAGTGTAAGTACCTGGTACTACGATGCTTCTGGAGAGGGACGAGCATGCAGAGGCATAACACATTCCAGTGTTAGTATATAGTGTAACAAGAAATGACTGTGTGGAGTGGTTGTGAAGAAATGAGACTCATTTTCATGTCAGGATCATGAGATTAATCTCGTTCATTTCTAGTTGTGCTCTGTGAATTGATGCACCTACCAACTATGCACTGTTGGGAGGGGTTTCAGGATGTTCTTTTCAGGTGTTAGGTTAAATGAATTGATCTATTTAGATTAAATGAATTGATTTGTTAAATAACCATAAGCACTTCCAACTGCTTATATTACCTTTATGTGTGTGTGTGTTGTAGTTGTTAAAACAAGGGATATTATGTTCTCTTTGTCTCCGTCCTGCTAATGCTGAAACTGAAGAATTGGAAGTAGAGCTATTGAAGGCAGAGAACTACTGATAATGACAAAGCTAGGGGGCTTTACTTATTTAACCCTTCTTACTTCCTTAAACTTAATGCTTACAGAAAGTTGTTACTCATTATACAGTGAAAGTATTTGGTTACAGGTATAATCTAATAAGACGAAAGGTAAAGATTTAATAAACTCTGATAATAATTGGGGTGCCTTGGTGGTACAGTTGCTTGAGCGTCTAACTCTTCATTTTGGCTCAGAACGTGCGTGATCTCACCATTCTTGACTTCCAGCCTCATATTGGGCTCCATACTGGCCCCACAGAGCCTGCTTAGGATTCTCTCTCTCCCCTCTCTGCCCCTCCCCACTCAGCTCTCCCTCTCAAAATAAATAAACTTAAAATAAAAACAGAAACCTCTAATAGTAATACTTACTGCGGGCAAAGATGGGTGGTGATTGGTTACTCATAAGTTGCTAGTGGAAATATAAATTGGTGAAAATTTTTTGGAGAGAACTTTGGCATTATTTATCCAGGCTTTAAAAAATAAGTCATGCAAGCTTTTGAACTTGTGATTCCAATTTTAGAAATTTTTGTTAAAGAAATAATTAGAGATGTATAAAAATAATTATGTTGAAAGATGTTCACTGTAGCAGTACTTAAAATAGCAAAAATTAGAAACCACTTTAGTAGCCAACAAAGAGAAATTATGGAAGTCTTAGATATTTTAGAAGAATTTTAGTGATATAGTAATATGCTCATCATGTAACACAGTGGAAAAAGGATATAAAATTATACAAGTCATGATCTAACTATGTCAAACATATATGCGAAGGAAAAGAAGAAATAGATGTCAGATTATAGGTCTTTATGCTTTTTTTTTCCTGTTTTCTCTGATTTTTTTATAGAAAATTATTTTAGTTTTGGCATGATATTAAGAAGTTTGAGTAGAGCCATTGAAAATCATTTCTATCAAAAATTTTCCACTAACACAGGTGATCTGCCCTAATTTATAATAAAAATGCATTATTTTCAAATTAGTTATTACCTCAGTTGTTTGACATTTAGAATGTAATTTCATGTATGTTGACATAAAGGATGTGGAGAGTCCCAGGCTAGCTTTTCTCTCCTCCCCCCAAATCCTATGGAAGACATTCATGGAAGAAGAGTTGCATTTATGTTGGTGGTACCAGTGTCCTGGTGCTACTGTCCCCTCTTCAGCGGCCCGCGGCACAGTGGTAGCCCTGTGACAGTCTTTGAGAGAACACTCCTGTATCTGGGAGGCTGGACATTGGTATGTAGAGTTTTTATGTGAACTGAATGCTTCTATACTGGGAAGTGCTTTATTCGTATGGGAAATTGTAAGTGTGACTTTCTTTTTTTAAGAAAAAATTAAAGGTCAAAGTTTGGGTTTTAATTCTTCTGATAACAATACTCAAAAAAGTACGAATATTAGAATGTCATGAGTTGGTGCTTTTTTAGTTGTCACATATTCCATAATAGAAATTGCAGTAGTTTCAGCACGTACAGACAGCAAGATGGCCAGTTAGGGTTTTTGGTGTCGTTGCTGTTGTACGTGGTAACTCTCCTGTATACAATATAAAAAACATGCACAAAATTTAACGATGTATTTGAGCATATTTAAATTAGGAAAATACCAGGCAAGATGTTTCTTTTTGTAAACTGCTTCTGTCCAAAGCATTCTGTATATTATCAGAATGAAAAATGACAGCACTTTGTCATCTGTTCAAATTGATATTGCACTCTATGCAATGACAGCTGAAAAGGCCCACAGGTGCCATATAAAGAGGTGACCATGTTGTCATATTTCATTTCGGCATCCCTCTGCAAAGCCATAATTACCTAATTAGGTTGTTAATTAGGAGATTAGCATTTCACTATATTGATAGAATGCTCTTTACCGGCATGGGGCTAGATACAGATTTGTCTGCCCTAATTTATAATCTCTGCCTTTTTTGTACTTATTTATTTGCTTAAGTTCCTGATGTGGGGCAATTCGGTTTACCTGAGAAACAGTTTGTTTATAAGCTAATGAAGCTTTGATCACTGGATTAAAGTTGCTGAGTTAAAATGTGAGCCAAATTAGAAGAGTGGTCACATCCCCAAAACGATAATAAAAATTCTGAGTTGGTAGAACCTGTATTCTCATTAGCATAGGCAACAAATACATGGTAAGAAATAAAACTGTTAGTATAAAAAAATGCAAAATATAAAAACTAAGTCTGAAATGTGATAGATATTTAATATATCCTAAACTAGGTGAAGAAAATTATTTAGTAATCTTGAATAACAAATGTCTGTCATTTACACTGGAGACATAAAATATGGTAAGTATTTTGAACATGTTTCAGAAACTGAAGCTTGGTTAATGACTTTGAAACAAATATATTCAGTCTTCAGTTTAGACTTCCTTAGATAGTCATCGTGCATCAGGGTTTATTTCATTTGTACCTTCTGTCCATTAGTCTGTGCTTGGAACATTCTCTTCTCATGGCCTTTGCAGTCCTGAGTGCTTACGGAATTTGAAGTATTTCATAGCAACCTTAACTTGGTGAACTATTTAGAGTAAGTGGCATTTCTATGGAGTATGTCTAACCTTTTTTTTTGGAGCGGGGTAGGAACCAACAAAAAAAATCATTTTCTTGTCTTTTTTACTCTAGTGCACAATTTGATTATAATATTTGTAATTTGTATTATTTGTACCTTTTCTGCTCTTTCCAGTTAAGGAGCACAGTGTTAGCCACTGTGGTAGTAACTTAGCTTTTTGTTTTTTTCTTTTTTTATAGTTTTTTTTTTTTAATGTTTGTTTTTGAGAGAGAGAGAGAGAGAGAGAGAGAGAGTGTGTGAAGGGTGAGGGAAGGGCAGAGAGAGAGAGAGACACACACACACACACACACACACAATCTGAAGCAGGCTCCAGGTTCTGAGCTGTCAGCACAGAGCCCAAAACGAGGCTCGAACTCATGAACCATGAGGTCATGACCTGAGCTGAAGCCGGATGCTTAATCAGCTGAGCCATGCAGGCGCTGCTTTGGCGTATTTTGATGTAATAAAAATGGTAGCTGTTGGAGTTACAGAAAGAGCATGTGCGCTTAAGTCCTTTTTCCACACAGCTGTTTTGAAGAATTGCCTTGATCTGTAATATTCTTTAAAATTAATAAAAATTTTTTAAATATTTGTATATGACAAAAATATATGAAATCTTAGAGTCAAGTTAAGATTTTGCTTAATTGTAATCATTCACGTATTCAGTTCCTATTTGCTGAATACATATGAGGCATTAGGCATGTGTCTGGGAATTAAGCAATGAAAATTGCAGACATTGGCTCTGCTATCATGGGATTTACAGTCTGGTACACACTAGTTTGAGAAATGTTTAGTAATGAGGGTGAAGGTGACTGTGGAGGAGTACCTACTCGAGACTTGATAAGGTCAAACCTTCCTGGTGCAGGTGAAGTCTGAACTGGGATCTGAAGGCTGAAAGAGCACGTGGCGTCTGAGCAAAGTGGAAGGATAGAGAAAACTGTTCTAGACAGAAGGAGTATATGTTCAAAAGCTGGAAACGCCTGAAGGCTGAGTATGGCTGGAATAAAAAATAACTAAAGGCATGAGTAGAAGATGGGGCTGAAGATATAGGCAAGGGTCAGTTTATTAAAGAGTTTGGGAATCCACCGAAGGTTTTTAAGACAAGTTAGGAAACAAGTTAGGTGAGGGGTGGTGGCTTGGATAAGTTTATGAAGATAAAAGTGAGTGGAATCTAAAAAGAAGAGGATGCAGAGGATCAATTAAATGGCTGTAGGCTTCTCAGAAAGTCAGGAATTTTGTTTTTCTTTTTTATTAAAAATTTTTAAAAAAATATTTATTTCTGAGAGAGAGAGAGAGAGAGAGAGAGAGAGAGGGAGGAAGAGAGAGAGTGCAAGTGGGGCAGGGGCAGAAAGAGACAGACAGACAGAGTCTAAAGCAGGCTGAGCTGTCAGCACAGAGCCTGATGCAGGGCTCAAATTCACGAACTTTGAGATCATGACCTGAGCCGAAGTCAGATGCTTAACCATCTGAGCCACACAGATGTCCCAAGGAGTCAAGGATTCTAATTTGGACATTGAATTTGTTTTATAATTTTAAGTGTGAGAATGAGTTTTAATATATCATAGAGAAGAAGTCATGAGATTTCTTTTCCAATATGACCAAAACATGTACAGTACTACCAACGAGTTTTCTTTCTGGGGAATTGGGAAGAATACTCATATTTGAGTGTCACTTTTGGTTCTTGCATGGTGACAGCAGCATTGTGGGGTATGCAATAATGTCTTATTAAGGTCTAGAGAAACTGATTTTTTCCCCAGTTTTCTGTTACTGGGTTACCAGGTGGTGGAATTGGGAGCACACCGAGCTCTCCAAAGCCTTTGTGTTCTCTGCCGTGCCATGTTGCCTTCCTTGTTTTAGCCCCTTTTGTTTGTTTATTTCAAAGTGAAGAGAAGTACTCCCCAGTAGCTCAGTAGGTGGCTAACAGAGGCATTGTGTTAACTCTGTAGCTTCTTCCGCCCAGCTCTAGTGTGGATTAGCGTCTGGTGCTTTGTTAGGAGAAGCTGCGCCAGTGCCTTATTATTTGTTTAAGCAGAGTCCAAGATTCTGTTGGCATTTCTGGCACCAGGATTTAATCTCCCTCTGCTAGAGATGCAGAGTAGCTACCTCCACACAAGTTCACTAACATATATGAAAGTTCTCCTTTTTCTGGGGAAAAGAATTGGAAACTCCCATTTTTGAATGAGGAATTTAATATCTTATTGATGTAATCAACTTGTAATGCAAATTGTTTTTTTTAAAATTTTGTGGTTATAGTTGCCACTACCGTTCAATTAAGTGGTTTGTTGGAATCATTGTGTTGGAGTCACCTGAAATAGAAGAAACCTAGGATGCAGCAGCATGGATTCTATTCTGTTTCTGTTCACACCCCCATTTTTAAAATCGGGATATGATTCTTATACCACAAAATACACCTCTTTAAAGTGTACAATTTAATAGTTTTTAGCATAGTCACAAAGTTATATAACCATCATCACTATACAATTCCAGAACATTTTTATCACCCGGAAGGAAACCCCATACCCACAAGTAGTCACTTCTTAGTCCTCCCACCTGCAGCCTCTAGCAACTATTAATCTACTTTCGATGAACTTTTCATATAAATGGAATCATTCAGTATATGGCCTTTTGTGTTGGCTTCTTTTACTTAGCATAATGTTTTCAAGGTTCATCTGTGTTGTTGCATGTATCAGTACTTCATTCCTTTTTATTGCTGAATAATAGTCCATCCTATGGAAATACTGCATTTTGCTTATTAATTCATCAGTTGATGGAGATTTGGTTTTTTCCTACTCTTTGGCTATTGTGAATAATACTGCTATGAATATTGCTGTACAGGTTTTTGTGTGAACATATGTTTTCTGTTCTTTGGGGTGTATACCTTGGAATGGATTGCTGGGTCATACTTTGGTAACCCTATGGTAGGTAACATTTTGAAGAACTGCTGACCATTTTCAAAAGTAGTTGTACCATTTTTCATTCACACCAGCAGCGTATAAGGTCTGCCTCCTTTTTGTTTCTGCTCTCTTTAGGCTCTGTTGTTCTGGTCTGGGCTGGAAGCAACCGTAGGCTTAGGAGGTCCATGAGCGCTTTGTCTTGATAAATGGGAAATTTTCCGTTTTTTGTTCAATCAGGTTTATTCTTCAAGCATATGCGTACCAGGCCTTGTAATAGAGTATTAGTGACAGGAAGCCAAATAAGGCTTTTAGTCTTTTCCTCTTAAGGACTTCCCAATCCTGTGTTTGGAACTTTTTACTAGGGAATGGGGGTGGGGGGGGGTGGGGGGAGGGGAAAGCCAGTGAAGAAAGTAACTGCCTAGGAATTTGTGAATTTCCACAGCATGGATCCCAACTTTAGAATCTAGGCAAAGATTGATTGACTTGGTTTTCACAGTTTCTAGGGTTTCTTTTTCTTGGCTCATCCTTTAACTAGAGCTAGAGCTATTCCTTGGACTTTGTTCCTCAGTTTTTGCTCTTCCTCTTTACACATTTTCCTTGAGTAGGCTCATTCACATCCATGGCTTCATCTGTCATTTATATGTTGACGTCTTCCAAATTTGCTCAGGTCTTTCTCCTAGGTTTCAGATTTGCATAGTCTTTGTCACTTATATGTTGTAGTCTCTTAAATTTGCTCAGACCTCAGTCCTGGGCTATCAGGTTTGCACCATGATGAATCTCTTTGGGCAATCCATAGACATATCAAGTTCATTGTGTTTGAAACATAATTCCTTATTTTCCTTCTACCTGTTAAGCTCTTCCTACTTTTGAGTTTATAGTTTAATTTGTTGGTACTGTTATGCAGGCCATAGAGTTTCCCCTTCTTCTTAACCCTCCGTATTCATTCAGTCACCAAGTTCTACCAGTTTTGTCTTATAAATATTTTTTTTATCTATTTAAAAACTTTTTAGACCTATCTTTCACTGCCTTACTTCAGATTTCATCATCTCTCCCTGAACCATATTCACAGCTTCATAATTAATCTTGTGTCTTGTCAGTCAGATTAATCTTCCATGCCAGGACAATATCTCTGAAACTCAGCAACTTTGAATTCCATGTCGTTTCAGTTACTAAATACATGTTCCGCTGTTTCTTGTTTTAATGCCTTATCTCATACTGTCTTTTCTACTTGGAAAAGCGGAGTTTGTCTCTTTGAACCTTCTTCCAACCATCCAACTTCTCATCTTTGAAGATTCATCTTAGAACAGGGAATGATTGCAGTAACAATAATAGATGTTTGTATAAGGCTTACTGTGGGCCAGACACTGTTATATGCACATAACATACATGAATTCATTAAAAACTCACAACAATCCTATGAGATAGGCACGAAAATATTTCTGTTTACAGATGCGGAAACAGGCACGGAACCAACTTGTTACTTTCCCTAGGTCCCACAGTGAGTGAGTGGCTGAGTTCAGATTTGAACCCAGGCAGTATGATACTCGATTGCTTGCCCTTGGTCCCTCCTACCCACCCTTTGTCAACCTACCTGATTCCCTCCACTTCCTCCACCTCAATAGTTATCCTCTTCCTGCTTCTGTAATAATCTGTGCATGTGTCCGAGGCTAATCTGTAGTCCATAGGACAGATCTGGAGCAAATTTTATTTTAAACATATTTGATCAAGGAGGCAACATTGTAGATTATTTAATTGCCATCTCTTTTAGAATCCCTCCACTTTCTTAAGGTGACTAAGTTGGAAGTGATTACTTCCGTTATCTTGATCTTAGTCATCTCTGTGAAGCCTTTTCTGAATATCCAGTTTCATTTAGATATTTTTTCTTTGCGTTTCCATAATGCTTTGTTATAGAATCCTCTGGCATTGCTCTCACTCTTTATTGTGATCATTTATGTACTTACCTCCTTTGTGTGACTCCTTTGCTTGCCTCTTAGGGATAGGGAATAAGACTTAACTACTCTATACTCCTGACTGCCTGCTAGTACTACGTACTTATGCTTGTTGAATGAACAGGTAAGTCTGCTTATACTGTATCTAGATCAGTAAGAGAAGAGGATTCAAAAGAGTGTAATGAAATGGACTTACATTGGGGATTCAAGGCAGCATGTAATGATTGTTTGGAGCAGGATTCTGGAGCCAGATTGCATAATTCATCCAGGCTCCACCTTTTATTAGTTTTGTGGTCTTGGAGAAGTCTGTGCCTCCGTTTACTGGTGTATAAAACATAAGTAATAACATACTCCACCTCACAATTTAGTAAGTGGTGTGAGTACTTTCTAAATAAATAAATAAATCTTCTGGAACCTAGAGAATGATTTTTCTACTTAAGTGGTATTTTGTGAAACACTTTTTACCCTAACTATAACAGTACAGGCAGAATGAAGCCAGTTCTGCTGCCGTATCCTCATTTGGATCCATGCAGTGATGGCTTAAAAAGAAAAAAAAAAAAAAGGTAGACTAGCAGGTTATAAAAGATAACTGGCAGCCCAGTTTTCTTAATAACAATAAAAGCAGTCATCATTTATGGAGGTTATGAAAGCTCCATTCAAATGAAAGTTCAAAGCACCTTTCAAAGTCACATCAAAATGGTTTGGGGATTATCTGCTAGTTTAGATTATCTCATTGCTGTCCTTCATTTGTTAGGAGTTGAATGAATTTGATAGTTGAGAGCTAATTTTACTTCTATTTTTTTTTAATTTTAATTTTTTATTTTTTTGATACAGAGAGACAGAGCATGAGAGGGGGAGGGAGAGAAGGAGACACAGAACCGGAAGTAGGCTCCAGGCTCTGAGCTGTCAGCCAGAGCCCGATGCGGGGCTAGAACCCATGAACGTGAGATCTGACCTGAGCCGAAGTCAGAGGCTTAACCGAGTGAGCCACCCAGGCGCCCCTAATTTTACTTCTAGAATGGTGCCACTAGAACAGGAAAAGTCAATCATATTGCATATTGGATTTACTTCTTTTTTAAGTGTTCCTTTTTTGTAAGTATCCCTATGAAGTGGACAGGACATGCATTATGGATACTTCACTGCTCAGGAAACAGAGATACCTTACTCACTTGAAGTCATCCCATTGTTATTCCCTAGGCAGGCCAGAGACAGTAACCTGGGATTCCAGATGCGTTTACTATAACACTTAAGAGTTCTAGGAACTGGATTCTGTACATAATAGCATTAAAAACAGGTGGTGATAATGCCCATTCAACTCCGTCAGCATGGTTTACCTTTGTAGTGAGTTTCCTGCCAAAATGTTGATACTATTAAAATGTTTGTCAAAAAACGAATTCCTTGTACTTTTCTTCTTAGAGTCTGAACCATAGCACAATGTTATAAGTAAAAATTGCAATAGAATTCTTTTTTTCCTTTGAAGCAAAAACACAAAACATTTTAGATGGACTCTAGGGTAAACTCCAACCCTATGCTCCTTCTCCTCGGATGTGACTGGAATAGATTTTGAGAGCTGAAAGGCCTTTTTCTTAGTTCAAACTCCCCATGTAACAGATGTAACAATGGACTGATGTGTAAAACAGTTTTAAAGAGGCTTGAAGAAGTGACTCATCCAAGGCCATGTAATTAGGTCCCTGGTTATTAGGGACTTAGAATTCAGGCTTCCTGAGTGGTACATATAGTAAACTGTGTTGCTTCCCTTAAATGATGATGTGGTTAACCAGAGAGCCAGATAAGTGGAAGCAAAACTCTCTTGAATTCTACTTGTTTAAGCAAACTTCAAACATCAAGGAGACAATAAAAGGAAAATAAATCTTAGACTGTAGTGGGGAACTTATCTACTGAACCAGCACTGTGGCTAAGGGGTCTTTTTTGGGAAATCCATGATGCACCTCTTTGGGAACAAGAAAGATAGATTTGTTCATCTATTCTGCGCAGAGCTCTTACTGGATGCCAGCCACATTCTACTAGAATCTAGCAGCACAGTGATGAATAAGACGGTGTCCTTGAGGACTGAGAGTTTAGAATACCAACATATAAATAGAAAATTATATATAATAAAAACAGTGTGATTAGTTCATTCATTGTCTTTTTTTTTTTTTTTAAGGATCTCTCTAGATGTTATATCAAGAGATATCCTTTTTTTTTTTTTTTAAGTTTATCTATTTTAAGAGAGAGTGTGCATGAGAGGGGCAGAGAGAGAATCCCAAGCAGGCTCCACACTGTCTGCACAGAGCCTAATGTGGGGCTTGAACTCATACACGGCAAGACCATAACTTGAGCAGAAACCAGTAGTCTACCCTTAACTGACTAAGCCACCCAGGTGCCCCTAGGGAGATCCTTTTAAAATGTGAGATCATATCACTGCTCTGCTGAAAATGCCCTGGTGATTCCTCCACTTGGAGTAAAAGAAGAGTCCTTAGAATTGCCTGCCAGGTTCTACATGTTTGCTTCTCTCTTCTGGACCTCATCCTCTACTACTTGCTTCTTTGCTGGACTCCTTGCTACTACTTGAACAGTGTGAGGCACAGTCCCTGTTTGGTGACACACTTGCCTTCAGATGTTTACCTGGCTTGTTCTCTCACCTCCTTCAAATGTTAATTCCAGTGTCAGGTTCTCAGAGAAGCCTTCCTCGACTATTTATAATTGCAGCTGTGGCTCCACCACCTGGCATGCCCTTCTCTCTTCCCTGTGCTGTCTTTTACCATAGCACTTCCTTTTTTTTTTTAATGTTTATTTATTTTTGAGAGAGACAGAATGAGAGTGAGGGGAGGGACAGAGAGAGAGGGACACAGAGAATCTGAGGCAGGCGCCAGGCTCTGACTGCACAGAGCCTGCTGAAGGGCTCGAACTCACAAACCCTTAGATCATGACCTGAGCCAAAGTTGGATGCTCAGCTGACTGAGCCACCCAGGTGCCCCTACCATAGCACTTCAAATTTACCATATAATTATTGTTTTGTTTTGCCTGTCTCATCTCCCCCCACTAGAATGTGAACTTGATGAGAGCAGGACTCTGCTTTGTTTTCTGTTGTAGTCTTCGAATTCTAGAATAGTGCCTAGCACATAGTAGGCTTCAATAAGTATCTGTTGTATGAATAAACTCAACAAACACATAGTACCCACTACTAGCAGGCACTGTGCTGGGTTAATTATTTGGTGGAAGTAGTAACAAAGTGCAGTGCAGTGGGGCCACACAGAAGGGAGCAGCTAATCTGCTCCATGGGATTCGTTGAGGAGGTTTCCTGGAAGAATTGACCCTTGACTGGATTTTGAAGAATGAGTAGGAGGTAGCCGGATGGAGAAGGGTGGATAGGCTTCAGATCAAGTTTGATGATGGAATGCAACTTATCTTTACTGTAGTAATTTAGGCTTTGATTTTCCTTAGGATATGTTAAAATTTCAGTAAACAAATGCTGGACATTGAGCTTGTTGTACCTTAGAAGATTTGAGCAGAGATTTTAGTGGCAAAGTTGTATAGTTTAGTCTCAGTATAAATGAAGCTATTCCGAGAGGGTGGGAAATTACGACAGATTTAGTGGCTTCCCACAGCATACCACACAGTAGGGTTTCTCAAACTTTGCATCATTGATGTTGACCTTCTGGGGGAGGTGTAATTCTTTGTTGTGGGTAATATTCTGTGTATTGCAGGATGTTTAGCAGCATCTGTGGCATTTATCCACTAGATGCTGACAGTACCCCACCCCCAATGTGACAACCAGAAATGTCTCCAGACATTGCCAGATGTCCCCTGGGGAGCAAAATCACCTTCCAGTGAATAACCACCACATTAGAACCACTGCATTACTGTTGGGGTCTAGGTATTCCGACCTTTAGCAACTTTACAAATGATCAGGTGGGAGAGAGATTTATACCTCTATACAGTAACCACATTTCAGATTCTAGAATTGGATCAAAAATTTTGAAATCTGCAGTTCCTTATACATGATATTCATATAACTAACTGTATTGAAGGTAGAAATAAAGTGCTTTTAAAACATTTTGGACCCTGCAAATTGGAGAAGATTTCACAGAGGATGAGATCCTTGAGTTGCACTTTGAAGAATAAGGTTTGTAGTGCAGAGGGGCACCTCTCAAGGGGATTATCATTACCAAAGGCTGAACCGTGTTCAGAGAGTTCTGGAGTTGTCTGCTGGGAAGAAGGGGCAGGTGAGGAAAACTGGGTTGTGTATCAAGGCAGAGGGGTCTATGCTGTTTTCCTGCACTATCTATTTTCATTTCTAGTGCTGCATAACAAATTACCACAAACTTAGTGGCTCAAAACAATACAAATTTATTGTCTCAGTGGGTCAGGGTTATGCCTCATCTCGGTTTTCTGTTCAGGATCTCAAAGGGGTGACATCTGGAGGTTTGATAGGGAAAGAATGCTTTCCAGGCTGCTTCAGGTAGAATTCATTTCCTGGTGGCTGTATGACTGAGGTCTTCATTTTCTTGCTACCCATTGGCTGGGGCTACTCCCAGGTCTCACAGGTTATTCTCAGATCCTGGCTATATGTTGTTCCATAACTTGGTAGTTTCTTTGAGGTCAGCAGGAAAACACCCCTCTTCAGTTGCCTCCAATGGAGTCTAATATAACAGTAATCAGGGTGTAATTTCCCCTCCACACTGCACCCCGCAACGCCCAGCCCCAACGCTGGTGCTATACTCTGTTGGTTAGGTTTTATCCACACTCAAGGAGTGGGCATGATGCAGTTGCATGGGTATCAAGAGACAAGAATTTCTGGAGCCATCATAGAATTCTGACTACCATACAGACTTTCAGCTCCTAGAAGGCAGGGGCCAAATCTTTCTAAATCTTTTTCTCAGCATGGTATCTCTGGTGCCTGGCACATAGTAGGTGCTTTATAGATATCTGTCAGATGAATGCAATCAGTGAATGAGTATTTGCTGGACAGTTGAGTGCTATCTATGGCTTCAGCTCCTATACTGAAATATTTCAGTAATTTCACATTGGGAAGCAGTCTTGTTTCTCTGTCATTATTCATGTCTTCACTGTACGTAAAACTATAAACATTTTTACCTGAAATATTAAAGTAAAACCTGAAATTATTTGTTTATTGTCACAAGTGCCAGTCAAATCTAGTTATGTCAGAGAGACAGCACCCAATGGAAAAATAATTTAAGGCTACATTGCACCAAACTAGCAGATTTCTTGTAACAGCCATTTCTGGCTGTTGGCATATTTGGAGTTTTGGGGGGGGGGGTGGCTAGATTGTCTTAAGTTTCACATCTATTGCTAGCTATTAAACATTTCAAAACACTTCAAAAATATTGATTTTTTTTTATAATAGCTGCTTAAAAATGGAAATTTTAGTCTAACTTGTGCTTGCAACTTTATATATAGTTTGGTGTTAATAGTACAGTTTCTTTAAGGTCTCATTTTTAAGTAATCTCTATGGGGCTTGAACATATAATCCTGAGATTACATTTTTTAATGTTTATTTATTAAAAATATTTTTTTAACATTTATTTATTTTTGAAAGAGAGAAACAGAGCACAAGAAGGGAAGGGCAGAGAGAGAGGGAGACACAGAACCTGAAGCAGGCTTCAGGCTCTGAGCTGTCAGCACAAAGCCTGATGTGGGGCTTGAACCCACGAACCGTGAGATCATGACCTGAGCCAGGGTCAGATGCTCAACTGACTGAGCCACTCAGGCACCCCAGTGAGTGCGAGTGGGGGAGAAGCAGAGAAAGAGGGAGACACAGAATCTCCAATTCAAGTACTAAGCAGGCCCAACCCTATTTAGCTTTCGAGATCAGACAAGAACGGCACGTAGACCTGAGCTGAAGTTGGACGCTTAACCAACTGAGCCATCCGGGTATCCCGCCTGAGATTAAAAGTCACATGTTCTTTTGACTGAGCCAGCCTGGTGCCCCTACAGTGTTCTTCATACTTGTCATAGGAAACCTCTATTGAGCAAAATTCAGACCTTGAATTGTCCATTGATAAAAAACCATTTTATCTTCACAAAATGATATTTCTCATGTCAGACTCTGTTTCTCCAGTAGACCTTGCTGTCCAAACTGGGTTTATGAGAATCCCAGTGTGGGCCAGGGAGTATTAGAAGCCACAAAGTAAGCATGGCACGTATTCCTGGACTCTCAGTTTTAGTGATGTAAAACTTTTTTCCTGTCAAAATAATACATGTGCAGTATATTATAGGATAGAATGCAAAACATGAATACATTCTTAAAGTTTTTATAGCGTGTTGCTTTAGGTGGCTCCCCCTGGGTTCTCTAATACCGTGATTTATGGTCACTTTCCTCTGTCCTTTGGGTGTGTCTGTGGACAAGTTTGAGAGGGGTTCGTACACTACCAGTGTACACTGCCATCCTTTAACTGGATGTTGGCAGATGGTAAGATTCAGAGATATTTCAGGTAGAGGTTAGTGGTACAAGAAAAATCAAGGGCCAGGGTCCCTTGTTCCAAAGGAGTCGTTTTACAGGGGAGAAAACCAGGTCTCCTGGTAGGTTGGTGGGGGTCTGACTGGTCCCAGATGGCCTCAGTCACTCATCAGGAGACCTCAGTAGGATATCTGGAATCACAGACAGCTGAGCCTCTTCACATGGTCTTTTAGCCCAAGCTGCTTTTTTTTTTTTTAATAAATTTATTTTTCCCAAGCTTCTTTCATTGATTCACATGTATTGCAAAGAAGGTGATAGCAGAAGTTTGCAAGGTCTCTTGAGGCTGAGGTTCAGATGTTCCTTCCATTACATTCTGTTGGTCAGAGCAAATCACAGTCTGAGCCCAGATTCAGGGGGTTGGGGAAATAGACTCCTCTTGATGGGAGGAGCTGCAGTGACTGGCCTTTGAAAAAGCCCATCTTGGACAAGTTGTTTAGTTCCTATAAGCCTTAATGTTTTTGATCTATAAGATGGGGATAATATTAATACCTACCTCTTGGGGTGGTTGTAAGGATGAAGTATACATGGAAGTACAGCCGATTGTAAGAGCTCTCAGTAAACATCATCAGTTCGTGTTCTTCTGTTTCTGCCTAATGAAGCCTGGTCATCCCTAAATGTGACTTTCTTCCTTCCTGAAGCCTTCTTTCTTGTCTCTTGGAAAACATTGTCTTAGCGTCTTATTTGGTGGTTAGTATGTGTTACCTTATGTTACTTTAATGTGTATACACAGCGAGGCTCATCTGCTGAAGTTCGTAAGGCTCTGCAAGATGCAGGCCAGTGTTCATATAATTTTTTGTAGTATTCCCAGTGCCTAGCTCTCAATGATGTTTTGTGAGTGAATCCCCTATTATTTAAAAGAAGATACAAGCATTTCTTTTTGGTCGCTTTGAGTCTAGCAAGTGCTTTTATGAAAGGAAAAATTAAATTCTCTAGATATAGACTCTCGCCATTTACTGTTTAATGAAATTAGGCATATTCACGCGGAGATTTTAATTATCTAAAGGAACAAAAAGCTTAAATTTTGTGGGTCTAAAAAATAAATGAAGGTTTAATTTAGAGTTAAATTAGAGAGTTAGAAAAAGAGATTTAAAAGCAATAAAATGCATTTTATTTTAATGGTCATTTCAATAATTTTCAAATTTCAGGAGGTATGAATTCTGAACTTCAGATCAGAGGATGTTGAAATCTTAGTAAAAAGCAGGGTCTGTTGGTTTTTATAATTGAAAGACTTTATAAATAATAAAAAGGCTGTTTTCCTAAATTGTGATTGTTCCTTTTGCAAAATAAATGTGAGTGCTTCTAGAACACTCGTAAGGAATCCTGTATAGGAATCAGGTTTAACTTGAAGTTAATGCTAATAGCATGAAGTAGGGGTACAGTGAGGAAAGGTAAAAAAAATCTCGCATCTGCTGTTACATGTTGTAAACTCCCTCAGCAGACGTTAAATCATTTCAAGTACAATAATAGTGTGGGAGGTAAATTAACTAACCATTAACAATCTTATAAATACACAATTAACATGCCAACATTTATATGACACATTGATGGGGCAGCAGTAATTTTTGATTGGGAGTTTGCAGACCTTGGAGAAGCCTCAGGCTGTTGCTTATTCAGACAAGTTTTCACAGATTACAGGCGAGGGGCTTCCAGGCTGTCTGGCAGAGGGAGGTGGGTGTGTAGACTGTCTCGAAAGTCCAGGAAAGGGAATTTCCTTTTAATCATTGGCTGGACTTGAGGGTTTTAAGTCACGTTCAAGACCTATCTCAGGTCCTTAGGGAGTGAAGAAGTATAGAGAGAGCTCATTTGCTCGTGCTGGGGGTTTATTTAAAGAAATAGAATATTTCTTGTATGGACTTTGTTTATAGCTCAAGTTGCATGAATCTCTAGGGATTTTAAGAAGCTACTTACACCTACCTAGAAATTTAAAGTAAACCTTTCTCTGTGGTTTCAGGTCAACCAGTAGATGATCTCTGAAGTTCCTTTCTTGTGTAAAATTTTGTGATTTTTATTTTTGAACAACCATTATTTGCACTGCTGTTGGATAAATCATAGTAGCATGAGTGGAGGGGAGGCTAAATGCCTATTCTACTGCATAACACATTTACTGTATTACATCTTCCACAAAGAGCCATGGCCCCAGGCATCACAAATAACAAGAGAATTTTTAAAAATCTTATTTATTATGACTATTATAATGCTTTGTTGTTTTTAAAAAAAGATTTAAAAATTTTTTTTAAGTTTTTATTTTTGAGAGAGAGTGAGAGAGAGAGAGAGAAAGAGAGCATGAGTCGGGGAGGGCAGAGAGAGAGGGAGACACAGAATTGGAAGCAGGCTCCAGGCTCTGAGCTGTCAGCACAGAGCTTGATGCGGGGCTTGAACTCACGAGCTGTGAGATCATGACCTGTGAGACCATGACCTGAGCCAAAGTCTGACGCCCAACCAACTGAGCCACCCAGACACCCCTGTTCGTTTTTGTTTTGAGAGACTGTATAATGCTTAAGTTTTTCAGAATTATTAACTCTCTTGGCTTTGGGCAGGTTTTTGATGTACCTCAGGTTTTTCATCTGTATAATGTAGACAAAAATACTATCTCATAGAATTATTTTTAGAATTATATGAATTAATCCACCAAAAAGGGAAAGAACAAGTCTAGCTTTTGTAACAAATTAAGTTTAGTTATTATAATTGCTTTTTTGCTTCTGGGATTCTGCAGTCTTCCTGTGGCAAATGTACAAGATCTTACAACATTCATCCAGAGTTACTTAACCTCTGCCTTTTTCTCATCTCCTTTTTCCTGTGTTGTATCTTATGTTTTTCTATAAGCCATTGCAAAGAAAATTTGGAGAGTATGTGTGTATAAAGTTATTATTAAAAATAGACTTGTATTTGGGCTCTGGATTGACAGCCTAGAGCCTGGAGCCTGCTTTGAATTCTGTGTCTCCCTCTCTCTCTGCCCCTCCCCGGCTCATGTCCTCTCTCTCTCTCAAAAATAAACAAGCATTTAAAAAAATTATAAAAAATAGACTTGTATTGAGGGCACCTGGGTGGCTCAGTCAGTTAAGCATCCAACTTGGACTCAGGTCATGATCCCGTGCTCTGTACGTTTGAGCCCCATGTTGGACTCCATGAAGAGAGCTCTGAGCCTGGAGCCCGTTACAGATTGTGTGTCTCCTTCTTTCTCTGCCCTCCTCCCCTTCTTGTACTCTCTCCGTCTCTCAAAAATAAACCAAGATTAAAAAGCTGTATTTTACTTATTTTTGGGAGCGCGCAGGTTGGGTGGGGGCAGAGAGCCGACAGGCTGACGGCGGCTAGCTGGGCGTGGGGCTCCACCTGGCAAACTGGGAGATCATGACCTGAGCCGGAGTTGGTCACTCAGCCTGGAACTACCCACGTGCTCCCCCAAAAGTTTTAAAAATAGACTTGTGTTAAGACTTGATATCCATTAAAACGTACTAAAATTTCATGTTCCAAGTTAACACAGGCAGGCAGGTTACATGGTCGTTAATGTACACAGTGGTTATGTAAAGTAATAGCATAGAAATTGTACCTAAAACAATAGTACATAGTAGAAACTTAGTAAGTATTTGTTGAACAAAGTAAGTGTAAAGGGAGACCTACCCATTACATTCATTAAAAGTGGCTGTGTTGTTACGGGGCCTCTCATGTCCTCCCACTCTGTGTGGATGTCTCTTGCTTCCATTTTTAGTAAAACAAATCTTTGTGCTTTGAGGAACCTGGAGTTAAAAAGTGAGAGAGTCTGTAAAAAGTAGGACATCTTAGGGGAACAGATCTCCTGGAGCCTGAATTGTTTATCTAATGGCTTAAAGGCATATAAAAAGGACCAGTTACCTCAGTCAAGAATTGCTAATATCCAGGGAAGGCGTTCAAGGCCCAGAGAAACAGCATTTGCAAAAATGTAGAGGTAGCATTTCTAAACAATGTTTTGTGAATCTCTAATACACTGATATGTGTTAGTGTTCCTAGAGGAAAACATGATCAGGGATAAGTTTGGGATTTGGGATATATTGCATTTCTAGATTGTCCACTCTTAGAGATTCCCAGTATACATTAGTAGTTTAAAAGCTTTTAGAAGTCTGGGGCGCCTGGCTGGCTCAAGTCAGTAGAGGATGTGACTCTTGATTTCAGAGTTGTGAATTCAAGCCCCATATTAGGTGTAGAGATTACTTAAGTAAGTTAAAAAAAAAAAACTGCTTTGAGAAGACTAATTAAACAGCGAGAAGAAGACTTAGTTAATTTTGTTTAATGTGGCATTTCCTGGACATTTTTTTAAAATTCAGACTTGAAAAAATTGTAATATATGTAGTATATAACATAAAATTTACTATTTTAACCATTTTTAAGAGTACAGTTTATTGGCAGTAAGTACATTCACTTGTTGTGCAAGCATCACCACCATCAATCTCCCAAACTTTTTTATCTTCCCAAACTTATATATATCTTTTAAATATTCCCCATTCCCTTCTCCCTCCAGCCCCTTGCATCCACCATTCTTTCTGTCTCTATGAATTTGACTACTCTAGGTACTAGGTACTAGTTATAAGGCCAGTCATATGATATTTGTCTTTTTGTGACATTTTTCATTTAACATGACCTCCTCAGGGTTCATCCATGTTATAGCATATGTCAGAATTTTCTTGCTTTTTAAGGCTGACAAATATCCCATTGTATGTATATACCACATTTTGTTTATCCATTCTCTACCATGTATTTTTAATGACTGTGTAGTATTTTACTATATGTATGTGCCTTGGCATATTCACCACAGATGGATGTTTAGGTTACTTCCAGATTTTCAGTATAACAAACAATCCTGAGATAAATATTTTTGCATAGTTATCTCCTATGAGCAAATCCTACAAGTATGTTTGCCCAAAGCGTATTTCTTCTACTTTAAGAGACAATACCACATTATCATCTAAAAGTGTCAGTTTACATTCCCTACCAACATTAGGTTTTAAAAATCTTTGATCTTTGCGCAACTGATCAGAGAAAATAACTTATTTTCATCTGTGTTGGGAATATCTTTGTCTTAGAAATCAAATCTACCTTTAAGTGATAATTTGCTGCTCTTAAAAAGTGATTTAAAACATGTTCTTCTGGTTCTGAAAAGTAACATTGGAATAGGTTGATTAGTGTCCCAAGGTGACAGTTTTGAAGGGCGCATTGAAGAGAAGCTCTTGTATCTGTATTAATAGAAAAAAGGGCAATCCTTCTTTATAATCACACTACACATGACATGCTCATATATGGCTTATCCCTACAACAGAATTATACAATCTTTGGAAGTCGGACAGCAATTATTATTGAATTTCTTCATGTGTAAGAACCTTTGTTGCCAGAAGGGATGTGGTGGTGTAGCTCCTGTCCTTGTGGAACTTACAGTCTGAATCCTCAAGTACATGTCCTGGGATGTGGAAGGCATGTTTTCCGGGGCAGACCTCTGGGACTTCCCTGTCACTGAAGTCCTTGGTTTTGCTGGGAAAACTGTTTAATATGAAAGTGAAAGCACCTGCTGCCCTGCTAGGGCCTAGATGCCTTACTCCCTTCAGGGAGACCCTGTGCTCACCACAAGGATGTTTGCAGCTTTGGCCGTCTGTGACGACGTGATTTTGTTACAAAGCAAATACTCAAATACTTTATAAGTAATTCTGCGATTGTATGCACCTCTTTGTGGTATCGTAATTATTTTTACAAGTGAAATTTAAATGTTCCCCTTTAATTTGGTAATGGTGTTCTGATTAATACGCTTAAAGTGGTAAGCTGACATTAACGTTTCTGAAACAAATGTGACACTTGGAGAAATCTCCTTGTAAGAATTAGGAAATACAAAATTCTCAAAAAAAAAAAAAAAGAATTAGGAAATACAGTAGGGCTGTTTTAGGGTATAAACTTTTTGATTCAGGGATACCTTACCTTGGCATTTCCCAATAGCCTCAGTGTAATATAACTACTCAGTGAATATATTTGAAGGAAAAAATGAAGATTATTGTAATTCTTTGATTCAAGGTGTTCAGTATCTTTATTTTTAAGATCTACCAGTGATGTCAGTAGAATGTGTTACTAGACAAAAATTTATAAAACCTCTGTCTTTATAGTAATTTATTAACTAGATTTCTCCCTTTGTTCCATTTCTAGGAGAAACAAATAAAAAGAAATCTGGTGTTATAGGTTTTTCTAAAAACAAATACCTTAGTACTGTTCTAGGAACATATTCAACCCAGCTTTCATGTTCCTTGCATTTCATAATGATTTTATTATTTTTTAAATTTATTTATTTATTTATTTATTTTTAATTTTTGATACAGAGAGAGACAGAGCATGAGAGGGGGAGGGTCAGAGAGAGAGGGAGACACAGAACCAGAAGCAGGCTCCAGGCTCTGAGCTAGCTGTCAGCACAGAGCCCGACGCGGGGCTCGAACCCACGAATGTGAGATCTGACCTGAGCCGAAGTCGGAGGTTTAACCGACTGAGCCACCCAGGCGCCCCCATAATGATTTTAAAGTTGGAGGAAGGTGACCCAGGTGACTTGAGGAGTCCTCTGTCAGAAAGGAAGCACACATTTATTTTACATGCTGTGAACTTACTAAAGAAGAATGAAATGTTGATATATTTTAGAGTTATTTCAAACAAGAATTGAAAGTTGAAGTTAGTAGTGATTATTTTTACCATAATCATCATCATTATTAATAGCTAATATTTAATTATGTGTCAGGTTCTCTTCTAAGCACTTTATCTGCATTATTTCTTATATATCCTCTTATTCCTGGGATCACCATTTTATAAATGAAGAAAGAAGAAAACAGGCTCAGAGGCTAAATTTATTTTGACCAAGATCACATAGCTAACAAGTGAGAGGTCAGGATTTTAACCTAGTTCTGCCTGCGGGTCCTCATCCTAACCCGTGTTCTGTACTACAGTACTCCCCCCTACTCCATAGAGGATATGTGCCAAGACCCGCAGTGGGTGCCTAAAACCATGGATACTACCAAACCCTGTAAATACTATTTTTTCTCCTACCCATATATACCTATGATAAAATTTAGTTTTCAAACTAGACGTCATAAGAGACTAGCAACAATAATGAAACAGACCAGTTGTAACAGTTTGCTGTAATAAAAGTTAAGTGAATGTGGTCTGTCTCTCAGAATATCTTATTTTACTATATTTAACCTTCCTGTGATGTCAGGTGATAAAATGCTTATGTGATGTGGGCACCTGAGTGACTTAGTCGGCTCTTGATTTTGGCTCAGGTCATGATCTCATGGTTTCTGGGATCAAGCCCTGTGCTGGGCTCCATGCTGACAGCGTGGAGTTTGCCTGGGATTTCCTCTCTCCCTCTCTCCCTGCTCCTCCCTGCTCTCTTTCCTTCTCTCTCAAAATAAGTAAAGTTAAAAAAAAAAAAAAAGCCTATATGATGCTATGAAGCACAGTGAATGACATAGGTATTGTGATCTAGCATTAGGCTACTATTATTCATCTCCTAACAGTATGTCAGAAGGAGGATCATTATTATTGACCATGAATAACTGACACTGCAGAAAGTTAAACCACAGACAAGGGGAGACTACCATGTTTTCTTTGTTGAGTATTGCCATTTAACTGAGGAGGTACCATCTTGTTCCCAGAAGAAACATCATTTTAGTTTCAACAGGATTCAGGAAGCAGTTCTTACAGTGAGGTTTCTAAAATAAGAAATTAACTGGAGAGGGGCACCTGGGTGGCTCAGTCAGTTAAGGGTCTGACTTCAGCTCAGGTCATGATCTCATGGTTCTTGAGGTCAAGCCCCACATCAGGCTCTCTGCTGTCAGCTAGAGCCTGCTTTGGATTCTCTGTTCTGTTCCCCTCTTTCTCTGCCCCTCCCCTGCTTATACTCTCTCTCTCTCTCGCTTTCTCAAAAATAAACCATTGCCCAAAAAAAAAAAAAAAAAAAACCCTAAAAAATTAAATTAATTTTTGGTAGCAAAGAAGTTTGATTAATAAAGTTTATTTTTTTGTTGTTTTATTTCTGTAACCTTTTTTTTTTTTCCAATTTGTTTCTGACGGGTGGGAAGGATAGAGAGAGGGACAGAGGATCCGAAATAGGGTCCATACTGACAGCAGCAAGCCCAGTGTGGGGCTCAAACTCACAAAATGAACTGTGAGATTATGACCTGAATTGAAGTTGGAAGGAAACTCAACCAGCTAAGCCACCCAGGAACCCCTAATAAAGTTTATTTGAATAGCATAAAACTACCTTAAATCAGAAGAAAGGAAAATATATTTACTGAACAAAACTACTTTGGTGGTACATTTTTGTAAAATTCCTAGTAACTCAAACTTATCTGTGTTCTTTTAGTTACCCAACAACCATATAACATAGAGGGGGAAGTGTAAATTAAAGAAACACAGTTTCATACTGGAGCTCATAATGTGAGGAAAATACAACTTGTTCTCCCTGACCTTATAAAGTAATGAGAAGACCACATGGGAATAAAGGGAGAAAGAAAGGAAAATTTATTGTTTTAACAGTAATTATGTGCTTTGAGTGGCCTAAGGAGTCACTATTATTTGTTTTGCAAGAGAAGAAGCCATTCTCTCTGATACCATGGAGATCTCATTGACTAGAGCTATAGCCCCCAGTGCTTATAAGGATTTCCTTTCAGCTTAGACTTAATCCTTCTAAGCTCTTAGGTGTAGGGATAAATGTTGATTTTCAAGGTAGCATTTTACCACATTGATTTGTTTGAAAAATGATTCAGTCATTTTTTTCCTTATTCTTAAATATTGCTGTGTACATCATGTTTCTAGGGAGGTGAGCACGTGAAACAATATGAAGAGGAGAAAATAGCCTTTTAAGGAAATTGGCCTACAGAAAGGATGGCCTTCTTGGACAATCCAACTATCATTCTAGCTCATATTCGACAGTCCCATGTGACCAGTGATGACACAGGAATGTGTGAAATGGTTCTCATTGATCATGATGTTGACCTAGAGAAGATTCATCCTCCTTCAATGCCTGGAGACAGTGGGTCAGAAATTCAGGGAAGCAATGGTGAGACTCAGGGCTATGTATATGCCCAGTCAGTTGATATTACCTCAAGTTGGGACTTTGGTATTAGAAGACGCTCAAATACAGGTAAACATCGCCTTTTAGTCATGTCTTCTGAGCTTTAAATCAGTCAACAATTGTATAGAATAATGCATAATGTTGGAATAGGTTTAATGGGGAAAGTTTCCATGTATTAACAGGAACATGCATGTATTACAGTAAGAGTGAGTCTAAACAACATCTCCATCTTTGTGACTCAATGGAGAGTGCCTCTGAACGATGCCATCAGAAGGAAGTAGACACAAGATGAATAGAGGGAAATGGTGACTAGGAGAGGCAGGTTGGATGTTCTCTTTTTAAAAAGTCTTCACATAGAAAGGGAAGTGGACTTATTTTGAGTATCTTCATAGAACAACATTAGTCCCAGTGGGTAGACTGTTTGGTGGCAGGTTTCAGGTTGCCATAATAAAGAACCTTTAATACAGAGAGCTGACCAGCCATGGAGTGCTGCTGCCAGAGCCATTTCTTGGCCATGGAAGGATTGTGAGGGACAAAGTGAGGTTGGAGGTAAATAGCTGAATATTTGTTAGGGCTGCTTTTAATAGGAGTTGCTACATTGAGTGTGAGATTAGAAAAGGTGCCCCTGTTTTGGATATGTTATTTTTACTTTCTTAAGTTGATCTCTACCATTTGATCTTTGTGGTTTGACAATGCTAAACTTTGATACATAAATATTTAGTCATTATCTTTTAAAAGCTTATCATTGACCATTTTCCAGCTTATGTGTTTTGGAAACCTTTCAAAGGGAACAGGATGAACCAAGGCCTTTACTTAGATAAATTATTTAGAATTATAATGTAGTTCTAATATGACAAGATATTCTAGGAGGTGATTTTTTTATTTAGGTAATCAGAAAATATAATCTCCTCCTAATCAATAGCAGTAACCTGCTAACTCCCAGGAAACATAATGGCGGGAGATATGGTAGAACATTGAAAAGGTTTACATTTTTATTTTCATGGTCCAAATGTAAAATTCACATAAAGGATACAATATAAAGTGCAAGGCATGTTAAGCTTTTGGTTCAGAATTCAGCATTCTGTGACATCTACAAAGAATAATTTGCTCTCATGATGAAAATAATTAATAGCATTTCCCAGTATCTAAAGGAATTTTTATCAAAATAGGATTTGAGTGAAGGTTTGAATATAATTTAGAGCCATTGATTCTCAGTTCTCTAGTCGAAACTGACTTCCTTGCAAGTTATTGAGATGGTATCTTGTATGACAGGTTGAATGGATTTCAGTAGGAGAATGCTGCTAAATTGAGAGCTTTATGATTATATTACTTTGGCTGTACCCTTCACATTTATTAATTGCAATTGAATGTATTTTCCTTCAGTGGAATTTGGTTAGATAGAGTGACATTGTCAGAATGCTTTTGCCAGCACAGTTTACATTGCTGGCGAGATAGTTCTAGTGGTAGTTTCCCTCCCACAATGCCAAGGCAGGTGTGTATGATTTCCTACCTTGAAAGAGAAATTTGTTTATTTTTTGTTAGCATTGTGCCAAGATAGGAAGTTGAAGATTAGCCAGAGGAAACTAATCTCAAGAAATGGGGTCAATTAGGACTTTCTTTTTCATTGTGGTTTCCATATGTGGCACTTGTTAATATATGTTGGACAGTATTTCTTTAAAAGATCAATTCACTGATTTTTGAAGGTTGATCAGCCAGTTGTAATATAATCTCACAAATGTAGGATTTTAGGTGATGCTTTTGTTACTGTTGTTGGAATTTCTTAAAGATAGCACAGAGATGCTAATGTTTAAAATTGTGGGGTGTTGTGTCCTAGTGACCAAAGATTTTACTTTTTAATCCTTTCAGCATATCTTAAAATTTTGTATAAGAAAAATTATTCTTTTTAAGATTTGACTAATGTTACAAAGATACAAATCATTTATTTTACTACCTATAAACTGTTTCAGCCCACTGAAGAAAAGCTATGCTAATTTATATAGCTTTGACATTTTATAATTTTCATGATTTTTAGATAAAGGATTTTATATTTAAAACTTTAATAGTCTAGTCTGAGTTCATTTATCTTTAATTTTTGAAACGGGTAGAGTAATTCATAACAGTAATTTTATTCCTGTAATGTAATATTCACTTCAGTTCATTTGTGCATTAAAATTCCTTTAAGACCGTTATTAATGATTTATATAATGAAATGTCATATTAATCACAGAAGTTTTCACATTTTATTATTCTCTTCCATGTTAATACTATCTTTATGATCTCTATTAATGTTTTATATCCTCTAATTTCAATTATAAATCAAGAATATTTTCATGTTTTTGTTGGTATTTGCTTTTCAGGGGTGCCACCTTTAAAATTTTATGACTTTTTCCCTACATATGCAGTATAAAACATCTTTATTCATATAAAGGTAGTTAATTATGTCTTTGTTTATAGTAAACTTTCATTGACAAACTTATAGTTATAATATTTCTTTTCAAGCTCAAAGATTAGAACGACTCCGAAAAGAGAGACAAAACCAGATCAAATGCAAAAATATTCAGTGGAAAGAAAGAAATTCTAAGCAATCAGGTAAATGGAAATAATTTTAATTGTTAATTTGAGATTTGTATATTTAGTTTATATTATTATATAAGAGCTTTCGTTTGTAATTCATCTTTTTAAATTCTCTGAGCAGATACCTCTTGTTTTGAGCTTTGAATGCTTTCACTGGGGTGCTGTGGCCTCTGAAGCGGTGTCTTCTTTAGGTCTTGTGTTTTTGGTCACTCTTCATTCTGGGTCACAGGAATTGATGTGTGCAAGGCACTTTTTATATAGACTCTCACGCCAATACCTTGTTCTTAGAGCCAAGGAATACCTATGGTTTGGATGGGCCTCTGGCTTGTAGTTTCCTCCTGGCAGTTCCAACCTTGACTTTTCCCTGCCTCATTAGTGACCTGAATAACAGTCTGTTTTGCATATATGCTAATTCTTTTCCTTTAGCTTAATAAGCATTGTGTTGCGGGTATTATCTGCATTTGTAGTCTGTGTTCATATGGTATGTGTATTTAAAAGCTGGCCATATTACATATTTTCAAATTTTCAATCTCAGCAAGAAGAGAACACCTAAAAAAAATGCTATTGAAATATTTTCTAATGCTTATATCATGTGTCCTAGATTTTCTTTTTTTCTTCTTTCAAAGTAATGTCTGCACTCTCTTCCAGCACCTGCTACCATCCTGGCATGTAATAGATGTCCACTCAATTTTTGTTGGCTGACTCCATTGCTACATAGAGTTTATAAAGCTAACAATGTTAATGATTATTGTATTAATATCAGCACCTACCTAGTGCTATTCTAAGCACTTTACATGCATTACCTTCAATGTAATGATCTTGAAAGGTATAGATACTGTTGTGGTTAACAGATGAGACAGAGACTCCGCGAGCTTAACTTGCTGATGTTACAAGGCCAGAAAGCGGTAGTGCCATGGAGCTGTATTTCGTAGCTAGAACTGTCTGCAGCTGAAGGCCAATCTCTTCCTGCTAAACCACACTAGATAAAGTGGTTATTGCTTTCTCCTGCTGTGGTTGTAAACCCAGGTGTGCCCCGTGGGTATGATTTTCTTACTAGATGCCTCTGACAACTGTGTAAAGCAGAAATCTCATTCACTTCTTTCTTATGTCTCATTTCTGTGACTTCTATAGTTCTACTGGAATGTCTCTTTAGTTTTGCTCTTAATATTTAAAAAATCTCTCTAGGCTGGCCTTTTCTGCGAAAACATTTATATTGTTCACTTTCTTCAAATTTTTCATATATCTTGATGCTTTTTCTGTTAAACTCTTCTTAATGAATATAGAGCCAGTTTATCTAAACTCATCTCTCCAGCTAACCTCTGTTTTGCCTTCTTTGCTTCCTTATCTTAAAACAATTACGAATAAAAAATAGGATGAATAGGGTACCTCAGATATAACTGCATTAATCCCCGTTACAGTGTGAGAAATAAATTCTTCAACTTAAATTTTGATACTTCTACTCAGATACATCTAATAAATTTTGATACATTTCCCACTCATTCCTTAAAGTCTAATCCACTTTAACTTCTGTTAGTGTTTCACAGAATGTGGGCACCTGGGTGGCTCAGTAGGCTAAGCATTTGACTTCAGGTCAGGTCATGATCTCATGGTTCATGGGATTGGGCCCTGCGCTGACTGCACAGACGGAGCCTGCTTAGGATTCTCTCTGCCCCTCCCCCACTTGTGTACATGCTCCATCTCTCTCTCTCTCTCAAGTAAACATTAAAAAAAAAGAATGTGCTGGAGAAACAGTTTACTTTTTGCTTTCATTTGCAGCTACACCATTCATTATTTGTGTATACTTCTCTCTCCTTCAGTTTCCGTCTCTCTTATTTCTGTCTCTTACAGATTTCAGTATTGACCCTGTGATCTTAGGGTGCTTAAAAAGTGCATTCTTAATATACCTGGCCACTCTCCAAAATGTTGACCTTGCTTCTGGCCAGGCCAGTGAACCTCATTAATGCACAGAGGAATAAATGGTTTTGAATTCTCTGTTCGTCCGGGTTCCACCATTACCACAGGTTGGCACTCTGGGTGTCCTGAAATATGTTAGAAAAGTGGAATCAGCAGCCTAGTAAACATCTACCTGACAAACTGAGCAGCTACTCTGATTACACACATTTCTCAAGCACATACTCTTTTTCTGCCACAGCCAGATCCTCTTGCTCTTAATTGGGAATTTTGGTTAGGTGATCATTTATTCCTTCCCTCATTCTTTTTCTGCTGTTTACATTTTGTTAAAATCCTTCCATCTGTTTTTCTTATCTTTGTTTTATTTTATTCCCCACTAGAAGAATCATTATTACGGATATGATGACCTCCCTGGAATGTTTTTTTTCCACAGTTATTCTGTCTGAATCCAGTACATCCTTTAATACAGCAGAAATGCAGCCTTTTCATAGAAGAGTTGGAAGGGATCTGAGAAGCCGTCTGGTCCATACCCTGAAGTTCTTTATGAACTTTGTGCGTGTATATCTTTATATGTCCTGAGACCACATGGTAAATGGAATACCTTAGAATAAGATCCTTGTAGTATTTCTATAGCCAGAACTGCATGGATAATGTGAAGGTGGTCATTGGAAGATAGCTTTGTCCGGAGCAAGGTCAAATCTAGCCTCGGTATTTTTAATTTTATTGTTTTAAAATGGTGTTGGTATATTTACAAAATGTATTGTTGCCCTTATTCATGGACTCATTTAACAAACATGTCTTTCATACCTTCTGTGTGCATCTTAATTCAATGCTGGGTACTTGGAGGAATTTGTGACTCCTGTCCTCAAGAAGTTTGAAGTTTACTGGGAAGACAAAGGCACATAAAGTTGAATAGTAACTCAAGAACAGTGTAGTGTATATCAGTTATTTATGATTATTCCTGAGGTTTTCTTTACAGAACTTCTGGTATTAGTTTCTTAAAACAACAGTTCCCAGATACAGCGGCTGTGTAAAAAGCAGAAATACATCTCAAAGTGCATGTTATAATAACTTCTGTATAAATTGCCAGCCATGTATGTGGAATTCCTGATTTCAGAAGATAGGGATTGGGATTCATCTATATTTTTCAGAGGCCCCTGGGTGATTCTTATGAGTAAGCAGTACTGGGAACCACTGGTCTGTAATAGAATGGGCCAGCCACTAAGTTTGCTTCATCTTAATGCAAATCCAGCAATTTAGCCATTAATATTTCTGTATTATATGTGAGAAAACTGGAGCCCAGAGGCTAAGTTTTTCAAGTTACTTACTTACAAACAGTGGCAAAGCCAGAATTCTTCTCCTGGCCAGTCTGATCCCGAAGACTGTAGTCTTTCTGCTCTCTCCTATTCTCTCCAGTACTGTTGGCAGAAAGGAGCTGCTCCTGGAGTTGTGAGTGTTGAGGATTCTTTGTGTTCCCTTGTTTCTTTCCTCCTCTGTGTCAGCGATGGCCAGTGTTCAAGAAAGTTGTATTAAAAGAAAATGTTGTTATAGGAAATCTGAAGTAAAATATAAAAATGAAGATAAGCTATGAAAATTCTCATATTTCGAGGAACTGCAGTTAACATTTTAATGTACTTATTCTAGATTCTGTTTATATATAAGTATATATATTTTAAGTATTCTAAACATACATGTTAAGATCTTTTTTGTATTTTTTTGTATATACTAGTACGTAAATGCAACATTTTGTCTTGTCTCCGTGTTGTTCCTGCACTTTTACATGTATTAAGGTTATTTTCAGACGTTTTGTATTTTGTACTGCCCTTGTAATTAGCATCCTCTTCCCCATAACTTTTTTATTGCTCCTGTGAAGAAATCTATTGTTTTCATATATCTGTTCTGTATCCAGCCACACACGGAATCCTTAGAAATTCTGATATGCATTCCCATCTTCCTGAAGGCTGTAGTATGTGCTTTCTCATAAGACTGATGATAATTACATTTCTAGGCTATTGTTTTTTCAGTTCTCTGCTTGTTGGGGACGTCCAACTGTTTATAGAGGTTAGAACTCTTCAGCTGCAAATGATGAAGAGAGGGGGTGTTGGAAAGCAGCTTGTAGTAGAGCAACTCAGGAGGTACAGTTGTGCCGTATGAGCGGCTTGGAAGCGGGAGGAAAGGCTCTCATTACCAACCCCTGTCTCACTTCGACTTCTTCCTCTCCTCTGCCTCCCTATCCCCACAGCTACTTTTTCTACTTCTCTGGCCCACAGTGAATCATTTAACAAGTATTTCTTTTGATCCTTCAGTATGCGAAGACAGCTAGGCACTTGTAGATTTAGAATGTATAGCAGTAAATAAGACAAAGTTCCTGCCTCATGGATCTTGTGGGGGAGGTAGACAGGAAACAAACCTAGTATTGTCAGAATGGGGTAAGTGGCATAGTGAAAAATACAGCCAGGTAAGGAGGATAAGGAATGCCAGGTAGGGGATTTTGCTGTTTTATATAGGATGATCAGGGAAAGCCTCTTGGGAAGGTGGTGCTTGAGCAGAGTTCTGAAGGAATGAGTCAGGCAGATATTGGAAAATGGGTGTCCTAAGATGAGGGAGAGCAAGTGCAGAGGTCCTGCAACAGAAGTGTGCCTGATGTAGTCAGAGAATAGCAAGGAAGGACGCTTATGGACTGTAGTAGAGTAGGAAGGGGGAAGATTGGGCTCAGAGAAGTAGTGAGAGAGCAGATCGTGGAGGATCTTGTGCAGAACTTAATGTTTACTCTGGGTACAGTGATTTAATCTGAGTAGACTAGATGGTATAATGAACCCCTGTACACTCACCACCCGGCTTTAACGTACGGCCAATCTTGCTTTTATACATTTACCTCCCCTCCTCTCTCAGATTATTATTATTTATTTGTTTTTTGAGAGAGAGTGAGAGAATCTTAAGCAGGCTCCACCCTTAGCACAGTGTACATGTTGCTTCCACGACCTTGTGATCACGACCTGAGCCGAAACGGAGTGTCAGACCCTCAGCCACCTAGGCGCCCCAGTTTGTTTGTAATCAGTCTTCAGCTATCATAATTTCGTACCTAAACACTTGTTATGTTTCTAACACAGAAGAAAACTACAGTACTACTACTCTCCAAAAAATTCACAGGAATTCTTTAATAACAAACATTTCCCTCATTGTCTCAAATGTTTCTTTGTCTTTTGCCAGTTTGTTCCTGTAGGTCTAGATATGCGGTCCATACATTTGATTGATATGTTCGATTTCCTTTTTAATCTGTAGGTTCTTCTTTATTTTTTTTTTTCTCCTTGTGATTTATTTAAGAAACTGGGTCATTTGCCCTGTAGAATTTCCTACATTCTAGATCTTCCTAATTGTATCTCTTTGGTCTCATTTAATAGGTTCCTCTGCCCTCTATTTCCTATAAACAGGTTATTGGATCTAGAAACTTGTTCACATTGATGTTTGCTTTTTGTTAAGAATGTTTTGTACATGCTGATCTGTACTTCATATTGCATCATATCAGTAAATGTAGAATGTTTTCTTGTCTATTTTGTGATGTTCAGATTGATGGTAAAATTAGGTGTCATTCATCCATTATTAATTAGTATTATTAGGTATCATTCATCCCTCCCATCAGCTTTTTTCTGATGGTTTTAGTGGTCATTGATGGGCGTTACCTAGATGAATTATTTCATTAGGAGTTGCAAAATAGTGATTTCTAATTTTTTTGGTCTTCACATAAAGAACAACTTTTCCTAATCTATTATTTGGTTATTCTCAAATACAGTCCCTATAAGAAGACAGTATAAGTGCTTGATTGTTAACATGTTTCCTACTCCATATCTGGAATTAGCCATTTGTTTAGAGCGTCTTGGTTATTTTTTAGGGGTAAATGGCATTGAGAGACCAGAACTTGAACTCTAGAGGTGCTCACTGGATTGGATTTTTTTCCTTGTAGGCATTTCAGGGGCTAGAGCTCAGAAGAAAATAAAAATTTTAGGAAGAAGTACATTGTGAGTTAGTGTTGACAATTTCTGTAAGAATTCAGGATTATAGAGTATTTGCTTAACTTTTTTGATTTTATGTTTATGTATCTTTTTCTTATGCTGAAAGTTTTGGTTCCAGAATGGAGATATTATCATCATTACGAACACTATGATTACTAAAAACAGTTGAAGATGTGTGTGTGTATATGTGTGTGTGTGTGTGTGTGTGTGTGTGTGTGTGTGTATGTATATATATTTTCCCCCTTTTGATATGTTCCAGTAGGGAATGTACAAATTGCTGTGTGATAAAGTTTCTTAAAATAATTCCTCTCTTTGTAGTTAAAATGCCAATTCAATATTGCACTTAGGTTCGTTCATTTGCTTTTGCTCTTATTTTTAGAAATTGCACTCCTGATTTTTTAAAGAACTATATAAAACATGTACATGGTTCTGAAGTTGAGTGCATAAAACAAGGTAAAACCAGAGAAATCTAGCTTCAATTCCTGTCTCTTCTACTCTTCTTATAGTCCTTTTAAAAAAGGTTTTGGTTTTTCTGTCCACTTAAATCTATATGGAAGCATATTTATATTCATATACCCCTCTTTTTAGGTTAGAAATAGCATTCTGTGCACACCATTTTATGCAATACTTTTCCATTTTGTAACTTCGTAATAGGCCATGATATGGAGGTGCCCTGGTTTAGCCGACCAATCTCCTGTTGAAGGATGTGGTGTTTTCAGGCCTTTGGTGCTGAAAATGACCCTGCAGTGAGTAGGCCTGTGTATTGCATTGTGTTTTGTTTCTTTCTCCCAGAGTATCTGAAAATCCTGGTAGTGGTAAGGTTGGGTCAGAGGATAAGTATTTGATCTCCCTTGATATTGCCGTATTCCCTTCCATAGGTGTTTTGCTATTTTGCATTCCTCTAATAAGGTACACAATGTTATTTTCTCATAGCTGTAAACTTTTAGATTTTTGCCAATTTGATAGATGTCTATCTCAGCATATCCCTTATTATAAATGTAGTTGAGCATCTTTCCATTTGTTAAGAACCATTTGAATATCCTTTTCTGTGGACATTTCATATTTCTTATCCATTTTTCCATAGAATTTTTGGCCACTGTCTTCCCTACTTTTAGAATCTTTATATATTAGGAATATTAACCTTTATTTTTTTTTCTAGTTTATCAGTTTTCTTTTTACTTTGCTAATTTTTTTACCATACAAAAATGTTTTTATTTTGTGTGGTGAAATTGATTTGTTTTCTTCTTACTGTGATGTTTATGACCTACATTTTGTTATTTTTTTAATCTTTTTTAATGTTTTATTTATTTTTGAGAGAGAGAGAGAAATAGTGTGAGCAGGGGAGGGTCAGAGAGAGAGAGGGAGGCACAGAATGGGAAGACAGGTTCCAGACTCTGAGCTAGTTGTCAGCACAGAGCCAGCGCGGGGCTCGAACCCATGAACCGTGAGATCATGACCTGAGCCGAAGCCAGAGGCTTAACCGACTGAGCCCCCCAAGCGTCCCTGTAACTTACATTTTAAAAGACACCTATTGGCTGCTGTGTTGGGAAGAGACTGGCAGGAGTGGGCCTAGAGGAGGCAAGGGCAGAAACTTTGAAGGTAGTGGTAATAATCCATCGTTGATAGCTTTGGAGATGGTTCTGGATATATTCTGAAATTTCTGTTGATGGATAGGATATTAGATGTGAGAGAAAGAAAAGAATGGAGTTGTTTTTGGCCTAACGCTATTGAGTTGCAATTAACTGAGAAGGAGAAGCCTGTGGGAGGGGCAGATTTGGGGGAAAGATCTAGAGTTCAGTTATGGACATAGAAGGTTTGAAACACCTATTGGATATTCAAGTGGAGGTGTTGTATAGAAAGCTGAGTATGTGAGTCTGTAATTTCAGGGAATGTTTAGGTCTAGGAATAATCATTTGGGAGTTATTAGCATGTAGATGATATTTATTTAGATTTTCCTTATTACTTTTTTAAATTAAAAAAAATTTTTTAAATGTTTAGTTTTGAGAGAGGAAAAGAGACAAAGCAAAAGTAGGAAAGGGGCAAAGAGAGAGGGAGACACAGAATCTGATGCAGGCTCCAGACTGTAGATGAGAGCAGAGAGCTTGACCCAGGGCTCGAACTCACAAACTGTGGTATGATCATCTGAGCTAAAGTGAGATGCTTAACTGATTAAGCCACCCAGGTGCCCCTTCCCTTTTATTTCTTTATTGAGGTATGTTTCTGTTATGCCCAGATTTCAATATCGTCCCCAAAAACCAGAGACCGCCAGGGAGACCGAGTCACACATGCAAAAGCGAAGGGCTTTATTATGGGCTTAGGCTCTCCGGGGCCTAAACTTGGCCTCACAGACTTTACCAGCGCAGTGGATCCGTGCTGAGAGCCCCGAACAAAGGGGCGGGCAGGGCCTTTATGGGCTTGGGAAGGGGGAGTTACAGGAAATGGTGACACAGGTACAGGGATCCACTCATTATCGCATAACAGCATTGGCAGGAACTTTAACCATACACATTGTCCCGAGTGTTCGTTAATTTTGGCGGAACCTAATCACAACATTTAGAGTTTTAACCAATTACAAGAGTGCACCCAGGACCAGGGACCCTCATGTAGGGTGTAACTAGCTTTAAGCAATAAGTGATAATCTATAGCTTCTATCTCTAGGCCTGCCCTTAGAAATGTTAAGGGTGTTAGCTGGCCTTTCCTGATTGGGTGTTACAAGGGTAGTCCCTCCTGCCTTGGGCAATGTGTGCCCTTCTATTGTCTAATGATTCTGAGAAACCAGACACCTAGGCCTCCAAGGTCAGAGGGGAAACTTGAAGCCTGTCGTGGAGTCAGTTTGATTCAGACCTGCATCCTTACACTTCTATATACTTAAATGTACAGATATTAAGTGCACAGTTCAGTGACTTATGACAGGCATATAGACCTGTATAACTAGCATCCCAATCAAGTATAGAGTATTTGTGTACCCCAGAAAATTCCCTCGTGCCTCTTTCTAGTTGGGCTGCCCCCCATAGGCAGTTGTTCTGATTTATATTACCACAATCTAGTTTCTTTTCTTGTTGATAGTATTTAAAATAAAAGACTGGCTGAAAATCACCAAGGGTGTGAATGTAGATAGAGCAGTAAAAGGTCCAAATAGCTTGACTTGGGAATGCCAGCAATTTGAGGGGAATATGAGGAATTGGCAAGAAAACTAGGAAAGAGTGACCTGGAGGATAGAATGAGAACCACATAAAATGGAGTTGTGGAAACCAAGTGAAAAAACTGGTTCAAAAAGGAGTAATGAACTGTTTCAAATGCTGTCACGAAGTCTTGAAAGATGAGGATTCAAAATTGACCAGTAGATTTAGCAGTAAGGGGACCATTGGTGACTTTGCAAACTGCTTTTGAGGAGTGTGGGGAGCCCTCGTGCTTGATTGGAGTTGGTTTGCGGGAAAGCGAGGGGAGGAACCAGACAGTAAGAACAGAGAATCTTGAGGAGCAGAAAAGTGGTGTAGTAACTGGGAGTACAGGATCAGAGGACAAGGGGTTTTTTTTGTTTTTGTTTTTTTTTAACGAGCAGTATTTCAGTATCTTTGTGTGCTGATGAGAAATTGCTCGAGTGACGCCCTTGAGCCAGCAAGAAGTCAGCGCCCGCAGTGCACAGAGGAGGAGCTGGCCTGAGGCAGGGGCCTGGGCAGTTGATTCACTGTAAGAGAGGGAAGGCAGGCCTAGGTGTAGGTGAGAACTGGCGGAAGTTCGCTTTTGGTTTTCTCTTTCTCCATGATAAAGGGAAGGAGGGAGGGAGGGAGAAAATGTCAGAAGTTGAGAGAAGTCTAAGTGTGAATTAGAATTTGAGAATGGAGGAGTTATATATCATTGCTTGACATTCTTCCTTACTGATAATAGTTGTGTAACTTTGATAAGTTACTTACGTTTGCTATACTCAGTTTGTTCATGGGGCTGGTTGTAACCCAGCTCTTAAGATGGTTGTGAGGACAAGTTGAGAAAACACCTAGAATTGCTCCTCGTCCATAGCAGATATTTAATAAAGGGTTATTCCTTTCCAAAGTGTAGCAATAAAATTGTCAGTAGATTACATGCACAATAGTACTTGTAATATTTAAAATACCAGTTTAATCTAGTAGTCTAAGACTCTTTTAAATGTGCACTTAATATCTATTGATTATTTGAACTTATATATTCAAATTCTGAAATTAAATAGGTGCCACATTTAAAGAAAAAAAATTTTTTTTTACTGTTTATTTATTTTTGAGAGACAGAGCATGAGTGAGGGTGGAACAGAGAGAGGGAGACACAGAATCTGAAGCAGCTCCGGGCTCTGAGCTGTCAGCATAGAGCCTGACGTGGGGCTTGAACTCGAACAGTAAGATTGTTATGCCCAGATTTTAATATCGTCCCCAAAAAACCAGAGACCGCCAGGGAGGCCGAAGCACACATGCAAAAGCAAAGGGCTTTATTACAGGTTTAGGCTCACCGGGGCCTAAACTCAGGCTCACAGACTTTACTGGCATGGTGGATCCATGCTGAGAGCGAGCCCTGAACAAAGGTGGGGTAGGACTTTTATGAGTTTGGGAAGGGGGAGTTACAGGAAATTGTGACATAGGTACAGTGATCCAATTATTATTACACAATATTATTGACAGCAGGTTTATCCAATTACAATATTTAGAGTGTTAACCAATCACAAAGTAGATCCAGGACCCTCAGTAGGGTGTAACTAGCCTTAGGCCTGCCCTTAGGAATGTTAAGGGTATTACAAGGGTGGTCTCTCTTGCCTTGGGCAATGTGTAACCGCCTAATAGTTCTGGAGAGACTGACCTTTAGACCTAGTTTAGAGGGGAAACTTAAAAAGCCTGTCATGGCGTCTGTTTGGTTCAGACTCATGTTCTTACAAGATCATGACCTGAGCTGAAGTTAGATGCTTAACTGACTGGGCCACCCAGATACCCCAAATAGGTGCCACATTTTAAAAAAAGAATTAAATCCTTTTCTCTTGGTTTGCCACTTAAATTTATAGGGGCTCATTTGATAAATTTGTCTCACTAGTTTGTTGAAAAGATGGTTTTTGTTACATTTTTAAAAAGTTCTATGTCACTATTTTTGAGTTCTGTTTGATCTAAGTTCAGTTTGGCTTTGTTCAAGAATGGAATGGAGTTGAACCTATTCATTGCAGATTTTTTTTTTTAAGAGAGAGACAGAGGAAGAGAGAGAGAATCTTAAGCAAGTATGGAACCTGCATGGGGCTTGATCTCATGACTGTGAGCTCATGACTTGAGCCAAAGTCAAGAGTCAGATGCTTGGAGTCCTGGGTGGCTCGGTCAGCTAAGTGTCCAACTTTGGCTTATCTCACAGTTCATGAGTTTGAGCCCCGCATCAGGCTATCTGCTGTCAGCACAGAGCCCGCTTCAGATCCTGTCTCCCTCTCTCTTCCCTTCTCTGTCTCAAAAATAAGCATTTTTTTTTAATTAAAAAAAAAAAAGTCAGACACTTAACCAGTTGAGCCTCCCAGAGTGCCCCTCATTGCAGATTTTAAGATTGAAGATTGATTTATTTTTAAATGTAGCTATGGGAATTTTCTGATACTCACAGAATGGAAAGTATAATAAACCTTCATGTACTTACATAGCTACCACCTTAAGTGATATTCAGAATAATATGGACACTTAAATGATCTGTGAGAATATATGGAACTAACTTGTCTTGATTCACTAATGAGTAAGAGCTAAAGATTCTGATTTAATAATAATTTAATCTGAATTCCTTCAATCATTATTTTATTCATTGATTCATGCAACAAAATTTATTGAGGGTCAACTTTGTTCATTAGTCTAATGGCTAAGCGCCTTGGCTGAGTACAAATCTTAGCTCTGCTACTTCCTAGCTGTGTTGGCCTAAGGCTAATCAAAGTATTCTAAGCTTCAGTTTCCACACTGACAAAATTAAGATAATGCTAGTATTCACTTCATAGGCTTGTTAGGAGGAGTAATTGAGATACATTGGCTTGCTCAGTAAATGTTAGCTGCTATTACTATAAAAATTCTTTTTCCTTTTCCTCCTCATCTTTGTCTTCTGGATTTTGTGCTAGGTGTCATTGGAGAGTATGAGAGGATTAAGATGTAGACCTTCACCCTAAAGAACTGGAATTCCAAAATCCCACAGTATTAGAGCAAGGAGAGATTTCCAAGATTATCCAGTTCAGCGAGCCCGGAAGGCTTCAGTGAGCTGTCTGTCACGTATCTCTGAGTGGCAAAGCCAGGCCGATGCTCAGGTCCTTTACCTGTGAATGCCCTTCTTACAGAATGGCTGCTCTGTTGGTTTGACTCTGCCCCACTCCTTAAACCCTAGCTCTTCTAAAACCTGACTGGTTCTCAGGGGTCTGCCTTTCGAGTGTGCAAGCATCCAAGTATATGTGAGGCTTTTTGCACAGATCAGACCTGTATATGCCCCAGACACTCCCTCCTTAAGATTCCAAGGACGACTTGCTGGGGACGGTAGACAGGCTGTCTCTCTGTGTGTAATCACAAAGGTGTTTTTATCTTCCTCTTCTATCACAGCCCAGGAGTTAAAGTCACTGTTTGAAAAAAAGTCCCTCAAAGAGAAACCTCCAAGTTCTGGAAAGCAGTCAATATTATCTGTACGACTGGAGCAGTGCCCTCTGCAGCTGAATAACCCCTTTAATGAGTATTCCAAATTTGATGGCAAGGTAAGTACAGATGAAACTTTATCCCCTTAGGTAAAACCTCAATTGAGTAGAATTGTTTTTGTTGGTATTATTAAATTTAGGTTTCAAAAATGACTCCAAGTAATTATAGAACATCACATTTTCTAAAACTAAAGATGTGAAAAGGTCTGAATTTGGGCTTCATACTGTTTCCACAGCAGTATGTTTGGGGGATTGAAACAAAAATAGTCTTGAGATATTTGTATGCTTGTTTTTTTTCCTGTTTTATCTTCCGAGAGCCTACTTGAGGGTTTGGGTTCGTGGGGTCGTGATTCATCAAGGCCTGATTGTGCTGGGAATGCTTTGAAAGTGGTTCTGGGAGGCAGTTTGCATTGTTTTGGTCTGACTCTTCATTATAACTGCAGAAATTGTTGAGCTTCGAGCTTCATTTCAGGATTCTAGGCCATTGTTTGCATGTCTGTATTTCATTGTAGGGAATCTTGTTTGACACTCACTCTTCAGGGTGACTTTAGTTTTTTCTGTTTGTTCTAACAATTTGTAGTTGTAAAATTAAAGCATGTCTTTTTTCCTTTTAGAAAAATGGCCACTATTGTAGGCGGAGTATAGTTCCATGTGCAGCACCTTCTCTCCCCACATTCCCTGCCTTTCTGTGTCGCCGCACTGCGCTGAGCTGAGCTGGGCTCTTTCAGGCGACAGTAGCAGTTGATTTTTATATTTATTGCCATTATATTTGCTGTCTGACAGTGGTGTGGAGGTGCTGAGTGATAGCTTATTGCCTGGAGGAGTTGTATACAATTTGTCTTATTTTAACACCATTGCAACTAATAAACATACAGCTCTTTGCTTATGTTTGCATTTTTCATCTTCAATTTCTGTTTAGGTGCTGGTGTGGTCAGTTGTCATCTTTGAACAAGAGATGTTTTCTCTTCAAAACACTTTCTCCTCAGTCAGTTCAGCATGTTTCCATAGTTTTAAAAGTAAGCACATATGGCCATGGGCAAGTGAGGTTCTTGAAGTTGGTGGGAAAGGAGAGCAAGAACTAGAAATAAAATGTGTAAGTTACATAAAGATACTAATATGCTCAGGAGTTGCCTTCAAAAAAACCTCTGAAAGTACCTTGAGTAAATTAGATTGTATTGATGTAAAGCTTCTCTTTAGCCTGCCCCTGCCTCAGCTCCTGTTTCTTCTTGTCGAATGTAGCAAAGAGAAGGAAGGGCCCCCCTAGGGGACAGGAATGTCAGCCTCCGGAAAACAGAGAGTTGGACTGTAGAGGGTTTTTTTTTTTTTTTAAACTACCATTGATTCACTTAGATATGTGAGAAGTTATTACTAGGAATTAGGTTATATGGCTGGAATTTATTTGCTTCCATTGCCTGATCCCATCTCATTGTTTGAGGGCATAATTACTTGAATAATTACTATGTCGTAATACTTTATGCCAACAAAATAGCACAGATCTTTTAAAATATTATGTCCTAGAATTCTCATTATACTTGAGATTTTATTATAAATTACTTAGCTTTGGATTTGACCAAAAGTTGTGAAGTGTTCTTGGTATATATCTAACTTTTAAAGTGCTGGGAGAAATTTTTTAAAAAATGTGAAGAGGCCACTTCTCAGTCACAAAGGAATTATTTTTGCTAGATGTATTTACACTTAAGGCTCTCAGTGCTTTTATCATATCAGATCTATTTGTAATCAGCAAAGGCTGCATGCATGGGGCAGTCACCATTACACTTTGATTAAGAAAGATTTATATATCGATAAGTGTCTTGTGATGCTATGCTATTTTATTATTATCCTACATATTACAATTGCTAAAATACAATTAAACCCTTGTTCTCATCTGTTATTTAATATTGATGCGTTTGGCAGATACGTAATGAAAGTGGCTAATATTTGAAGGATATTGTACTGTACATATTAAATTAGTCTTTCTTTATCTTTGTGAAATGCATCAATATGATATTCAATGACATCTCAATGATTAATAGAGAATTATACTTGAGTCAAGCCTTTTTGTAACCTAGAAATTAAAATGACTATTCAAATAACACCTCAAAATGATCAAATTAGCATTTTGTGATTGCATAATAATGGGATTGTAGTAGTTATAACAGCACCATGGCTGCCTCTAGAGTTAAGATCATGTCAACCCCTTGATAATAAAGCCTTTTCTGTGAGAGTCGACTTTAATAATTTCCAGATTGATTCTTCCCATAAATCATTTGACGTTCAGCACTAAATTTTTGTTACTGTTGTAACTTAAAATTATTTTATTTTTATTCAGCTCATATTTAAGAAGTGAAATGAGTATCCTGTTTTAATGATTATCCATCTTGTCATTGAACTCCATGCTTTTTGCCTCAAATATAAGGATTTTTCATGTACTTTGGTAGTCCCTTTCTTTCCCCACAAAGGTTTGTTAAAGCCACTAAAATATGTACAGTTTTTTCCTGTACAAATATTCACAATGCTTTTCTTGGGAATAACGCTTGCCTTATTTACATAATTAACTGAGTTGCTTAGGTCTCTTGGGCAAATGGTACATAATTGGGGAGAGAAGGGGACAGGGAAGAGTTTGGGGTCTAATTAAATATGCTAAAAAACTACTTAATTATGTATTTCCTCAAGAGACTAACTGCTGTGAAATCCTCCTTAAGATTAAACTAGCATTAGATTTGAAAAAAGGATTTTGTTTTTGGTATAGGTTTACAGTTACATTGTAGTTAAGGTAGCAAGTCTAGTGTCTTTAACGGTTTGTGCAAACTGGATTGTTGTTGGTTTTAGTGATTCTAAGGGTAAGCATCTCTTCGTTTTTGTGCTAAATTGATGTGAATACTTTCAAATAATTTTTGGTTCTTGTAGCAGTTTCGTAATTTCATTTTTAAAAATTATGGTTGATTAATAATTTCCTGGAGGCATACAGGTGAGAGGGAAAGGCTGTGCTTTGTTGTAATTTTGACAATTTTTTGGATCAGGTTAATTATGTTTATATTATCTCTTTGGTAAATTGGTGATGCTGTGACCTGTTTTAGATTCATTGATTATGAGTAGCTCTGTTTATGGTTGTTTGTAAAAAGCCCAAAATAGACTGTAAGTGATTTGAGGGAAGGCTTAGACAAGGCAAAACCAGGCTCAGCCCTTGGCCTGAATTTTTTGGGCTTGTTGAAAACAGGACTTCAAATAGCCCTATTTACAGCACAAAATCTGTGTTCTAGAGATTGAGACCATCAGGAAACTTCTTGTGCCAGTCCTGATTTCACTGTATGTGGGGTCTTTTTGGCGTGACAAGGAGTTGCTTAGGGGTGATGAAGGAGTGGACTCAACTGATGGGCAGTAAACCCTCAGCCCTGACTTAAGATCCCTGAATGTGTGGGCTTCCGCCCTGTCTTTCTACCTGTTTCAGAGGAGGCCGTGCTTTTGCAAGTATCTAGCCCTTTCCAGTCCATGCCTTACCACTCACTTGAGGAACTTTTGCTAGTACATCAACACTACTGTGGTTAAACTGTGTTTGCAAATATTATCATCATTAGTAAACCATTAGAATTTTAGGTACTCATTTCTTGTCATTATAGTTACTAACAAAGAAATGGTACCGGTTATTAGTTGTGACCTCTTGCTCAGGTTTTCCATCTCTCCAAACCTCAGTTTCTTTACCAGTAAAAGAAATGAGAGTTCCTCCCTCACAAGGCTGATGCAGCCATCACATAAGCTAATACGAGGACAGGGGCGCCTGGGCGGCTCAGTCGGCTATGCCTCCGACTTCGACTCAGGTCATGATTTCACGGGTTGTGAGTTCGGGCCCCCTGTCACGTTCTGTGCCTGGAGCCTGCCTCCGATTCTGTGATTTCCTCTCTCTCTCTGCCCCTTCCCCACTCATGCTCTTCTCTCTCTTGTCTCTCAAAAAATAAATAAATGTCAAATATAAAAAATATATATTTTTTAAAAAGGTAATACCAGGATAGGGCACTGAGCACAAGAAGAAGCAGTGTAATTTACTGTGTCAGTAGACCTATTTTGTAGTAAGACCTGAGTTGAATTCTGACTCCACCACTTATGATGCGACCTCAGGCTAGTTTCTTAACCTCACGAAGCTCCAGTCCTCCTGTGTGAGTTGAGGTGATGATAATGTGTGAGGATCAATTGAGATAAGGTCTGTTTGCCAGGACATGTAATACATGGTAGGAAGGACTCAACGAATACCCCACTTTTGCTCCTCTCTCTATATAAAGGAGGAGGGCCAGTGACGCTGTCTCTTTTGTGTATTTCATTAGATTATTCACAGAATTGAGAGGAAATGTTCATAAAACCAGGAGTTTAGAAATAGCATCACTAAACAAGATGTGCAGCAGACTGGTTGAAGGTGGACTGTCTGAAATTCAGGGAGTCCAGTGAAGTTTTGAGGTTTTGGCCTTTAACTCTAAATAGGAGATTAAGACAAGTAGTTACTTACTTTGGGGGGGTGGGTAGTAACTTTTGTTTTAAAAGCATCATGTGAGAAGGTAGTTCTAGATTAGTAATTGCTTGGTAGTTTTACTAAAATGTTAAATATTTATTTGACTTAGCTGAATTCTACTCTAACTATAAGGAGAATGTTTACCTCAACAAGTCCTTAAAAAAGCAGAACCAGTTCTTGTTCATTTAGACAACTGTGACTTTGATTGTGTTAACTTATTAGAAAGTAACCATTTCTCTGTTAGAAATTGTTTTAACCGAAGCTGCAGAGAGCATGGGGGAAGGGATAATTCATGAGTGCTAATTGCTTGGCTGTTAATTTTCATAAGTGTTGATAGAAGCAGTTCCTTAAATTAAACTTTGTTTAAAATGTACCAGGGGAAATATTCTACAATGTCGAGCCTGAAGTGAAAATTAATATGAATGCTGTGGCAATTAACACATACTGGTTAATAGCTTTTAGCAGCATTTTGGGATGATAGTCCTTAAATACATTTTTGCATGCTGCTCTTGTTTCAGCATTGTTCCAGTCTATGTCTGGATAATTATGAACAAATGTTTTCTACAATCATTGGCATTAAATAGCTCTCTTCAAAGAAAGTCACTTAAAACTTTGCAGAAAATTATGAAGTCACTGAGAAATGTGGCAAACTCAGAAAAGGTCAGCGAATTGAAATTATGTTTTTAAAAAAATTGCCTTGAGAGGAACATCTGAACTTGGAATATTTGCTATTATAATGGAAATGGTCTCCTCTAATATGTGAAGCTACTTTAGTTCAGGGTCTCTTTCCAAAAAATTATAATCTGGACTTTATTGCCGATTATGTTTCTAGACAGCAGCTTTGTTTATTGCTGCCTGAGCTAAGGTGTGGCCTTGAGCTTAAGAGCCTTCTGGGTTTGAGTTTCATTCTTTCTTTTCCACCCTTCAAGTTGGCCAGCCCCCACCATTTCAATGAAAGTGCTTCTGGGGTTCACTTGCTTGGTGTCCAATGAGAGGCAAATCTAAGATGGCAGTGTGTTTTGAGTTAGGAGTTACTTAGCTCTTCCATTGATTGGCTTCATCTTATAAAATCTTTTTAATAAAGGAGAGTAAGTCCCAACATCATTTTAGTGGTTATTCTCTTGGCATCTTATCTCTGTGACTGCATTTTGTTAGTCTTCTTTTTCACAGACCAGTTTTTATTAGTCTGTTCTATTTCTAAAGGAAGATATTGGCTGCTCACTACTTCTTTACACCACCTCTTTCTCCTAATAGAAAGACCAAATTCATTAATTTAAAAATATCTCTTAATAAGATTATTTTCCTCTTACCATTGTATTAATGTACTTCTCTTCCTTTTGCTTGACATTATACAGGAAATCCCAAGGAGAGATATTGGGATATCTGTCTGGATTGTATTCAAAATGAATTAAATAGGAATCTTACAGTGAAAGACCATGTTTTCAACATTCCACTCAGGTTAAATTCTGGAGACTGAGTTCTTAAAACTGGCTGATTCCATTTTGAGCTGTCTGTGTAGGCCTTGTTTCTGCCAGTCTGTAGTGGCTTCCTCTGGTTGTGGACCAATCTTCTATAAGTTCCTGTCAGAGGTAGGATTGACCATTGGTTAACCAAGGGTTAACAAAGGAAAGCAGAATTTTGCAGTAGAAAAAATATTTTTCAGGCTTGGATTAGAAACCCAATTTTGCCATTTACTTGCTGTGTGATATTAGGCAAATCACTTTGCCTCTTTGAGCCTGTTTTCGTATGAATAAATGAAGTTAATGGTGTCTTTAAATGTTGTCACAAGGATTTAATGAAAATAGGAAATGCCTACACAGCAAAGTGCCTGGTACACGGCCAGTGCTGAGAGACTTACTAGTTTCCTTTCATTTTACCACATTGCCGTTCATTTGCTCCGTGTGTAGTGAGGGCCTGCTACGTACCAGACACTGTTAAGTAAAATCTGGGTACAGTGGTGAGCAAAAACATCCTTGGTTTCTGACCTCATGGAACTTCTTCTCTTGGCAGGAAGATAGATGTTATGTAAATATTCACCCAACTGAATGCAAAATTGTCATCATAGAATAACCACAGCTAATTAAGTACTAAGTTCCAAGAGAGGTAGTTGGGGCCTTCAGAGCATTATCATGGGGGCAACTGACCTAGTCTAAGGGGTCAGGGATGGTGTCCCTGTGAAGGTGACTCTTCATCTGAGAGCTGAAGGATGAGTAGGAGCTAACTTGGTGAAGGGGGAGGAGAAAGGACAAATAGAGGCTCTGAGGCAGGGGGGTAGCTGGGCAGTTTTGAGGAGCTGAAAGAAGGCTGTGTGACCGGGGACCTAGGGTGAGGTAGAGTTTGGTACAAGGTAAAGCTGCAGAGGCCAGGCTGTGTGTGGCGGGTGGAAGTGTCCTCTTTAAGAATATTGGAAAGCCTCCGACAAGTCTAAATGAAGACGTAAGGTAATCAAATTTGTGTTTCGACAAGATCACTGGACTGTGGTGAAGGGAGTACAACCTGAGAAGGGGTTTTGAGGCCAGAGAGACAATCAGGAGACTTTTTGCAGTGGTCCGATTAGGAGAGATGGTAACTCGGGCTTCCTTATGGTGATATAGAAGGAGTACTTGAATTCCAGAGATAGAAATAAAAGTGCTAAGACTTGATGATGGATTACATGTCAAGGAATAGGGGAGAAGAAGGTTTCGAGGGCAATACCTTGATCGAGTTGTGGTTGTGGAACTGAATGGAAGATGATTCCTTCCCTGAATCAGGATGCATTGCAAGAGAGCTGAGGATGAGACAGACGTTACCTTTGTGAGCTGGTTTGGGCCTGGTGACTGCAGATCACAGCTTATTACCACGTCCTTGAAGATATTACATGTTCTTTTTGTGGGGGATGGGTGTGCAGCATAGCCTGCTTGTTTGGTTTGTATTTGGGGCATCTGAGGGAGAGGTCTCTGAGATGGGAGTGGACTGGGAGCCAGAAGCCTCTTTGTTCCCATTTCACAGCCAGCTTTGGAACTCCTTTGGCTGAGGAATTACTGTGGAGATTGGTCACCTCTTCTCTGAAATGGGCTGTACTCTCAGATCCCAACCCAGCTCACCAGGCTGTTAAGAGGAGAAAATGAGAGAGTGATTTTAGATGAGGCAGATGTCAGGTGTCATTTAAGAAAATATATTGATTGTAATTCTTGGAGGTTAGAGGACTAAAAGGTAAAACATGGGCATATTTTTGTTGTAACAAGATTACTGTTGTAGCACTATCTTCTTCCTAGCTAAAGAAATACCAGATTAGCAGATGAAATCTGGTTGGAATGTATATCAAGCACTGAGGCTCCCAGGGAAAGAAAGCCTAGGAGATCATCCTTGTTGGTGTGGTGAGGCTAGGCATGGTGGGATTTTGCGCAGAGCCTCCGCTTACCTTACTCTGTATAATTTGCAGTAGAGCGATTTCCTTGTCCCTCAAAGTATTAGGCCCTGATGTTACTGTCTTGAAAAGAAATAGATAAGAGAAATCAAATGATAGCTTAGGGTCACTCAGCTGGGCATAGAATCTAAGTGTTCTTATTCTTCAAGATTTTTACTTTCATTCTTACTAGTATTCATATTCACAAAATAGAAACTTGATTTCCAGGACTAGAAAACAATGTGGAAGAAAGAACACAGGTGTGGGGTCAGAAAATGTCAGTTTTTTGACTTGTGAGTGTAAGCCTTGTGTCGGGCTCTGTGCTGATAACTCAGAGCCTGGAGCCTGCTTCAGGTTCTGTGACTCCCTCTCTCTGCTCCTCCCTGGCTCATGCTCTGTCTCTCTCTGACTCTCAAAAATAAATGTTTAAAAAGAAATTAAAAAAGAAAAGAAAATATGAGTTTTAGCCTTGGTACTGCCATGGGGTCTGGGACAAGTCACCTCCCATCTCTAAGCCTCAGTTGTTATCTATTTATTTATTTTAATTTTTTGGTGTTTACTTATTTATTTTGAGAGAGAGAGAGCATGGGAAGGGCAAACAGAAAGGAAGAGAGGGAATTCCAAGCAGGTTCTGTGCTGTCAGCGCTGGGCCCATCATGAGGTTCGATGTCACAAACCGTGAGATCATGGCCTGAGTTGAAATCAAGAGTCAGACACTCAACTGACTGAACCACCCAGGCGCCCCAGGTTTCTGCCTATTATGAATGAGGAACTTGACTTGGATGATCTCTTGGATTCCTTTTGGTTCCATTGTTTTGTGATTGGGAATGTGATTGACATCAGTGACAATGTGGGTTACAGATGGGAAAACGTGAACTCTTGACTTTTTGATCTTCCGCATATATGTTGGTACTTTCCTCTTCTAATTGATCATAACAAAGCTGTGATGCAGGGAGTGTTATCTCCATTTTACCAGTGAGGACACTGAAGCTCAGAAAGAGAAAGTGATTTGCTCATGGATGCCCCACTAGTATGCGGCAGAGCAGATGTTCAACTACCTTTTCCTTATTCCAGTACCACAGCTGTCTTTCCTACACTCTTTTACAGCCATGATTTTGTCATGGAGGGCACA
>NC_043712.1:9489024-9617935 GCF_006229205.1 Suricata suricatta
GTCCTTCCCCACTGGCACTCTTTCAAAAATAAACATTAAAAAAAACAACAAAGAAAATGTTTTTACAAAATCATAATATATATTGAAATATACCTCCCAAAATTGGAAAATATAGGTTAAATGTAAGAAAATTTTAATGAACTATAATTTAAAAACAAGAAATCAAACAGCTCAGTCCCTAAAGTCTCTTCTGAAATATATATAGGATATAGAAATTATTGGGCTTAGTTCCTTTAAAAAATGAAAATACCTTGATGAGGATTACTTAAGGAGTTAAAGCCATAAATAAATCTCTTTTTTTTTTCCAGAGAAAGAGAGCACAAGCAGGGGAGGGGCAGAGAGAAAGAACCTCAAGTAATCTCCATGCTCAGCACCCGAGCCCAACTCAGGGCCTGATCCAACAACCCTGGGATCATGACCTGAGCCGAAATCAAAAGATGCTCAACCAACTGAGCCCCCCAGGTACCCCAAAGTCACAATAATTCCATGAAAACAAAAGCTTAAGCAGTTCGAATGTAAAAAAATACGTAATTAAAATCCTTTATGCCTATGAAAAAGTGAATTCTAGAGAGGGAATTACATGTGGTGAAAAAACAAAACTGAAAGGGAAAAAAATTAATTAACTATTTGAGAAATTCTTTTTCAAGTACTGGTCTTTCCATAGTAAATAAAAAGGATTCCATTTATATAAGCCTTTTACCAAAAAAAAAAAAAAATCACACTTTACTTTGGAGAATCCTAGGGTAATGAGTAACCAACTTGGCCAAATATGATCCTTAAAAATAAAATTTAATGTCTATATATTAATTTTGTGAGAGACTGAGTGTGTGCATAGGGGAGGGGCTCAGTCTCACAACCATGAGACCACAATCAGAGCTGAAATCAAGAATTGGATGCTTAACCAATTGAGCCATCCAGGTACTGGCATTTTTAAACATGAAATGTCCTACTATTGGGAATATATCCACTTTCCCTCTTTATTTTTCTACAAAAATTAGGGGTGATTTTTCCAAATAAATTAGTTTAACTTGCTGCAATTTTCAGAATGCCATTATCAGGCAGCATCACCTCTCAGGTGGAAAGTGCTCTGTGCCATCACTGGAAAGCAGCTCACAAACTCACAGTGGAGCCAACTGGGTGAAAATAAGAAGTGACAGCACTGTGATAATGTTCAAGAACGCACCAGAAGAGTAAGGTTTGTTTTAAAGTCAGGGATATGGTACAAAAGAAGAAAAGTGAAAGATTGAAAGCCGAAGCATCAAAAGATGAACTAGCAACTACTGAATGAAAGCCATGTTCCTGATGCTCTTCATATGGTATTGTGATTAGTCAATCCTATCACCTCCACTTTACAGATGAGGAATCAGGTTTAGAAAAGTCTCATAACTTACTGACAAATCATTCAGCTATTATGCAGCAGAGAATTCAAAAATAGATTTGTTTGTTTTTACAGCCCACACTCTTTTTTTCACTTCCCCGTGCTGCCACTCTGGCTCTTATAGAATACTGACTTCAGGCTCCCAGTGAGCAGTTTCACCGCAGTGAGCCCTAGGAAGGGAGTGATTCACCTGTGGGCAAATGATCACATACTATCATCTGGGTAGCTCCCATTTTTCAGTACTTCTTCATCCCAAGCTACCTTTATAATCTTCCCTTCCATTTTTCCATTTTACAGACCTAACACACTAGCCAGAAAAAGAAAAGGGAAAAAGACTTGGATATTCTAATTTACAAATTCCTCTTCTTTGTTCATGTTGTTCCCTACACCTGGAGCTTTTCTCCAATAGACCTAGTGCCAATTACATCTGTGATATTTGGTCCAGTTCAAACGTCCTCTCTTTCACACAGCATTCCCTAATCTTCCACCCTCCCATTCAATAGTATCTCCAGTCTAGATCTTTTTGACCCTTTGTACTGGTACCTCTATTAACAATTCATGAGTTTGAGAAAGTTTTAAAATAATCACTCCACTGATTACTTATTAATCGCAAAAAAAAGATGCCTTTACAATATAAATCTATTAGATATTACTTTATTCAAATCATCAAATTTACATCAGTAATGAAACTGACATGTGGTACCTCTCATGTGATATGCTGAGACCTAAAATCAACTACACAGCATTCCAACCAAAAATGTTTAACATGAATCTGATCATAAAGAAATATTCTGACAAATCCAAATTGGGGGGCAGCCTGCAAAACAACTGGTCTGGGTACTTACAGTTATGAGAGACCCCTCACTCCCCCCCAACACACACACACAAAAAAAGGCTGGAAAACCAGTCCAGATTCAAGCAGGCAACTAAATGCAATATAAGCTCCTTAAATGAATCTTCAGGCAAACCCTAAGGACAGTTTTGGAACAACTGGAGAAATTCAAATATATACTATACATTAAAGAATAATATCCACATTAAATTTCCTGAAGGTGACAATTGAAGTGCAGATATGTAGGAGAAAGTGTTTGTTCTTGGGAAATACATGCTAAAAGTATTTAGGGGTAAAGCGTCATGATGGTATCTATATCTAACTCACAAATACTTCAGCAAAAAAATGTGCCTACTAGCACATAACAAGCATAGCAAAACGTTAACAACTATTGAATCTAGGTGAGGAGTACAAAGGTGCTGTTATGACACTACTGTTGCAACTCTTCTGTAGGCTTAGAATTCTTTCAAAGAGTTGGTAAACAATATTTAAAAGTTATGGATTCAGGGGTGCTTGGCTGGCTCAACGAGAAGAATATGCAACTCCTGATCTCGGGGTCATGAGTTCAAGCCCCACTCTGGGTGCTGAGATTACTTAAAAAAAAATAAAAGTTATGGATTCAAAACAAAATCAATAGAAAACAGGGAAAGGTGCAAAGATGATTTAGCACTTGTATTCTGCCTCCCAGAATTTACTGTTAACATCATCATAGATGCTTTCAGTCTTTCAAGAAAAATTACAGTATCATCCCCTTCGCCGTCACCTCTACCCATTCTTCCTGCCTTCCAGAAGTTGGGAAATCATAGGTAAGGCATGCCCATTTTCAACTTCACTAAATACTGCAAACATTGTCTCTCAAGGCAGCTGTACCAATTTAAACTCAACCAGCAGTTGCTAAATTACCATTTTCAGCAACCTCTTCACTAATATTTGATACCATCAGACATTAAAATTTTTTATCAATTTGATGCGAACAGTTCGATGTCATTTATAACAATCTAGGATCGCAAAGTAAAAGAACCTTAACAAACTAAGAACTTCATTAACAGCAGTGCCTGGGTGGCTCAGTCGGTTAAACGAAGCGTCCCACTCTGGATTTTGGCTTAGGTTATGATCTCATGGTTTGTGAGATCAAGCCCTGCACTAGGCTCTGTGCTGACAGCACGAAGCCTGCTTGGGATTCTTTCTCTCCCTCTCTCTCTCTGCCCCTCTCCTGCTTGTGTTCTCTATCTCAAAATAAATAAACTTAAACCATAAAAAAGACCTTCATCCATAGACCCTTCCTTTTATCACATCATTGCAGAAAGTTAAAAATCATCAAACATGGCAGCATGTAGTAAGAATGATGAGTTCCCACATGAAACCAAATGCCCACAAAAACACCACATAATGTATGGGAAATAATTTGTCTTTTAAAAAATGTAAGAAGAAAAGAATCAAATTCAACCAACCCAGCATACACAATACTCCTTGGAAGATTTTAAAAATAGATGTTTTATTCCCAGAAATAACCTAGCTCTTATAAATTAACTCATTCATTTACTTATTCAGCAACTATTTATTGAATACCTGTTATGTGCCAGCCATTATTCCAGCACTGTGGCAAAGACAAAGTCCTTATTCTCACAGAGCTAACATTCTAATGAGGAGACAAAAATACTAACATACAAATAACATAAGATCAGATAGATACATTCTATAAAACAATGAAGGGACAGGGGGCGAAGAAGGACAAAGGAGGCAGCATAAGGATACAAAAAACCACCAGGCAAGATCACTGCAAGGTGAGATCTCTCCAAGGCAGTGATTTTGTAATACGGTGTGTTCAACACAAATTATTTCAGCACAAACAGCGTTTCATAAAATACTCTTTTTTACTTTTCTATATTCCTTTATTTTTTCAAAAACAAAACAAATAAGTTTGCTGCACTGACTTTTACATTATTTCTATTATTTTAGAGGGAAAAAAATTCATACAAGTGCTTTACAAATAGGTGCAAATTTCAAGTCACACATATTCTAAAGAAATGTTACAACTGATTTGTCAGTAAGAAGTTTGATGCCAAAATGGAGCTGAACTGCAAGAATTTAAAACAGAATTTCAATGGGGCGCCTGGGTGGCTCAGTTGGTTAATCGTCCGACTTCGGCTCAGGTCATGATCTCACTTTTGGTAAGTTTGAGCCCCACATCAGGCTCTGTACAGACAGCTCAGAGCCTGAAGCCTGCTTCAGATTCTGTGTCTCCCTCTCTCTCTGCCCCTCCCCTGCTCACACTTTGTCTCTCTCCCTCTCAAAAAAAAAAAAACATTAAAAAAAATTTTTTTTAAGTTAGCTTAAAAAAAAAAAAAACAGAATTTCAAGGGGTGCCTGCTTGGCTCAGAGGGTTGGGTGTCTGACTTTGGCTCAGGTCATGATCTCACACTTTGTGAGTTCAAGTCTGCATCTGGCTCTGTGCTGACAACTCAGAGACGGGAGCTGCTTTGGATTCTGTTTCCCTCTCTCTCTGCTCCTCCCCCACTTGCAGTCTGTCTGTCTGTCTGTCTCTCTCTCTCTCTCAAAAATAAATAAGCATTAAAAATTTTTTAATGTTTACAATAAATAAAATAGAATTTCAAGAAAATGACTTACCAATTCTCCAACTCTATCACCTGCACATTTACTTTCTATCATATATGAAAAGAATAAGAGCAATATGAAAAAATATTTGGAGACCTTGTAGTTTTTACTTAAAGATAAAAGATATAGAATATCCCCCTCTTTCTAAAGCCACACTACCTACATGATTTAAAGAAAACCAGCACGCATTAAAATTTCCTTTCACAGGCTTACACAGAGCTTAGAAGGCTTCAACCATTTAAAACTCGGAGGTGCCTTACTAGAAAAAAATTGAAGGGCCAAACTTTTCACTTCCCTTTTTTCCTAAGATTATTTTGCTGATTCCCCAGTACCCTGAATGAAATATCTGCAGTCTATTTTTCAAGATTATTACCCTGACGCGGCCCAATCTTTTCTTTTACTTCTCTATTTACAAAATTCCCTCTTTCATCTATACTATAATACTACCTGCTTTGTCTTCTTTTTTTATTTTCAAAGTATTTAATTTTTTTTAATGCTTATATATTTTTGAGAAAGAGAGCATGCAAACAGGGGAGGGCAGAGAAAGAGAGGGGGACACAGAATCCGAAGCAGGCTCCAGGCTGAGCTGTCAGCACAGGGCCTGACACGGGGCTAAATCCAGGAGATCATGACCTGAGCCAAAGTGGGTCGCTTCACCGACTGAGACCCCCAGGCATCTCTGTTGTCTTCTATTAAAAAAAAAAATCCAAATATCCTTCCAGGCAAAGCCGCCCCACTTCTAGACCCCCAAACACTTATTTCTACTTCAGGAATTATTAATCTTTTTGTACCATGGATCTCCTTGGTAGTCTGCTAAAGGCTATGGGCTCTCTCACAGATGGCTTTCATTTTTATTTTATTTTACTTTAATTAATTAGTTTATTTTTAAGTAATCTCTAGACCCAACATGGGGTGTGAACTCTCGACCGCGAGATCAAGACCCCCAAGATCAAGAGTCGCATGCTCTACTGACTGCCAGGTGCCCCCTCACGTTGTTTTTAAATGCATAATTAAATACTCAAAATCACAAAAGAAACCAATTATACTGAACTATTAGCAAAACAATTTAAAAATCGTAATTCATAATATATGTACAACTTTAACATATTAAGTAACAAGGTCTAACAGTGTGTTTAATAATGCCATAAATTTGAAGAAATAAGTATAAATGATATTTTGAGATATCTGCAAAAACTGCAAACATGATACAAAAACTGTTGTAATTTTTATTGGTGACAAAGTCATAGGCATTGCTAATTCTATGTTTTGTTGCCTACATTCATAATTGAAGCAACTAATAAACTAGTTATCAGATAATAAATATAGATGTGATTTTATCCCCATTCGACTTCAAAGATCTCCTATACTCTACCCACCAAGTGGTGAAATCCCAGGTTAGAAATCCTTTCTAGTGCAAAGCCATGCTCACATGGACTTCTGTCACAAATATTAAAATAAAAATAATGATTCCTCCTTGGACCTAGCTCTCATCTGAACGTAATCACCAAGCCTGTTTTTCCACAGACTTATACACAAAACCCTATTTCTCTATGCCTAGCCAGCATCCATTTAAATTCTGACAGTCAACAAAAGGTGAAGTTAAAAGAAAGGAGACGGAGGCAACCAAGAGTACCTCGCTTCCAAGACATCCAAAAGCAAGTGAAAAGATGCCAAGTATTATGTGCGTGCGTGCGTGCGTGCGTGTGTGTGTTTCAGAGGTGGGCTGCCCCCAGACCCGTGAGTCCAGCTTGTCGGGAGTCCCGGAAACATGACATCTTCACCAGCGGCACTCAGAAGCCATTCCACCCCTTTCTCGCCTCCTATGCTCAGTTCTCTACCTGCCAGGTCGCTCGCCTGTGGCTCCCACCCGAAGCCGCCCGGCGGTTCTCCGCTCCCTTCCCATCCCATCCCCCACGCGTCCCTCCCTCCCATCTGCCCCAGGCCGCCCCGGCCTCTGCGCGCCGCAGAATCTCTCCCATGGGTCTAACCGTGTGTCCCCCGACCCCCACTTCTCCAGATGCGAAAGGGAACGGCCCAAGGGTCAGTTAAGACTCGGCGGCCCGGCCATTAGGCGCAGGCTGAGGCCCTAGGCCAGAGCAGCCCGGCCGCCAGGCAGCGAGCTGCGCACTCGGCGACGATTAACCGGAGACGCGCACTCACCAAGAGGATCACACGGAGGAGGGCACCCAGGCCTCCGCCGCACCGCCACTCGGTCTCGGAACCGTCGCCCTCGCCGCGAACTGCCACCGCCGCCGCCGCCGCCGCCGCTGCCACTATTCGCTAGTTGGCTTCCCTGCGTCCTGCGGCGGCGCTGCCGCCACGCCATCGCGCGTGCGCGGGGCGCGGGGGCCCCTGGGACTGGTGGTTCGCGCGCACGGTCTGCAGAGCCTTCCGCTTTAGCCAGGCCAGTCTGCCACTGCCTTGAGTGGTCGTGGGCGCCTGCGGTACCAAGAAGCGTCTTCCGGAAAGTTGTTCCTCACCAGACGCGGCCCTTGCTGCCGCGTACGGTGCTGCTGGATATGAAAAACCCACAGGAACAGATACGTGTAAAGTAAGACAATTTAGAGCATTTACATTTTAGTTAACAAGTGTCACATGCCCAGGACACAGACACACACACACATCACTTCTCCCTTTCTGTTAAAAGTGTCGCAAATTGCCTTCAGTGGTTTTGGATTTCCGGTTTTAAACCTGATTTCCCAGTCTTCATCTTATCGTTTTACTTTGTAAATTTGACCATACAGTTTAAGTTGACTGACTTATCATTTTACAAAAACAAGTCAGATACATTCTAATGTCAAGTTAACCGAGCTGAACAGTCATAGAAACCTTAGCATTGAAAGACACCTTAAAGGTCATTAGTCCAACTCCCGCCCAGGCAGGAATTCGCTCCCGTACACGCCAACCATATGGTCTTCCAACTTCGATTTTAGCAATTCGAATTTCAGGAACTTCACAATCTTAGGACAGCCTGCTCCACTGTTGGACAGCTCTAAACGTGAGAAAGTTCTGCCTTGTGTGAACTGATTTGCTTCCTTCCACTGATAGTAGTTATGATGCCTGGAGCGGTATAGAATGTTTCCCACGTGACAGCCTTTCAAAAGACAATCATTATCTTCCAACACTGAGAGTCGCCTGGCGAAAAACAAAGTAATAATAGTTTTCCAACTATTTCAAATATGAATCAGCTCTGAGACTGCTTTACACTTAGTCATTCTCTCTGATGTATTACCCTTAAAAATTGTCAAAATTTGTTTCATTTTGTTGCCTCATTTTCTTACCACGATAGCATTCTATAGTTAGTTACTCAGATATTATCGCTGTCTTATTGCCATTCAACTGATTCAAGAATTCAGTTCAGTCAAAGACTATGAGTTTTGAAAGCATTGCCCAAACCCTCAGCAGAGGCGGAGTAAGGAAAAAAAAGCCACAAGATACAGTTTACAGTCTAGGGTAAGAGGGTAACTCACACAGATTAAGGGTCATAATAATAACCTAAGGTATAAACTTCTATGAGAATCCCTGAGAAAAGCTGCATCAAGTTGAGGGGCTATGACTGTAAGAAGAAGGAAACGACACTTGGGAGTTACTGGATGGCTGTATTTCAAGAAGGGAGATGGCAGTTGAGGATTGCTAAGGAAGAACCCACCCTAGCAAAATGAGTGTGTAAATGAACACATTCACAGTTTGCTTTCACTTAACACTGGGTACTTGAGATGGGCTGGAGCACACATGCCATGGAGGAGAGGAAGAAAAGGACCCCAAACGTTGCAAAAAGTTCTTGAGGGTTGTGAAAAGAGCACTGGGATTGTCAATTGTTTTGAGCCCTACTCTTTTATCTCTAAATGAAGAGTTTTAACTAAATATTCGAGGTTTTCAACTTTTTTCCCACCTAGCACACTCAAGGAACACGACCCCCACATTAGAACAATGGCTCACCATAACAGTAATATGTATTACTACATATGTACAGCACGTGCAGTAGGTAGTGTTCTTAATACCTTTTACACATGGAGAAGTGAACTCAAGAGGTGAAAAGATGCTCGGGGTGCCTGAATGGTTCAGTCGGTTAAGCATCTGACTTTGGCTCAGGTCATGATCTCACAAACCACGAGATCTCATAATTCCTGAGTTTGGAGCCCTGCACTGGGCTCTGCACTTACAGTGACAGCCTGCTTGGGATTCTGTCTCTCTTGCTCTCTCTCTCTCTCTCTCTACCCCTCCCCTGCTCGCTCACTCTCTCTCTTACACACACACACACACACACACACACTCTCTCTCTCTCTCTCTCCCTCTCTCTCTTTCTCTCTCTCTCAATAAATAAACTTAAAAATATATTTAAAGGGGTGCCTGGGTGGCTCAGTCGGTTAAGCGCCGGCTTTGGCTCAGGTCATGATCTCACGGTTTATGGGTTGGAGCCCCGCGTCGGGCTCTGTGCTGACAGCTCAGAGCCTGGAGCCTGCTTCAGATTCTGTGTCTCCCTCTCTCTCTGACCCTCCCCTGCTTGCACTCTCTCTCTCTCAAAATCAAATAAAAGACATAAAAAATTTTAAAAAAATGAGTTCAAGTCTAATCTTATAAAAAATATATTTTAAAAAGAGATGCAAAGATGCTCAAAATCAATAAATAGTACTCCCTGAGGACAGAGAAACCATTTATTCACCACTGTCCCTCTGGAACCTGGCAAACTGCCTAGGATGTAACACATAATTTGTTTTTGTTTCTGTTTTCTTTTCAATTAATGGATGAATAAATAGTGAGCCCTGGTTAAAGTTCTTTGCTTTCCACTACACCACTCAGCCTTACCTGATTTACAAGGATATGAAATTACTTATCCATAGTCATGAAATTCATACTGTATAGAGCTCAGCTCTTAAGATTCCTAACTCTATACTCTCCATTAGATTACTCTGCTGCAGAATCAGGGAGCAGTGACAAACTCAGAATTAAAAAAAAAAAAAAAAAAAGAGGATTATTTTTCCTTTGTTTGTGCACAGCCAGTTTTAGAGGTAAGCCCAGAAAGCAGGTGCTATGTCAAGTGATTTGAGAGGCTTTTTGTAAGTATTTCTGGACAAAAATATTTTATCCTTAGGTCTGTGAAAGCCTCCTGAAATGTCATCATTAGTATAGATACATTGAATCATAGATATTAGAGCTGAGTCCCAGAAATCATCTAATCTAACACCTGTATTTGTATGAATTTGTAGAATGTTCTAAAAAAAATCCTAATTAAAAAGTACACTGCCCTGGGAAAAGTAACATTTTAGCAGAGTATGCACCTATACCTAGGAAAGAAATATGACAGCCAAGAGCAAACCATGACAGAAAGAAAAACAGGGTCATATCCAGAAAGGAAGATTAGGAAGTGGAAGAGCAAGATTAAGGGGTAGAAACAAGGACTTCACCTATGATCTGATTTTTCTACTTGGCACACAGTTTGGGAAATAAGTTACTTTGAAGTGATAGTACATGCTTGCCTGTGGAAAGCCACAGCCTATGGAAAGATTAATCTGTGTCTCATCTGAGTCAATAAAATCATAAGGCAACAAACACATCAATAACATGAATAGAAACCAATATAATAGAGAATTCATAATTTTACTATGAACTCTAAGAATGTATTTTCAACTGTAAAACAAAAATGTCACCAACTATAAATATCCCATCCAGTTGTAAGAAGGATAAAACAAAAGAAGGCAGGTCAAATCTTTTGATACCACAAAGCAAAACAAATGTAAGCTGTTACACTATGACATAGTTCAAACTCAAATAGCAGGCAAACATTTAATGCTAAAAGCTAACTAAGCCATTATATTACATTGCTTTGCTAAAATTCATTTTCAGTCAAACAATACAGAAATTCATTCTTGATCTTAAGAATATATACAATACAAATAAGTCAAAAATTCCTCTTAATTCCCATCCAATTCTACCCAGAGTGAGCCACTCTTGTCAACTCAATAAGTATTTGTTTAGATTTGGAGGAAGGGGTATTTAAATAGGATCATGTTCCACATACAGTTCTGTGTTCTGTAACTTGTTCGTTTTATTTAAAAATAAATCCTGAGGGGCACCTGGGTGGCTCAGTCAGTTGAGCATACAACTTCAGTTCAGGTCATGATCTTGTGGTTCATGGGTTCAAGCCCTGCAGAGGGTTCTGTGCTGACAGCTCAGAGTCTGGAACCTACATCAGATTGTGTGTGTGTGTCTCTCTCTACCCTTCCCCTGCTCATGCTCTATCTCTCCCTTTCTCTCTCAAAAATAAATAAATACTGGGGCGCCTGGGTGGCTCAGTCGGTTAAGCCTCTGGCTTCGGCTTAGGTCAGATCTCATGTTCGTGGGTTCGAGCCCTGCGTCAGGTTCTGTGCTGACAGCTAGCTCAGAGCCTGGAGCCTGCTTCCGGTTCTGTGTCTCCTTCTCTCTCTGCCCCTCCCCTCTCATGCTCTGTCTCTCTATCAAAAATAAATAAAACATTAAAAAATTAAAAATAAATAAATAAATATTAAAAATAAATAAATACAATAAAAATAAATCCTGGCATGCCTGGATGGCTCAGTTTAATGTTGACTCTTGATTTCAGCTCAGGTCATGACCCCAGGATCATGGGATCAAGCCCTGGTTGGGCTCTGTGTTGAGCAGGGATCCTGCCTAATATTCTCATTTTCTCTTTCTCTTTCTCTTTCTCCCACTCCCTCTCCCGCTCTCCCTCCCTCCCCATTGGCCCTCTCCCCCACTCTAATTAAAATTTTAAAAAATTGGGGCGCTTAGGTGGCTCAGTCAGTTGAGCCTCTGACTTCGGCTCAGGTCAGATCTCACGTTCGTGGTTCAAGCCCCGTGTCAGGCTCTGTGCTGACAGCTAGCTCAGAGCCTGGAGCCTGCTTCTGGTTCTGTGTCTCCTTCTCTCTCTGCCCCTCCCCCTCTCATGTTCTGTCTCTGTCTGTATCAAAAATAAATAAAACATTAAAAAAATTTTTTTAATTAAAAAATAGGGGTGCCTGGGTGGCTCAGTTGGTTAAGCGTCTGACTTTGGCTCAAGTTATGATCTCACGTTCATGGGTTCAAGCCCCGCATCAGGCTCTGTGCTGACAGCTAGCTCAGAGCCTGGAGCCTGTCTTCAGATTCTGTGTCTCCCTCTCTCTCTGACCCTCCCTGCTCATGCTCTCTCTCAAAAATAAATGAAACATTAAAAAATAAATAAATAAAACATCTATATTCTTTAAAAAAATAAAAAATAAATCCTGAGCTTCATTCCATATCAATACATAAAAAGCTACCTCATTGTTTTGAACCTTTGTACAATATTTCCTTAGAATCACCTACCATAGTTGATTTAAGCATCTTCTGTTAATGGACATTTAGATTGACTGTATATTCTGAATGACAACAAATACACATGAATTAACTATATTATTTTTTAAATAAAAATTTAAAACTTTAAATTTTTTAAAAAACTAAGGGAAAAAAATTCTAAAGCTCTGGAAATCTATAAACAAACAAACAAGAATCCAGAAAGACATGCACGGAAGCTGTTTTATACACAGGTGGCAGAAAGTATTCCTTTATAAAATGCTTTTTGCTCTTTGGAACATCCCAATTGAAAGTAAAGGAGAAGACTACAGTCATGGCCTTACGCCATGATTTGGGCCCTTGGTTGTCCTACACTGGCCCCCACTGGCAGGCTCAGAAATAGTAGCAGTACTCAGAGGAGGATTTGCTACAAAGCATGATTTAGGGCCACTCACTTGCCTGGGGATCCTTCTAAGACCCAGGCAATTCACAATCAATATGGGTTTGTGACATGAGCCAAAGAATTTTTAACTTTTGGCTAAATTAAGGACAACAGATAAAAGCCTAAAACTTAATAATATTGAAAATGAGGAAAATGATTCCTATTGAACAGTCATAAATTATGCAACTCACATGTTAGCCCAGTGAAATCTACTATAAACCTTAGTTTTCTATTAGTACCAGGATGTCCACAGTGATAGGAACCATCGTGTTGATGCAACATAAAATTTTGGTGTGTTATCTGTATTTGATTTAACCTATGAATAATTATATGTATGAAATATCTTTCATGGAATTATATCTTATACATCTTTCACTGACAAACTTCTTAGTTCTCTTATATTACTTTTATTTATTTACATTGTAAGTTTTCGGTGGGATTTATTGATCTGTATTTAAAAGAAACTGTTGACAAAGTTTACCAGAAATAATGTGAACAAGAACAGTTAATATTACTGAAACAGTAAAATAAGGATACAGGGTTTGTCTGACAAAACGGTACCTCTTAAATCCTGTTATTGAAACAAAAATGAACTGCTTCTTTCTAAACAAACAGTGGTATAATTAACAATAGTCAATAACTTCTATTTTTTCCTGAATATATAAACCTTAGAATACCAAGTAAAAAACGAATATGCCTTCTCTTTAAATATTTCCTACAGATACGATTTCAATATTTTCATTCAACATGGTGTGGTTTAAGAGATTTTTTATTTACAAGGCAAATAACAATCCACCCAAAGGGAATCAATAATCTATACAGGCTTACAGTATGAATAAAGACTTTAGAAAGCAGCAGATATTTCTAACAAACATACCAAACGGATAAAATTCTCAGAAGATCTATGTAATAAGATCTGCTAAGCAGCTGGCCACATATCTAGAACATTTGATCATTTTACTAGTGATTTCCAGGGGACTCTAGATGTTTCCAAACTCAACTTGAACACTCATCTTAGGCTTTGTATTTTGCTTTTCCAGTTTCACTAATGACACAAACATGATTCAAATCCCTGAAATATTCATTATAGTCAAGGGCATAACCTACAACAAACTTGTCTGGAATTTCAAACCCAACAAAGTCTGGTCTGTATCCAACGCTTCGAGGAGTCCTTTTCACCAGCAAGCTTGCAACCCTGACCATCTTCGGATTATACTGCCTGACCAAGGAAAGCAAGGTTTGCATTGTTTTGCCAGTGTCAATTATATCTTCAACAATCAAGACATTCTTTCCAGTTAAAGTTGAGAGATCATCTCCACCAATGACCTTTATATCCCCTGTTGACTTGTCATTACAGTAGCTTTTCAGTCTAATGAAATCTACAGTCATAGGAATGGATCTGTCACTATTTCTGTTCAGTGCTTTTATGTAATCCAGCAGGTCAGCAAAGAATTTATAGCCCCCCTTGAGCACACAGAGGGCTACAATGTGATGGTTTCCCATTTCCTTCATCACATCTCGTGCAAGCCGTTCCGTCCTGTCCATAATTAATCCATGAGGAATAAACACCTTTTCCAAATCCTTAGCATAATGATTAGGTATACAAAATAAATCTAGGTCATAACCTGGTTCATCATCACTAATCACAATGCTGGGGCTTCGGGTTGCCATAGCAGAGCTGGCTGGTGCGTGGACTGAGGGTAGTTCTCTTCTGTATTACTTTTAGTTGTAAGTTCTTAAAGTTTTTCAAGCTTGGTAAATTCCTGATAGATAAACAGGGATTTTTTTTAATAACAAGAAAATGTAGATTAAATGTAGATTTAAAAAGTAACGTACTTACAATTTACTCTGAAAAACATAGATATCAACAATTTCAATTTTTTAATGTTTATTTATGAGCGAGAGAGAGAGAGAAGAGCATGAGCAGGGGAGGGGCAGAGAGAGAGGGAGACACAGAATCTGAGGCAGGCCCCAGGTTCTGAGCTGTCAATACAAGTCCACTGTAGAGTTCAAACTGGGAGATCACGACCTGAACCAAAGTCAGATGCTCAACCCCTTGGGCCCCCCTGGCACCCCAACAATTTTAATAGCTACATAATATTTCATCATACTGAAGTATTGATCTATCATTTCAAAATGGAAATTGTTTATTCCTGATAAATTTTAAATGCTAAACTCATGCAATTAAAAAAAATTCTAGAATACAGACATTGAGGTGTAATATAGTAGAGGCAACTAGGTGGCTCACTTGGTTGAGCATCCAACTCTGGATTTCAGCTCAAGTCATGATCTCAAGGTTTGTGTGATCAAACCCCCTGAGTTGGACAGCTGAGCCTGCCTGGGATTCTCTCTCTCCCTCACTCCCTGCCTCTCCCCTGCTTGCACGCATATTCTCTCTAAATAAAAAAAATAAAGATATAGTACTATCATATTGTTAAATAACCTACTTTTCTTACTTAACAATATGTAATAGGTTCTGGGGTGCCTGGGTAGCTCAGCCGGTTAAGCCTGCGACTTCGGCTCAGGTCAGATCTCACGTTCGTGGGCTCGAGCCCCACATCAGGCTCTGTGCTGACAGCTAGCTCAGAGCCTGGAGCCTGCTACCAGTTCTGTGTCTCCTCTCTCTGCCCCTCTCCCTCTCATGCTCTGTCTCTCTCTCTATCAAAAATAAATAAAACATTTTTTAAAAGTTAAAAAAAACAATATGTAATAGGTTTGTCATGCCAACTTGACAAGCAAATTCTAAAATTTTTGTGGAAATACAAGTGCCAAGAATAGCAAGAGACACTCCTGAAGAAGAACAATGTGGAAGGACCTGTTCTACTGGATATCAAACTATAGTCACTAAGACAGAAGCTAATATGATAAAATGGTAAAATTCTAAAGACTGTAACAATAAAGAAAAGTTAACTTTTTTATGGAAAAGGGAATTAGCATCAGCTGAGGTGAAGAAGTGAGGACTTCTGGGTGCTGACAACATCCTTTTTCTTGACTTGGATATTGAATACCTATGATTATTCATTAAACTGTACAATTGCATTTTATGTACTTTTCTGTATTCATAGTAATTTACCTTTAATTTTTTTTAACATTTATTTATGTTTGAGAGACAGAGAGAGACAGATCATGAGCAGGGGAGGAGCAGAGAGAGAGGGACACACAAAATCGGAAGCAGGCTCCAGGCTCTGAGCTAGCTGTCAGCAGAGAGCCTAATGCGGGGCTCACACCCACCAACCATGAGATCATGACCTGAGCCGAAGTCAGATGCCTAACCGGCGGAGCCATCCAGGCGCCCCTCACATAGTAACTTATAATAAAAAGGTTTAAAATATGTAAAACATCCAGCACATACTCAATTAAAGGTAGCTACTACTGACATTTAAAAAAAGAGAAAGAGAGGCAGTGGATTTGTGACAATCTCCAAGAAATTCAGCCAACTGGATGGAAGCAGAACCATGTGTGTAGCAATCTCCATCACTAGTTTTAAAACAGGATCTATAGGGGTGCCTGGGTGGCTCAGCTGGTTAAGCATCTGGCTTCGGCTTAGGTCATGATCTCACAGTCCATAGGTTCAAGCCCCGCGACAGGCTCTGTGCTGATGGCTCAGAGACTGGAGGCTGCTTCAGATTCTTTGTCTCCCTCTCTCTCTGCCTCTCTGCCCCTCCCCAGCTCGCTCTCTGTCTTTGTCTCTCAAAATAAAGACATTAAAATATTTTTTTAAAATAATAAAATAAAACAGGGATACACATTGTATATGAATATGAATAAAACCGTACTAGAAGCCTACACAAGAGAGTGGTGACAGTGGTTACCTTTATCAATGTAGAGGAACAAGGCTGGGGACAGAGTGGCAGGCAGACTTATTTTCAATGTATATTACATGTTGTACCCTTCTAATTTTATCCTATGTACTTATATTTCCTGTTTTAATTTATTTAAGTACTTATTTATTTATTTATTCATTCATCTATGTATTTATTTAAGTACTCTCTACACCCAATGTGGGGCTCGAACTCACAAGCCCAAGATCAAAAGTCACATGCTCCTCTGATAGAGGCAGCCAGGTGCCCATATAGTTCCTATTTTAAAAATTTAGAAATTTAGGATACATATCAAATTTAACCACTCAAATTCTGTAGAAGTAGCTCTTTATACTTAGTAGCTTATTTCACTTCAAAAGAAAATTTAAAACAGAAGAATTGAAGCATTTTCTATATAAAACCAAAAGGCTTCACAAGTGATCAAATACCTTTATTATAACAACAGCCTTGTGAGGAGGCAAAATTATATACATTTACAGATTAGCAAACAGAGCCTCAGAGAGATTAAATGACTTGCCCTAAATCATAGCTAGTTAAGTGACAGAACTGGAACTCTAGTTTTTATGCTTCCAGACTCCATGGGCTTTTCTCTCTATCATACTATGAGACACAGGCTGCCCTCCTTAATGCCTTCCACCAAAAGAAAAAAAAAAAAGCGAAGAATAGAAGATGCACTATTTGTAACTTTTCATTTTGTGTGGGGAAGATTCCCTATGAATTATAAAATTCTTTTAAAAAAGTCAATATAAATGAGGAGTCTTAATTGAATAGCACATTACACTGTCAAAAGCACAAAAAGACGCTACACGATTTATACCTAGTGTTGTTCCTGGCTCAGATTTTAGGGAGATAGTTTTGTTTTACTCCTGAGTTGTTTACTGAAGGTTGAGGGATGCTTTATAAAAAAAGCATCTATGTGGCCAATATAAGAAAGTAATTAGATATAATACTTTTAAAAGCATTTCCAAAAATCTGTCAAATTAAACATAAATCACCAAAAATTATTTTGCATTGAAAGAAACCTTGAAAATTGACCCTCAAGAGGTGGTTTTCTAGAAGGGCTTCTAAAATGTCTTCTCACAGGGGTGCATGGCTGGTTGTTAGAAGAGCATGTGACTCTTTTTTTTTTTTATATTTTTTAATGTTTTATTTATTTTTGATACAGAGAGAGACAAAGCATGAGAGGGGGAGGGGCAGAGAGAGAAGGAGACACAGAACCGGAAGCAGGCTTCAGGCTCTGAGCTGTCAGCACAGAGCCTGATGCCGGGCCTGAACCCACGATTGTGAGATCTGACCTGAGCCGAAGTTGGAGGCTTAACCGACTGAGGAGCATGTGACTCTTGATCTTGGGGTCATGAGTTCAGGCCCTAGGTTGGTAGAGATTACTTAAATAAATAAGCTTAAAAATATTTTGAAAAACCATAAAATTTCTTCTCATAGTATATTCATATGATTAATAGCATTATTCTACAACTTCCCAAACACTGGGGTGCCTGGGTGGCTCAGTTGGTTAAGCCTCCGACTTCGGCTCAGGTCAGATCTCACGTTCGTGGGTTTGAGCCCTGCGTCAGGCTCTGTGCTGACAGCTAGTTCAGAGCCTGGAGACTGTCTTCAGATTCTGTGTCTCCCTCTCTCTCTGCCCCTCCCCCTCTCATGCTCTGTCTCTCTCTGTATCAAAAATCAATAAAACACTAAAAAAATTTTTTTAAAAAGATAAAATAAGGATTAAAAAATGATTTTACAAAAATTAAGAGATAATGCACATAAAGTGTTTAGCACAGTGTCTGGTACTTAAATATTGATAATTCGGCACTGACACTATTATTGGCATTTAACATCTAGGAAATGAGATTTACCTATACGCTTTTCTATTCAATCCATAAATGATCACAGTTTGGCAGTTTGGAATCTACTACACTACAACCAGCAATATACTCATTCCCTCCGGAAGTTAGGCAGGTATCACTTCTCTAAATCTTAGAAAAGAGAGAGTTGCAGATTACTCCATCAATCAAGGACAAGGCTGAAATTGGGAGCTTTGTTTTTCATGGAAATAGATGTTATATATACAAAGGTTGATTGAAATGGGATGAAGCTGTAATGTGGCTAAATGATGATTTCTATCTTGATAATGAAATGATGCAACCTACAGAGGGTCAGTGTCACGGCGTATTACAAGCCCTGTTGTCAGATGGGTGATGCAATTTCTATAGTCAATTCTGAATCACCAGCATAACCTTGGAGAAGCACTGAAGGAGAAAGGAAAATTCTCGAGTGCTGACTCCTAGGCTCAGCATCGTAGGAAACTATGTGTAAGATGTCTTAGTGCTATTTGAACATGGTGTTGTGCATATCCATGAATCTCAAAAATACATCCAGGGGGAAAAATCCTGCAGTTCTTAGTTCCTGACTATGACAAGGTCCCATGCATTTTTTTTTAAGCATCTCAACCTATCTTGTATCCCACCTTTGGGTCTGTCCATAGCAGGTCCTCCAAAGAGATTTGTTGAATGAATTACGTACTTAAAAAAAATTAAGAGCAATGGCTACAGAGCCAAGCTGACTTGTATATCATTTCTAACTCACCAGCTGTACAATTTTAATGATTTAAAATATTTCAGTCTTTATTTTCTCATCTGGAAAATGGGAAATGCCAAGTATTAAACTGAAAGACACAGGAAACAGAACAGTGCTTGGTACATACTAAGCCTAAAGTAAACAGTATTCTCTATTATTTTTTGGTACAAGATGGTATACAAGAGTAAAGCAGTATCAAGACATCTCTATCAGATGGATTTAAGCACAATCTGACCTCTTCCAGGAGGACTGAAGTTCGAAAGTCAAGAATAAAGGCTCAGGAAGGGCTTGCAAATGATAATCCAGGCCACAAAGGAAAAAGATGGGCAGAAGAGGGAAAAGCAAGGGGCGCCAGGGGATGGCATTAGTAAGCTCTTCAGGAGAGGGTTGCCACACTAGGGTGGGGAATCAGGGAAAGGAGGCAGTTACTTTGGCCAGGCCTGTGACTTACCGTGGGGCAGGGCAATGTGGAGAAACTTGGTATTGATAAAACTAGCTGGCTAGGGAGAGCAGGGCCGACAGAACTGGCTAGGAGCCACGACACGCAGCTGGGCGGTGCGCCGGCCAGGCCTCCGCTCGAGGGCTGCGGGCCGGAGAGCAACAAAAGGCCGTGGGGCTCGGACACTCCAGAACCGTGGTGGTTATAAAGGACAAAATTTTTTTCTAAGGTAATCACAGCATCTACGCTGAGACCTGCCTGCCTGGGACAGGATGGAGGCTGGAAGGAGGAAGACCCGCTTCCCGCTTCGAAATAAGAAGGAGGAACAAGAGGGCAGCGGAAAAAGAGAAGCAAAGGACTCAAACCCCACCGCCTCGGGGGAATCACCCACTCCAGACTGGAGAGGGCCTCCTGGGCCAAGCCTGAAGGCGGGACTTCTGCGATTACCGGCGGAACCGCCTCCGGGTGAGAGGTCTCATGAGGGACAGGCAGCTGCTGAACCAATGGAGCCTACGCCTGGGGCGGATGTTGCCTCCCATTGGTGACTGTTGGGCGCGACCAGTAGCCAATGAGCCCGCCTGGGGGGGTGTAGCTGTGACGTTAGCTGCGGAGGAGGCCGCTTCGAATCGGCTGCGGCCAGCTTGGTGGCTTGGGCCAATCATCGGCCTCCAACGAGCAAGGCCTTCGCCAATCGGTGGCCTCCACGACGGGGCTGGGGGGAGGGTATATAAGCGGCCTCGGCGACGGCGCGGTCGACGCTGGCCCAGACATCACAGATTCAACGACTTGGGAGGTTTCGTGAATCTGAGAGGTAAGCGCCGCGGCCTGTCTTTCCGGACCTGCCCTTCACGTTTTCCGCTGCTCCTGCTCACCCCGGGCCCTGTACCTTCAGATCAGTAAACTCGGTGTGCTCCCGTGCGGCGGCCTGTGGTTGGATTGCCTCTGACGTCTTGCCTCCCTGCTGACCCACTGGCCTACCGCGCCGGCAAGATGAAGCTGTCCCTGGTGGCTGCGGTGCTGCTGCTGCTTGGCGCGGCACGGGCCGAGGAGGAGGACAAGAAGGAGGACGTGGGCACGGTGGTCGGCATCGACCTGGGGACCACCTACTCCTGGTAAGTGGGATTTGTAGGAAGGGGGGAATGGGGCGTGGTCTCCTGGGCTGCTGTGAGAACCGCGGTGCTGATTCCTTCCGTTCTTGCTCATTTTTCCGCCAGCGTCGGGGTGTTCAAGAACGGCCGCGTGGAGATCATCGCCAACGATCAGGGCAATCGCATCACGCCGTCTTATGTAGCCTTCACTCCTGAAGGGGAGCGTCTGATCGGCGATGCAGCTAAGAACCAGCTCACCTCCAACCCTGAGAATACGGTCTTCGACGCCAAGCGGCTCATTGGCCGCACATGGAACGACCCATCTGTGCAGCAGGACATAAAATTCTTGCCTTTCAAGGTTCGACGGGGTTTTTGTCACCTGGTTAGAAAGTGGGTGGCAGTGGCAGTATTTAGGATTAATAAGTTGCTGAAAAACTGTTGAGATAACAAAAAGGATACGAACGTGGTGTGTATATATGATAACTTACTGAGTAAAGTTGCTATGTTACAAAACTTGCTAAAAGTAAGTTTGGCAAACAAAAAATGTCACACATAACTACATCTACATCGTTTAGGGTTGATAGCCTGATTAAAACTGAATATGCTTGACTTTGTAAGGCGCTCATTCTCCTTAAGTATTTCTGGTCAATATTTAGCTCCAAGCAACCAAAGGAAACCAAATTAAGGGGGAGGAAGTGGGTCTCAGACCATACTCCTTTACTTAGAGTTTAGAATGTTCTGTGTCTGAGTATAATTCATTCTTTAAAATAGGTGGTTGAAAAGAAAACTAAACCATATATTCAAGTTGATATTGGAGGCGGGCAAACAAAGACATTTGCTCCTGAAGAAATTTCTGCCATGGTTCTCACTAAAATGAAGGAAACTGCTGAGGCTTATTTGGGAAAGAAGGTAAATACTTCCAGAACAATGTTAAGTAATTTTGTTTTTACTATTGATTGATCATTTTGTGTAGATTCTTTTATTGGTTTAATAATTAGAATCCGAATGATATCGTGTATTTCAGCTTTAATTGCTTGTATGTTTTACTGTAGACCATACAAAGTACTAGGGACTTCTCATGTGTTCTCACTTAATGCTTGTACATCCATGGGTATAAGATTACATATAACTAACAAACTGCGTTGGAAATTAAAGTGAAGGTCTAAGTGCAACTTAAGAGTTAATGTGATAAAAAATACACTTAATCGTTTTCTGTTATTTTAGGTCACCCATGCAGTTGTTACTGTACCAGCCTATTTCAACGATGCCCAACGCCAGGCAACCAAAGATGCTGGAACTATTGCTGGGTTGAATGTAATGAGAATCATCAATGAGCCGTAAGTGTTAAATTCAGAATCGTGGTGTGTTTGCCAAATGGGGATAATGTAAACTTAACTAAGCTTTTTTCTTCTTTTTCATTCTCTTAATAGTACAGCAGCTGCCATTGCTTATGGCTTGGATAAAAGGGAAGGAGAGAAGAACATCCTGGTGTTTGACCTCGGTGGTGGAACTTTTGATGTGTCTCTTCTCACCATTGATAATGGTGTTTTCGAAGTCGTGGCTACTAATGGAGACACTCATCTGGGTGGAGAAGACTTTGACCAACGTGTCATGGAACACTTCATCAAGCTCTATAAAAAGAAGACTGGCAAAGATGTCAGGAAAGACAACAGAGCTGTGCAGAAACTCCGGCGTGAGGTAGAAAAGGCCAAACGGGCCTTGTCTTCTCAACATCAAGCAAGAATTGAAATTGAGTCTTTCTATGAAGGAGAAGACTTCTCTGAAACTCTGACTCGGGCCAAATTTGAAGAGCTAAACATGGTATGCTCCTTGTTTTGTGCTTTGCTAACAATATCTAGTTAGACCCTGTTTGGGACATTGCATTTAGATATTTAGACAATATCCAGGTATAACAGGCATTCTCACAGTAATTGTTTCCTGTTCTAGGACCTGTTCCGTTCTACCATGAAGCCTGTCCAGAAGGTGCTGGAAGATTCTGACTTAAAGAAGTCTGACATTGATGAAATTGTTCTTGTTGGTGGCTCTACTCGAATTCCAAAGATTCAACAACTGGTTAAAGAGTTCTTCAATGGCAAGGAGCCATCCCGTGGCATAAACCCAGATGAAGCTGTCGCATATGGTGCTGCTGTCCAGGCCGGCGTACTCTCTGGTGATCAAGATACAGGTAAGTCAGTGGCACCGCATCTGCCACAGTATTTCAATAGCTTGATAGAGTATAATTAGCTGTTGCTTTAGAAATCAAGGTAGTCTGAATAACAAGGTGATACAGCTGGCAAAGGGTAAAATGAGGACAAGACCTGGCTCAATTTCAAGATCTTTCACAACTACATTTAATTCACTGCTTCTGAAATGATTTTGCATACAACCTCTCATGAAATGGCAAGATGGAGAAGATAAAGTTTTACAATTCATGGGGAGATTGCTTGGTGTAGTGCTCCTGTGACTCAAATTAGAACTTAACCTTGGTTAACTTACCTTTGCAGGTGACTTGGTACTGCTTGATGTATGTCCCCTTACACTTGGCATTGAAACTGTGGGAGGTGTCATGACCAAACTGATTCCAAGGAACACTGTGGTGCCCACCAAGAAGTCTCAGATCTTTTCTACAGCTTCTGATAATCAACCAACTGTTACAATCAAGGTCTATGAAGGTAATACTCTATCTTTGTTAATGACATGGTATGTTTGTTTGTGGGAAGTGACTTGTTGAAATGAGAAGGGAAAGAAAGAATCTGCTGGTTTCAGACAGGGGTCCCTAATTTAACTCGTGTTAAGTTTGGTAGAGTTAGCCCTAAAATATAGTTCTTATCTACCTATCTAGTATTCTTTGTCATTAAAAGTAATTTCTAAGCTGACTCCTAGAATACAGTGAGAATAGAGTTTATAATGCTGTAGATGAAATTCAATTAAAACTTAGTAATAATTTAACAGTTGGTCCAACTTGAAATTCCTTATAGAGCAATACTGACCTCCTTCTAGTTTGATAAGAATGCCCTTTCCACTGTAGGCTCTAACAGACTGAAATGTAAGGATCCAGATATACTAATGTTTGTTATTAACAACTAATGAATTTTTTTGGTATACCTTCTAGGTGAACGACCCCTGACCAAAGACAATCACCTTCTGGGAACTTTTGATCTGACTGGAATTCCTCCTGCTCCCCGTGGGGTCCCACAGATTGAAGTCACCTTTGAAATAGATGTGAATGGTATTCTTCGAGTGACAGCTGAAGACAAAGGTACAGGTAACAAAAATAAGATCACAATTACCAATGACCAGAATCGTCTGACACCTGAAGAAATTGAAAGGATGGTTAATGATGCTGAGAAGTTTGCCGAGGAAGACAAGAAGCTCAAGGAGCGCATTGATACCAGAAATGAATTGGAAAGCTATGCCTACTCTCTAAAGAATCAGATTGGAGATAAAGAAAAGCTGGGAGGTAAACTCTCTTCTGAAGACAAGGAGACCATGGAAAAAGCCGTAGAGGAAAAGATTGAATGGCTAGAAAGTCACCAAGATGCTGACATTGAAGATTTCAAAGCTAAAAAGAAGGAACTAGAAGAAATTGTCCAGCCAATTATCAGCAAACTCTATGGAAGTGCAGGCCCTCCCCCAACTGGTGATGAGGAAGCAGCAGATAAAGATGAGTTGTAGACATTGCTCTGCTAGTGCTATAATATTGTAAATACTGGACTCAGGAACTTTCGTTAGGAGAAAATTGAGAGAACTTAAGTCTCGAATGTAATTGGAATCTTCACCTTGGAGTGGAGTTGAAAATGCTATAGCCCAAGTGGCTGTTTACTGCTTTTCATTAGCAGTTGCTCACATGTCTTGGGGGAGGGGGGAAAGGAAGAATTGGCTATCCTACAAAATGGGTAAAAAAGCTGGGTTAGGGCGTGTGTTCACCTTGGAAATGTTCTATTTAACAATTGGGTCATGCGCATCTGGTGTAGGAACTTTTTCTACCATAAGTGACACCAATAAATGTTTGTTATTTACACTGGTCTAATTTTTGTGATACGCTTCTAATTAAGTCAGTTGCTTCTAGGTCAGATTCTCACTTGGTGGGGTGGGATTTTGAGGTAAAGAAACCTTTTTATTTAGTTATTTCAGGGAACTTGCCCTAATGTTCATTTAATTTAAGAAAGGGCCAGGAAAGGTAAGAAACATCCTTACCTAGGCAAGAGCCATTTCACAGTGCCCAGGAGCAGAATTTTCTTGAACATAGTTGAAATTTCTAATTTCCCCTTATCTTTAAAATTTTCTGGTGACTTTTTATTACTAATGCTTTGTAGCTCCTAGAATTCCTTAAGACTTGCTTGAGTGATGGATCACTGATGTTAACTTCATACACTTAGATTCAGTTCACAATTTTAGGACATAAAGGTACATTTTATTATTTTTTATAAAAGTATATTTTAAACCTCCACTATGTCAGAATCTTCATCTCTGAAATTTCTCACTAGTTGTCTGGAGTGGGGTCTAGGATGGTGAGAAACGACTTCAAGCCCTATTACAATTGTGGATCAAAGGTACTCATTTATATCAAGGGAGGTTCAAGATTACTTGGATTGGCTTCTTGAGGGAAAAGAATGATCTAGATAAATGATTTAGTGTGATCAATAAAGGGCAGGCTCTCTGGTGCTAATATGAAATCCAATATTGTCCAAGGATAGATATTTGATAGGTCAGCAACCAGCCGAAAGGTTGATTTGCTAACTTGTGGCAGGTTGTGCTAACCTGATGGCATAGTTGTTTGTACTTGGAGGCCCACACTCCTGCTGCAGGGCCCCAGAAGCGTGGAGTGGAATACCAAGAGTCTTCAGGCCAAGTTTAATACAAAAGTAACCTGCAGCGCTGTATGTTGTGGGGTTAGTTGGTGGTTAGGAAACCCAAAGGCCAGTCTTCACCCCCGTCCCTAGTGGCTCTCACTACCACAGGCCAAGAGGCTGCACCTCTTTCTGGAGAGCGGCTACTGAGGACTAGAGAGATCGGCTTCGACCTGTAAACGTCCACACTAGATTTCTACAGCTTAATTTTGCAACATTCTTGTGATCGATATCTTGACCAATCACACACCTCGGTTGTATTGCTGGTAAAACCCCTTTATATAATAGGTTTTTGCACTGGGCTATCTGTTTCTTCAACTACCAAATTAGGTAAGAGCAAGAGGGGATATATAGGGCAGAAAATACTTTGAAGGTAAAAAACAGCTAAGGTTTCATTGAACTTCTCTGAAAAATTGTCAATGTGGGATTTATTAGTCAACCACAGTCACGATACAGTCATTATAGACTTCCCCTTCTGTATTCATCCCACCGAACACAAAACAGAGCAGCGTGTCAGGCTGACTGTGCTCTTGCGAGTCGCTGCCTTGGGTCACTCCTTTGTCGGTGGAATCCCCTCTCTCAGCATCACAGTTCACAGTGAGAGAATTTGAATCTTCTTTCTCAGAAGTACACGTCACTGGCCACGGAATGACACACATGGAATGATCCAATCGTCCAGGGGGGAGAACAGTATCAAATTTAAGCAAGGTCCAATGCTGCTTTTCTATGTCAGAGAAAAAACAAAATACACAAAGGCTCTGTGTTAAGAAATTTCCAGAAATGCTCAGTGATTTGCTGTTGTTACTAAGTCCTAACGTAATAAAAGGAAAAAAACCTATTGGCAGTGTTACTGATTTCATGATGTCATTCCCTGTAAGTTTGGTTTTGATTCCTTTGGATTTTTTTTTTTTTGAGAGAGAGAGAGAGGAGACAGTACGTACATGTGGGCAGGGGAGGGGCTGCGGGAGAGGAAGAATTTTTACTTTTTTTTTTTTTAATTTATTTACTTAGAGACTGCAAGCAGAGAAGGGCAGAGGGAGAGAGGAAGAATCTCAAGCAGGCTCTCTGTGCTGTCTGTGCAGAGCCCGACACGGGCACAAACTCCTGAAACTTTGAGATCATGACCTGAGCCAAAATCAAGAGTCAGACCCTTAACCCACAGAGACACCCAGGCGCCCCTCATTCCTTTAGATGTGGAAGGACCAAAATAAAAAACCAAAGCACTGTGATACTTTTCAAAGAATGGTCACATCAGTTTAAAGATCCACAGTGAACACCTGCTCACCTGTGTGATACTGGTACATTGTGTCCAGTGCTCCTGTGGGAGTCATCCCTCCAAAGATGTACAGGTGTTTCCCCACAGCCACAGCTGAGTGGGCAGCACAGGCTGTGGGAGATGCCCCAGTGGGACTTAGCTGCTGCCATTTCATGTCATCTGCCAAGAGAAAGAGAGTGGGTACACCATGGCCTAGAATATGGATTCAGCCTTATTTGTCAGACTCTTGTAGTTTGCAAACCAATCGCTGAAACTCGGTCACCAGGCACTCTGAGAGGTATCACAACAAGGTTTATTGTGCATAGAAATTCTTGGGGGAGCTTGAGATTCTGTTTGGGTAGTCCAGGGAGGGAGGAGAGGCTCAGTAACCTATAGGTTTAACAAGCATCTCAGGTGATTCTGATGTAAGTGGTCATTGGAGCACACTGAATGATACTATCTTTGGTGACTGTCACCATTTACTATTTTGGAGCCCAGAGGAGGGGAGTTCCACGTCTGCATGTGTATTTTAAATGTTAGCAGTTCCTTAGCAACTTTGTGAGTGCTCACTAGACACTAGATATTTTGCTTGCTTAATTCTCATAACAGCCCTATGAAACTGCTATTACTTCTGCCTACCCTCTTTCTTACCATTGAGGAAACAGAATTAAAGAGGGAGAGACTTGTCTGAGACCCCACAGCTAGCAAGAAGCCCAGTTAGCATGATACTCAGGTCTGACCCCAGAACCTGTGTTCTCTACACCTGCATGTGCTGCTTCGAGCACCTACTCCCAACCTATTTATGCAAGGACATTTGCATTTTTTCAAACAAGCATTGAAATGAGGGAAGATATTATTGGATTTCAGGTTTAGAGAATCACCAGAGTATGAAAGGAAGAAAAATAGCCAGGAAGTAGTTCCTCAGCACAAAATAATAGATCTGTCTTTCTTTCCTTCCTTTCTTTCCTTCCTTCCTTCTTTTCTTTCTTTCTTCTTTCGTTTATTACGAGAAAGAGAGCGTGTGGGCACATGAGTACACGTGAGAAGGGGAGGTCCAGAGACAGAGGGAGGCAGTGAAACCCAAGCAGGCTTAGTGATTTGCTGTCTGCGCTGCGGGTTCAATCCCACGATTGGTAAGATCATGAGCTGAAATCCAGAGTTGATGGAAACCAATTTGACAATAAACTATTAAAAAAAAAAAAAAAAAGAAATCCAGAGTTGGACGCTTAACTGACTGAGTCACCCAGGCTCCCCAGAACTTTCTTTTCTTTTTTTAAGATAAGCATTAAAACTTCAGCTGACTGCTGCAGAGAACACTTCTGTAAAGGTGTTTTCTGTCTGTCACTTCAAGCAAGGGCCCAGCATCTCAGGGTTGGAAGGGGGAATCACTCAGCCCGGCCAAAACTTTAGCCACTATAAGAATCCCAGCCAGTGTCCTTTGGCCTCAGATGTCACCAAGCCAGAGAACTCATTGTTGGGCAAGGTACCCAATACAGTTTTCATGCCTTCTGCCCACAACTCCAATTCTTATCTTCTGGAGCAACGCAGAACATGTTCATTTGCTTGTCCATCCACCCAAGATACACACTCATCACCTGCAATCTGCCAGACACTGTTAAGTGCTGAAAACGTACTGGGGAAACAGAAAAAGCCTAAGGGAGCTCATCGTCTAAAAGAATGACCCAGAATGAGTCCAGGATCTCTAAGACACGTAAACCCTTCAGACGCTTAAAGACAATTCCCACGTTCTCTCCCAACTCTCCTCTTCTGGATGTTTTTTACCACTTAGCATGGCAATTCTGGTCACCAACCTCCAAACACTCTCCGAGTTGTTCATGTCCCTCATGGGCATAGGGTTATTGGTTAAAGCCAGTCAGGGGCACACAGCATAATGAATTTTAATGAAAGAGCAGGGTTGTTGGAAACTTAAGAGATAACTAAAGGGTGGTACATAGCAAGTACTCAGAAAATTATTGCTCGGGGTGCCTGTGTGCCTCAGTCGGTTAGGCGTCCGACTTCGGCTTAGGTCATGATCTCATGGTTCATGGGTTCAGGTCCCGCATCGAGCTCTGTGCTAATACTCAGCCTGAAGCCTGCTTCGGATTCTGTGTCTCCCTCTCTCTCTGACCCTCCCCTGCTCATGCTGTGACTCTCTCTCTCAAAAATAAATTAAAAATGAAACATTTTTTTAAAAATTTAAAAAAAAAAGAAAATTATTGCTTTCATTGGTATTATTATTTATTACTATTCAGGGCACGTTTGCCAGAAATCTAGCCAAAATTCCGCTGGCTGGTCAAGTTACCCACACTTAAGAGCAAGGCTATATTCAATCAAAGCGTATTTTATTTCATGTTAAGCAGTCAAGCGCCCATGCCCTCCACCCTACTTACTTATATCAATGCAATGGAGATCATCATAGAATGTGTCCCCTGCCAAGCCTCCATGGATGAAGAGCTTTGTCCCTGCTGCCACCATCACATGACCATGCCGGGGGGCTGGGGGTTTTCCAACTGTCTCTGGCTGTGACCAGGTCAGAGTGTCTAGAAAAGTAAATTCATTGACATCAGATGAATAAGCATAGAAGCAAGGACATGAGAAATACACCCATGCTTCACTCCCCAGCAAGCAGAGACACTGAAAGCAGAAAGTGACCTGGGGTCATTCACTCCAAGTTGCCAACTCAATCCAAGCCTCATTCCTTCTACAGCCTGTATGTATAGCCTCTGCTCGGACAATTCCAGGGACGGAGAATTCACCACCTACCATGCCTGCCCCTTCCACCGGCCATCAGGACACCATTCCTTGCTTTGAATTTATTTATTTATTTATTTTTTAATGTTTATTTATTTTTAAGAGACAGAGACAGAGTGTGAGCGAGGGAGAGGCAAAGAGAGAGAGGGACGCACAGAATCCAAAACAGGCTCTAGGCTCCCAGCTGTCAGCAAGCACAGAGCCTGATGCGGGGCTTGAACCCACAAACTGCAAGATCATGACCTGAGCCGAAGTCAGACACCTAACCAACTGAGACACCCAGGCACCACTAGAGCATGTGACTCTTAATCTCAGGGTCATGAGTTCAAGACATGAGTTGGGCATGGAGCCTACTTAATATAAACAAACAAACAAACTAAATAGATAAATAAAATTGTTGAAGACTTCATGATCACTGGTATAGTTAAGTGAAAGTGTACTTAAGTGAAAAATATAGGATACAAATATTACCTACAGAATTATCTCTACTATTAAAAAAATTAACTAAGCTCTACCCTCAACATGGGACTTGAACTCACAACCCCAATATTAAGAGTCACTGTGATCTCACAGTTTGTGAGTTCAAGACCCACGTAAGGCTCTGTACTCACAAGTGCAGAACCTGCTTGAGAGTCTCTCTCTTCCTCTCTTTCTGCCCCTGCCCTACTCTCACTCTCTCAAAAGAAACAGATAAACTTAAAAAAATGTTTTTTAAATAAAAACTATTTTAAAAGAATTGCAAACACCATTCTTTCTGGAAAGAGAAAAGTCATACTGTGATGTGTCTCCATTCTTCCAATTTCACCTTGTAAGTTTGAAATTTTGCTTATTGCATCTTTTCAAAAAAGGCTACATCTCTCGTGAAAAACACACATGAAAACTACTTTTGTTACATGTTATTTGATGCAATTGCTATTCATAGATGCCTACTACTAAGCAGAAGAAATGCAAATAAATGCTTCTTATAAAAAAAACTTGACCAGGGGTGCCTGGGTGGCTCAGTTGGTTGAGTGTCCGGCTTCAGCTCAGGGCATGATCTCACGGTTTGTGGGTTCAAGTCCCGCATCGGGCTCTGTGCTGACTGCTAGCTGGAGCCTGCTTTGGATTCTGTGTGTCTCTCTCTCTGCCCCTCCCCTGTTTACTCTCTGTCTCTCAAAAATAAATAAATGTAAAAAAAACGACCAGAGGGCTTACGATTCTGTTTATTTATATCATTTTCACCCAGTAATTTCACTCCTCAGCATCTATTCCACAGAAATGTTTGTAACACATACAAAAATTAATTTAAGTTCACTGTGGCACTGTCAGCAAAAAGTCAATCAATAGGGAAATGACTGAATAGATGAGGAATACCCACAGGATATGCTCTGCAAGGAAACTGGTAGTGACTTAAAAGACATCCCTGATGTATGATTAAATCAGGGATGATAACACAGTGCCTATTGCTTAGGTGCTCCCTAAATGCCAAGCACTGTGCTATGACTGTGTGACATTCTCTTATTCACTCCTCGCAGCTCTTTTTAGTAGGCCCTATTACCATTTTTTTTTTACAGATCAACAAACTAAGACCTAGAAAGATTAAGTAGTCAGAAGTAATACAGGGGGACCTGGGTGGCTCAGTCGGTTAAATAGCTAGCTCTTGATCTCAGCCCAGGTCTTGATCTCAGGGTTGTGAGTTCAAGCCCCATGTCGGGCCCTGTGTTGGGCTCTGCACTGGGCATAAAGCTTACTTAAAAAAAGTAATTCGGAAAGTGTGTGTCAGATCTGGTCCTGAGTCCAGGTTATGTGGCTTCAAAGGGAAAGCTTTCAACTACTAAGATTTAGCCTCACCCTTGAAAAGTAAGCTGAGAACTGTATTTATAATCTGATTCCATGTATGTGTTTTAAAGTTTTTATATAACTTCAAAATTCATAGAATTTCATAAATGCATAGGAATGTCCGGAAGGAGACTTTAGGAACTGCTGACCATGTTTACCTCTGTCTATGGAGTAGGAAGGAAAGTCTAAAGGGGAACTCTTACTTTTTAGCTTTATAAATTTTACTATTTTAAAGTGATCATTTGTACCTTTTCAAATGTAAATTTTGCTGTGGGAAGAAGATGTTAAGGGATACACTGAAGACGTCTAGAAGACAGACACTCAAAGTGTCATTTTCTAACCTCTTCTTCCTACATCGGGTAAGCTGTAGGCCAGGGTGGCTCTGACCTGGTAAGTGGCAACCCTAGGGTGCCTGCCAGTCCATACTTGCGTCAAACACATGCAGATTCACATCCTGCACGGGCTGGGCGCCTCTCTCTCCACCCCCAAAGACATACAGCTGATTTCCAATGGCTGCAGATGATGTGTGGAATGTTCTTGGGCATGGCGGAGGGCTGGTCACCTCTGGCATGGTCCAAGTCCTGGTTTCTGGTTCAGAGAGAGAAAGCAGGCACCTAAAATATCCAAGCTGATGGGGCTCTGATCTTGACTCTGAGGCCAGGCAGGGTTACCTTCCATACCCCTAACCCCAAGGCGGGCAGCAAAGGCCTAGGCAGGGTTCTTGTGCCACCAAAGTCAAGGAGGGGTAGCAGATGATACTTGGAATTTTCCTCGATAGAGGCAAATCCCAAGATTGAAAAGTCACATGCACAATTAAGAATGAGGTCGATTTGATTTTGGAGGCCTTCCTTCAAACAATCTCTCTGAACACTCTTCCACTTTGCTGACTACCCTGCCCTGTGCCATTCAGAGGAGCCCAACATCTGCTAAAATGCATCCCTGCTAGATGAGAGAACTAAATGTGCCAAATTACCCAGAATATGTGGCATTAAAAGGAAGTAGAAAAAGTGATTACAGTTTCAGTAGTAAAAATAGTTCCCTCTAAATAGTAAATGCTAACCAAATATTAGTTTCTCTATTTTATAGATAAGAGAATTGAAGCAGAGACAAATGAAGTCATTTGTTTAAAGTGACATGGCTGGGGCGCCTGGGTGGCTCAGTTGGTTAAGCCTCTGACTTCAGCTCAGGTCATGATCTCATGTTCATGGATTTGAGCCCTGCATCGGGCTCTGTGCTGACAGCTTCTGAGCTGGAGCCTGCTTCGGATTCTGTGTCTCCCTCTCTCTCTGCCCCTCCTCCTCTCATGCTCTCTCTGTCTCTCTCTGTTTCAAAAATAAATAAAACATTAAAAAATAAAATAAAGTGACATGGCTAGTGGTGCTGGCTGGCTCAATCAGTGGAGCATGTGACTTTTGACTTTGGGGTTGTGAATTTTAGCCCCATGTTGGGTGTAGAGATTTACTTAAAAACTAAAATCGTAAAAAAATAAAAGAACATGACTAATAAATGGCTGACTTGGGATTCAGATTTCATTTTGATAACACTAAGATCTAGGTATTTTCCATTCTTCTGACTTGAGAATATAATTTCACTCCCTGGGAAGGTACAAAGACGCTTACTTCTTTTTAGAGTGAATCATGAGTTTTATAGAAACAAATGCATTAAATTGATCACCTTCCTTATGCAGAATCATTGCCTTTAGCCTTCTGTCTTATCATCTCCACTCAGCTTTAGCAGGTGGCTGGAAAGTGTCCTCATTTTGCAGATGAGGGAACTGAAGCGAGGAACATTTAAATTCTTTCCCCCAGGTCACAAGCATTGTGACGAGCAGAGCAGAGGTTTGAACTCAAGATCGGTCAAGACTCCCACACTCGTGCACACAACACACCAGGAATTATTTCTTGCTTATGAAATTCTGTGCCTTTTGTAAAGGTCTTCATTCAGTAGGGTACCACAGGAAGCATCTGTAACACGTATGGGACTCAAACATGAACCTGGAGAGGAGACAAGTCTCACTCTAAATCTATAGCAAAATGTCACTATCTCTATAGATACTGGAGAGCTTTTGGATCTTGGGAGAGGGGGGTTAGACGGTGCTCAACCTCCAGGATCAGAAGATCCTGGGACTGTGTTGCTGCCAAGTCAAACGCTAGCACAAATAATCACAAAGGACTCCTAAGCCATTTGCTGGACCGGCCTTATTAAAAAAGCAGCTAATGATTCACTCACATTTTTCCTGTGTCTTGGGCATGGTGTCAAATTATACTCTCTAGAAGGGAAAAGGGATCTGGTGGAAAAGCAAGTCCTCCGACAGATGCTTTCCAAATTCTCTGTATTTTATTCAAATGGATGCCGTCATTGAAAGTCAAATGCCCGGGGTTCCAGAACTGATTTCCATCTGCCAAGCCATAGCTACATCAACCACCACCACAACAATTATTGATGGAGCGCCTGTGTGGCTCAGTCGGTTAAGCGTCCGGCTTCGGCTCAGGTCAGATCTCACGGTTCGTGGGTTCGAGCCCCGCGTCGGGCTCTGTGCTGACAGCTAGCTCAGAGCCTGAAGCCTGTTTCAGATTCTGTATCTCCCTCTTTCTCTGACCCTCCCCTGCTCGCACTGTCTCTCTCTGTCTCTCAAAAATAAATAAAAAGCATTAAAAAAAATTAAAAAAAACAATTACTGAGCACTATCTGTCAGATATTGAGTTAATTTCAATCCTCGTCAAATTTAACAAGATAAGAACTATTGCTATCCCAAAATGACAGATCAACTGTTTGCAAACAAGCATCTTAGTGGTAGAATACTGGGCAAGAGTTGACTGGCATGTGAAAAATGTCCAGGTTGCTAATCATTAACAAAATGCATATTTAAAGAATTAGATATAAGCTTTATGGGCTATCAACAATAGCTGTGTTTAAAAATGATAAATTCAGGGGCGCCTGGGTGGCCCAGTCCGTTAATCATCTGACTCTTGGTTTCAGCTCAGGTCATGATCTCATGGTCGTGAGATAGAGCCCCATGTCGGGCTCCATGCTGGGTGTGGAGCCTGCTTCAGATTCTCTCTCTCCATACACACCCCCAACCCCCTCCCCCGTTCACTGTCTCTCTCAAAATAAATAAATAAACTTAAGAAAAAAAAGATAATTTCAAGGGGGCTGGCTAGTCAATGGAGCGTGTAACTTTTAATCTTGGGGTTGTGAGTTCAAGCCCCACACTGGGCATAGAGATTACTTAAAAATAAAATATTAAAAAAAAAAAGATAAATTCAAAGGCAGCCAGGAGTGACAATGCACTATTAAACATAGCTGGAGAGAGCAGCAGTGGAAAACTCTGAAAAGCAATTGGGTAGCGTGTATAAAAAATCTTAAAGTGCTCAGTGTTTTGTTTTGTTTTGGTTGTGGTTCGCTTTGGTTTGTTTTGTTTTGCCAGAACAAAGGAGGCAGAAGTTTACTGAATATACCACAACGGAATCATGGGCAGGACAGCAGAGGAAGGGCTGTCTGCCTCGGTGTTTAACATAGTCTTTTTATTCCTAGGCATGAATTTTTTTTTTAACGTTTATTTATTTTTGAGAGAGAGACACACAGAGCATGAGTTGGGGACGGTCAGAGAGAGAGGGAGACACAGAATCAGAAACAGGTTCCAGGCTCTGAGCCGTCAGCACAGAGCCTGATGCAGGGCTTGAACCCACGAGCTGTGAAATCATGACCTGAGCTGAAGCTGGCCGCTTAACCGACTGAGCCACCCAGGTGCCCCTCCTATGCACGAATTCTAAGCAAATAATTGTCAATGACTTCTGAACAAAGATGGTCACTGTTTTGTTATTTATAATAGTAAAAATATGACAACTAAGTTATGGTATTGTCACAAAATGGAGTATAACGCAGCCATTAAAAATTATGTTACAGCAATGTCAATAGGAAATAATTTCTGCAATAATTATGAATTTTAAAGGAAAAAGGTACAATACTGTGGTGGTGAAATAGTATGAACTCAGGCTTACAAAAATGCAGAGAAATAAAAGAAAGGAAGTGGATAGAGATGTTCTCAGCAGCCTTAACATCATAGGATTGTGTATGCCTTTTTTCCACTTAGTTACACTTTTCAAATAGTTTTAAATGGCTTATGTTCATTTTCTTTTTCTTTATTTTATTTTTAGAGAAAGAGAGAGAGAATCTTAAGCACGCTCTACACTTAGCACAGAACCTGATGTGGGGGCTCAATCCCACAACCATGAGATCATGACTTGAGTCAAAATCAATAGTTGGATGCTCAACTGACTAAGCCACCAAGGCACCCTTTATTATATTTATAAAAAGAAAACAGCAATACAAAATGTTAACTACAATTTGTAACAAAAAGACAAGTCCGGCAGCAATCTCTCAGAAGAGATGGTCCTAACTGCTTTGTCAGTGGGAAAACCGCCAGTGAGACTGGGCAGGAACTTTGCACTATTTGGCTAAAAGAAACATAATATAATAGGAGGATCCAGGTCAGGGTTTCTTAACTTTGGCACTATTGGCATTTGAGACGAGATAATTCGCTGCTGGGGGTGGGGGGCTGGCCTGGGCAGTAGAGAGGGCACAGCAGCCTCTCTGGCCTCTGTCCCCTAGATGTCAGTAGTAACTGCCTATGCTCCATGCTTGATCACCAAAAATGTGTCCAGACATGGCCAAATGTCCTCTGAGGGACACAACTACCCCCAATTAAGACGCCCCTGATCCGGCTGACAGGTTTTAGGCTAGGTTGGTCACTGACTCTGCTAAGGACTGACTTTAGGAAAGTCACTTCCGCTGGACCTGGGTCGCCCATTCGGTATAACTGTTCTCTGAAGTTTCTTCCAGTTTTCACTTTTAACAAGTTGATAATTGTACATGTTATGAGATGAGGGGGAGGGGGAAATGAAATTCTGTTATTTTCAGATTCTGTTAGAAGTTGTCAGTCACATTCCTGTGTTCTATGAGGCCAGCAAGCTAAACAGATTATGTGGTACAACCTGAATGAGTTTTGCTACGGGAATTAGAATTGGATTTCTTTATTTAGGTAATTAAACGAACCTTTGGCTACTTACCCGGATTTAGAACTTGTAGGCAATCTCGATTTCCTGACTGGTCAGCACCCCCGAACACCCAGATGGTATGAGGAGCACAGGAGGGAACGAAGCTGGCATGCTCGTAGCGGGGCAAGAGGCCCTTGCAGGGGGCTAAATCCCACCGGTGTGTTCCTGGAAAACATTTCACTCTGTTCCCACGCTGGGACTGTCAACCGCTTATGTCAGCTGACAAACTTAGGGGAGGTAGTGAGGAGGAAAAAGTAAAAAGCATGAGTGCATGACCGTCAGATCACTTACAGAGAATATGGTCCAATTCCAAAAAGTTCTGTGATAGAACTTGAGGGTCTGTCTGACTAGTCCATACAGCCTCCTCTGTGGAAACTGTCCCCATTCTCCCAACCAGAGGGGTAGAGATCCCAGAAGATCTGTTGGTACTGTAACACCTTGACTTTCTAGCCTCAGTTGATTGGGTCAAAGCTAGTCACTTGACCCAAAATGGGTAAATAAGATCCTTCCTCTCGAGAATCTGGAATTCAAACAGATTTCCAGATTTCTTCTCAAATGTATGGAGATGCAGCTAAAGCCAAAGTATGTAGAAGAGAAAGAAAGAAACATCTTCATAAAGAAGATCTCCACAGAGAGAGCGGGAGGAAGTAGATGGTCTCTGAGTTTTCCAATGCCTGCTTCTACTCTCCCCTGAGTCTAGGCTCTATCTCCTATGTTTGTTTATTTGTCTTATTTTTATTTTTTACTTTTTTTAATGTTTTTTTTTTTTTGAGAGACAGAGACAGTGCGATCAGGGGAGAGTCAGAGAGAGAGGGAGACACAGAATCTGAAGCAGGCTCCAGGCTCTAAGCGAGCTGCCAGCACAGAGCCCTACGTGGGGCTTGAACCCACAAACTGTGAGATCATGACCTGACCCAAAGCCGGACGCTTAACCGACTGAGCCATCCAGGTGCCCCTATCTCCCATGTTTGGATTCTTCCTTTTTTTTTTTTTTTTTTTTTTTTTTTTGCTGGTTTAAGAGAATTTCTGTTACTTGCAACTAAATCACTCTGGCTAAAACAAGTTCATGACTGCTAAGGGAAGTAAGATAATATCCCCATTTTGCAGGACACTAAAGGCCAAATGGTTTAGACAGGTTAGCCAGGGCCACAAAGCCAGGGATAGACAGTGAGTTCCTTGAGGGCTGGAAGAAATTTTAATTGCCTGTGAATTCCTAGTGCAGGGTGTAGACATTCAAATGCCTACATAGGAGGGGATGTGGCAAATTAGGGAATGAGAACTCCATTTGATAGGCAGACAGCTCAGTGCCCGAAACCTGTTGCCATGTAGACATATAGGCCCACTGACATCAGATCTTTCAAAATTATCCAGAGAGGCCAACCCATCTCAATTTTTATATGTAGAACCTTATACATTTGGTTGGTAAACAACTTAGATTAAAACAATAATAGCAACATTGCATGGGCCTAACAAAACATGAATGTGGGTCTGCCATTGTGTAGAGCACATGGTGGTCATCATTCGTTTGTTCTCCATTCACCATCCATCTATCCAAACACTTAAAAGCACCTACTCTGTGCCGGGTGTTATAGTAGTGGCTGGGGATACAGTGATGAGTAATATAACCATGTTCCTTGTTTCCAAGGAGCTTTTACTCTTGTGGGGAGGACAGACAAGAAACAATCACATGTGGTAAGAGCCATGAAGTGGAATAAGGATGGGAAAGTACAGGATACTATGGAAATATAGACCACGGTTGTGACATTGTGATTTATATCAAGAAATATATATGTGATCTTGGGGCGCCCGGGTGGCTCAGTTAAACATCTGACTCTTGATTCCGGCTCAGGTCACGATCTCACAGTTTGTGAGACTGAGCCCCGTATCTGTGGTCAGTGCAGAGCCTCTCCCCGTCTCTCTCTCAAAATAAAAGAAGGAAGGAAGGAAGGAAGGAAGGAAGGAAGGAAGCAAGGAAGGGAGGAAAGAAAGAAAGAAAGAAAGAAAGAAAGCAAGCAAGCAAGCAAGCAAAGCAAGAAAGAAAGAAAGGAAGGAAGGAAGGAAGGAAGAAAGGAAGGAAGGAAGGAAGGAAGGAAGGAAGGAAGGAAGGAAGGAAAGAAAGAAAGAAAGAAAGAAAGAAAGAAAGAAAGGAAGGAAGGAAGGAAGGAAGAAAGAAAGAAGAAAAGCAAGAAAGAAAGAAAGGAAGGAAGGAAGGAAGGAAGGAAGGAAGAAAGAAAGAAAGAAAGAAAGAAAGAAAGAAAGAAAGAAAGAAAGAAGAAAGAAAGAAAAAAAGATTGATCTCTGTCAGTTCCAGGCACAGAGCTCTTATAGCCCTTGGAATTTCCCAAGTGATAAGATTGAAAAGGCTGTCTTTTGTGAAAAGCCCCTGTCAACCACACCTGGGTTTATGTTTATGAGGTATCTTCTGGAAAGCCCTAACGATGGGGACTAGTTTCGAGGTGAACCACCCAAATGATTAAAGGGTTTGGAACTTTCACCTAGCCTCCCATATCCACTTCTGGGAAAGGTTGGATCAGTTAGTCACCAATGACCAGTGATTTAATCAATCATGTCTGTGTAAAGAAGCCTCCAGAAAAAACCAGAAGCTGTTTGGAGAGCATCCAGGTCGGTAACCAGCTGGAGGTACTGGGAGGATCGTGCACCTCCAGAGGAACTCTGTTCCTGAGTTAGATCCTTTTATAATAAACCAGTGATCTAGGATGTAAGCTATTTTCCTAAGTTCTGTGAGCCACTGTAGCAAATTAATGGAACCCGCAGGGATCATGGGAATCTCTGATTTATAGCTGGTAGGTCAGAAGCACAGGCAACAGCCTGGTCTAGGGATTAGCATCTGCAGTGGGGCAGAGGCAGGAAAGTTCTATGGGACTGAGCCCTTAACCTCTGGGAATGTGATGCTAAGTCCAGGTGGATTTTGTCAGAACTGAACCGAGTTGTAGGATACTCGGCAGGGTGTTGCAGGATTGTTTGGCGTGGGGAAAGACTCCCAGACATTTGGTGGCCAGAAATTAAGCATTGAGACTAATGTTGGGAAGAGAGACAGGAATAGAGAAGGAACAGAGGGTTTCTCCTTTCCTGGGGTAATAACTACATGAGTCCAGAAGTATCAGGGAAAACTTCCTGACAGAAATGACCGTTGTTTTGGGATCTGAAAGAGGAATAGTAGCCAGGTGATAAGGAAAAGGAAGAGCCTTCCAAGCAGAGGGACAATGTGTGCAAAGGCCTGGGGGCCAGAGTTTAAGATGTGTTCAAGGAATTGAAGAATACTCAGGGTAGCAAATATGGGTTTGGGAGAGCCACGAAAGGAGTTGGGAAAGTCTTGAAATGTAGGAATAACTTGGTCAGATTTGTATTTTAGACGATACTGTCTAAGTATGGAAAATGCATGTATGGTGTGTTTAGGGGGTAAACTTAGAAGCAGGGAGACCAGAGGAGAGGCTGTTGTAATGTCCAGGTGAGAAGTAATAATGCTTAGGGGAACCTGGGTGGCTCAGTCGGTTAAGTGTCTGGCTTCGGCTCAGGTCATGATCTCACAGTTCGTGGGTTCACCCGGCATCGGGCTCTGTGCTGACAGCTCAGAGCCTGGAGGCTGTTTCAGATTCGGTGTCTACTTCTTTCTCTGCCCCTCCCCTGCTCATGCTCTGTCTCTCTCTCTGTGTGTCTCACAAAAATAAATAAAATGTTAATAAAAAAGTGTCTGACTCTTGATTTTGGCTCAGATCATGATCTGTTTGTGGGTTCGAGCCCCACATTGGGCTCTGCGTTCACAGTGCAGAGCCTGCTTGGGATTTTTTTCTCTCTGCCTCCTTGCTCCAATAAATAAATAAATAAATAAACTTTAGGGAGACCTGGGTGGCTCAGTTGGTTAAGTGTCCAACTCAGTTTCAGTTCAGGTCATGGTCTTATGCTCCTTGAGATCCAGCTCTGCAAAGGGCTCTGCACTGTCAATGTGGAATTTGCTTGGGATTTTTCTCTCCTCTCTCTCTGTGCCCCTCCCCCTGGCTTGTTCTCTCTCTTTCAAAATAAATAAAGAAACATTAAAAATTTTATTAAAAAAATAATCTTAAAAAAAAAGAAAGAGAAGTAATAATGCTTGGACTGCCATAGTAGTAATGGAAATGGACAGATGTGGATGAAGATAGAGACATTTAGGATTTGGTGATTAATGGATTATGTGGATGGAAGAAGAGGTGGAGCCATCAATATCTCCCAGAAAAATATCTGATGAAGGAATGGCTGGATGTATAGACTCTTCTGCACCCCCAAAAGGAGGTGCTGGTTGGTGGATGTCTGCTGAGACCTTAGGGACCTCTAGGTGTTCATTTTCTGTTTTTTTTTATTTTTTTAAATTTATTTTTGAGAGACAGAGAGAGACAGCATGAGCAGGGGAGAGTCAGAGAGAGAGAAAGACACAGAATCTGAAGCAGGTTCCAGGCCCCGAGCTAGCTGTCAGCACAGAGCCTGAGGCGGGGCTTGAACCCACAAACCGTGAGATCATGACCTGAGCTGAAGCCAGACACTTAACCGACTGAGCCACCCGGGTGCCCCAGTGGTGTTCGTTTTCTTAGAGGAAAACCCTGCCCTCTGGTCTGAATGGCTGTTCTTACGAATGGTCTGGTCATGACCATAGCACAAGGCCTGCTCTCTGGCCACAGGGGACGTGCTTCGCAGCTGCTGGTCTTACCCAGGTCCATGGTGTGCACATCTGAGAAGCTCCTGTATGGATCTGCTCCCCCAACAATGAAGACCTTCCCTCTCTTGGCATCACCAACTGGGGGTAAATATGAACAGCTGTGGCCAACCCGAGCACAGGGGCTGTCTCCAGGGGGGGTCAAGGTGTACCTGCCAAAGGAAGGATGTATTCAGATGTGAGCAGAGAATAAATGGGGCAGTGAGTTCTTTCCACTCCTCATGAAATACTCACCAGAAGGAAGAGTCTTATACATACACCCACTTTAAGTTGTATCCACCAAAGCAGTATTTCCCTGATTGATAATTGTCCCTTCCATTTGCACATAACCTTTGACTTTTCCATTTTGTCACTACTTGTAGCTCACATTAACCTAATGGGAGTGCATTGGACTAGTGATTGTCCCCATTTGGCAGACAGGGAAACTGACACCCAGAAAAGTTCAGTGGTGCATCCTGGCACGAGATGGTACTTATGAGTATGGTTTGGGAATTCAGGCAGACCTGGTTCGAGCCCTGTTCAGGTGATTTTGAGATGTGTGACCTTCTAGAAGTCATTTAATATTTCTGAACCTTAGTTTCCGCGTTTGGAAAGTGAGGATGGCTGCAGTTCTTTGCTGTGAAGGGTAAGATGAAGTCTTGTAACAGTGCAGAGAAGGATTCTGGGAATGGAGGGTGGAACTTTATGGCCACTCACATAGGAACCTACAGCCCCAGTTGTCCTGCCACTGCCCATGATGCTCTGTCAAGCAATATTCTCCAAAATGCATTGACTTTAAGAGCTTTTCCAGATTACTCAGAAAGCTTGACCTGATGGAAGCTAGAGCAAACACTCTAAAAAATCAAATATAGGATCCATTCATCCCATTCTCTAAAGTCACTCTGAATGCTGACCAAAAAACATACTTCAAACTTCCTGGTTGGAAAAGAAAATTTGGTAGCTATTTTTCAGGCCATGGCTCAGTAGACCTCTCTGGCATTTGATACTCCTGACTCACCCCTCTTTCTTATACCTTTCTCCTCAGCTGGCTTCCACACAGCCCTTCCTTTTGGTTCTCTACCCATCTTTCTGGCTGCTCTTTTCTGCTTTCTTGCTCTGACTCCTTTCTTACTGGCTTTCTCCTAACCCTTAGTACCCTTGGATTCTCTTTGCAGTCTGTGTTTGCTTACCCTGTCAAGTTCATCTGCACCGATGGTTTCAATTTACCACCCATCCATATACTCAGCAATCTTCAGTCTCAGTTTCTTTTCCAGATCCCTCTTCTGATAACCAGACTCACAAATCCTGTGATCACCAGGATGATTACTAACAATGTACCATGCATGCTGCAAACTTCGTTACGATCCTGGTTTCCCTTAATCTGTATAAAACGCCTCTGAGGACAGTACTATCACCATCTGATTTTTACAAATGAGAACCCAAGACTTAGAAAGGTTAAATAACTTACCCAAGAGCACACGGCCACCCAGGTACGTGGTGAATAAGACAAAGAGTCCCTGCCTTCAGAGCCCTCACAGACCAGTTGGGAAGAGATCTATTAAACAGGTAATTTCACAAATGCCCATTTTATTTTATTGTGCTATAAAGGAGTACAGGATGTATACAAGGATATATACTATGAGATCATATCCTAAGGGAACCTTAGCCTATAAAGAGAGGTGTGAGAGGGAGGATGGGAGGTCAGAGGAGGCTTCCTGAAGAAGCACCATTGGAACTGAGCTTTGAAGTCAGAGCAGAAGTTAGCTGGACAAAGAGAGGGATGAAAGATGGAGGGAGAGTGGCCCAGGTAGAGGCCAGCACACACAGTCCCTGAATGGGCAGTGCGAGGCACGTGAAGGAAGAGAAAGAGAACAAAGGATGAGTACGGGTACCTGAGGTTGGAAAGACAGGCAGGGACAGATCATGCAGAGTCCAGTGGGCCATTGTAAGGACTCTGGTTTTTATCGTAAGATCAAAGAGGCATAAAAAGGTTTTAAACCAGGGAATGCCAGGAGCAGATTTACATTGGCTAGAGAGCAAGAGTGGGCACAGAAGAGCCAAACTGGAGACTCTCCTCTCCTAGGTCCTGCAGAAGCACTGTCTCCTCCCTACAGGCTTCTGTGCGCCCCCCCTTCAGTACTGAGGCACACTCTTCACCATCACCTGCTTAGTTTGTAACCCCCACTACTAGGAGACTTCACCTCTGTACTCTCGGCCCTTACACAGCAGCTGCCCCTGTCAGGCCATTGTTAGTCGACTAAAGCGTTGGTTGAACAAACAACTAAGAAACAGTAAGGCCAGTTTAATCCAAATCCAATTCCCTGAAAATCTTAAAAATGAGTCACAGCTTGAGGGAAGACAGTGTTGGAGCTGTGGATGCCAGATGGTCAGTGCCTTACTCTTCCTCGTAAATGGATTTTAGTAAAATAAACATCTGCTCTGTGATAATTATTGCCCCACTATCTTTCCTCTGAAGGCCTTTTCAGACAGTTTGAGTCTAATTACTAGCAACTACAGACAGCTTCGTCTCTACCCTTTTTCATAGATGATCAAATATGTTAGTAAACTACTTATAAATGAAACAAAAACTCATGTTTTTCTCTGTCTGAATCCTTCCTTACAGACCATGTTGCTTTCCTGGGCTGGTCTCCAGGCTCCAAGACTGGCAGCAGCTTCATGGTGTCCTATGCATAAGAAAGAAAGGCACTTTTTAGATACACAGAACAAATCAGATCACTTCCTTCTTTAAAAACCTTCCTTTTGATGTGCCAATTTCTGGGGCTTGTAATTTGACTAAGCATTACCAACCCTTTGATATAAATTTGGGAGGCAAATATAATACAACTTTATCGACACAATTATAGGGTTTTAAAAATTTTTTATTTGTTTTATTTATTTTTGAGAAAGAGAGAGCATGATTAGAGGAGGGGCAGAGAGAGAGAGACACAGAATCTGAAGCAGGCTCCAGGCTCTGAGCTGTCAGCACAGAGCATGATGCACAATGCAGGGCTTGAACTCACAAACTGTGAGATCATGACCTGAGCCAAAGTCTGATGTCTAACCGACTGAGCCACCCAGGAGGCCCCAGTTACAGAGGCTTTTTTTTGGCTAAAGTTTCCTGTGTCGGTGATTTTCATGGAGAACGGACATACGTCAAAGATATTTCCAGGGATGGGGCATCTGGGTGGCTCAGTGGGTTAAGCACCAGACTCTTTAATTTTGGCTGGGGTCATGATCTCATGGCTGGGGGGACTGAGCCCCAAGTCAGGCTCTGCACTGACAGCACAGAGCCTGCTTGGGATTCTCTCTCTCTCCCTCTCTCTATCTGCCCCTCCCCTGCTCATTCTTTCTCCTTCACTTCTCTCTCTCTTTCTCGAAATAAAGAAATAAACATTAAAAAATATTTTCCAGGGTCATAAGATATTTATACTCATCAAAAGATAAAATATATTTTATTTTTTAAGCTTTATTAATTTATTTTCAAATTCACAACCTGAGATCAAGACTCACATGTTCTTCTCTTTGAGCCAGCCAGGCACCCCAAAAGATAAAATATTTTAAAAGGTTCATAAATACTGATCTCTGGGATAAATCCAGGCTTTAGGATGACATTCAAAGCCTTCTGGACTCAACCTTCTTCCCAGGGACTAATCTCCACAGTTTCTCGCTATAGTGAGGTAGTCTTGTATATCTGTTATTTCTAACATGTCAGGCCCTTTCATATCTCACATCTTGTACTACTTCCAGTACCTGAAATGTCCCTCCCTTCTAGTCAGCTAGGAAACTCCCAACCTCCAAAGCCCAGTTCAAAAGTCCCTCCCTCGGTATAACCTTCCCTGATTTGTTGCTTTCCATTTACATCCTCAAGTTACTTCCTTCTCTCTCTGAAGATTATCAATTAAGTCACCATCATTTGCCGGGATCACTCTGAATTAATTATCTATTTAAAAGTCCCTAGATTGGATTCTAGACTAAATTCCAATAGCGCTGGGCCTCTCAGATTCATTCAGAGAACCTACCAATGGGCCCGGCTTACAGTAGAAGTGAGGGATGAGTGAATGAAGAAAGAACATGGATGAGATTTCTGGGAGATGAACGGATAAACCCAAACCTTGTCCTCAGCCACTGGCCGCGGCCCCCAAATCCCAGTGGGTAAACTTCGTAAGAGCGGGGACTTACTGCAGCTACCTCTGCCAGTCCCATCCCCCAGTCCCATCCCCGCGTGGCAGCGACAGAGCATAGGAGACAATGTCGGTAGAGGACAGGCTGGTTCCTCTCCGTCCATGAAGCCGGGCCGGAGCCCGAGCACGCCCTCCCCACGGCTCTCCACCCAGCCCGGGCCCACTCCCCTAAAGGATGCAGTGGCTCCCGCCCAGGATTGCGTCAGACCCACTGCCCGGACACCCCCAGACCCGAACCGCATTACCTGCCGCAGCTTAGTTCGGTCCCGGGCTATAGCTCCGCCCCCAAGATGGGCGGGGTTTGTGCTCTCGCCCCTCCCCCAGGCCCGGAAGAGCGCGAGGGCCAACCGCTCGCCTTTTCCCCGCATCATGGGTCGAGTCCCCAGGGCGTGCCCTGTGGAAGGGGACCGGAGGGCTCCTCCCCACCAGGAATGTCAGCCTGGCTGTGCGTGTCTCAGGAACCGAACAGGCCGTCCGTCCCTGGGGCCGTTCCTCCCCGGCGGACTAAATAAGCCAGGACTACTTGGAAACGACTTTCAAGCGAAGTGCAGGGGGTTGGGCATCCGCTTAGACAACCCGAATTCCTTGGGCAGCTGGGCTCTCCTGAAGGGGCGAGGGTGTTTTCAGTTCCAGCGGCTGTTAGAAATGGTTTTTGAGATGGTTTTCAAAGACCCTTTCCTCGGTGTGAAATCTCCCTGCGCGGTTTTCAGGTCAGTTCAAGCTTTGGTGTCTTCAACAGCTGACTCATTCCATACTTAGCGTTTGTACCTACGGCAGGCACTATGCAGAACCAAACGTGGCCCCTGCCTCCTGGAGTTTACAGTCTCACTTGAGAGGGAGATTAAACAGTAAAACAAATAACTAGATACATTCGCAAAAAGTGCAAGGAATAAAATGCTCATCAATGAGAGTATTCTTGGGGAAGTTACTTTTCTCTGGGCCTCAGTGTCACTCATCTGTAAAATAGAGCTGGTAAGATTTCTATCACAAGGTTATGGCTGGGCATAAATGAGGTAATGAATATAAAATGCTCAGTTGCCAGTGGCTGGCACAGAGTTGGTACTCTGCAAAGTATAATGCTATTCCTAGCTATAAATGAACTCTAGTCTAGTCCTGAGCTAGACTGCTCATGTGCATTACCTCTGGTCTCCATAAGCATAGGTTCCTTGCGGCTTTCCTGAAAATGGAGAGGTGGCTCACCGATGTTTATGTTCCAGAGAATCCCACAATCACTTAGGAGGGCTGAGGCCAGTTTTTGTGTCATAGGAAACAGAGGAAAAAGCTAAGGAACGACACCTCAGGAGCTCCTGAAATATAGTGCCTAGTGGAAACCAGAGAGCCATGCTTGGGTTCCAATCCAGGTTCCAGCACTAACCATCCATCTAACCCTGACATTTAGCAAATTCATGACACTCTCTGAGACCTACTTTCCTCATCTCTTGAAGAGGGATTGTAATACCTTGAATACCAATTCTTGAAATTATAACAGGAATTTATTAACATTAAAAAATTTAATTAAAAAAATTTTAATGTTTATTTTTGAGACAGAGAGAGACAGAGCATGAGCAGGGAGGGGCAGAGAGAGAGGGAGACACAGAATCTGAAGCAGGCTCCAGGCTCTGAGCTAGCTGTCAGCACAGAGCCCGACACGGGGCTCAAACCCATGAAGGTGAGATCATGACCTGAGCTGAAGTTGGACGCTTAACTAACTGAGCCACCCAGGTGCCCCTAATGTTTATTTTTGAGAGAGAAGGAGAGAGAGCATGCCGGGGAGGTGCAGAGAGAAGAGGACAGAGCATCTGAAGTGGGCTCTGTGCTGACAGCAGAGAGCTGCATGCAGGGCTTGAACTCACGAATCCTGAAATGACCTGAACTGAAGTCTGCTGCTTAACCTACTGAGCCACTCAGGCTACTCTGTAATAGGAATATATTGACAAAATGGAATTTGAGGTCTGCAGCTCTCCTCGCTGCTCAAATATGTTATTTCAAACACCTGGAGTCTTTATGAGTGACCATTATTAATGGAAAAATCCCCATTGCTGTCTGCCACATTCAGTCATTCTGCTCTCCTTCAGGAAAGGAAACCACGGCTTGCTTGGCTCTGCCATATGTCCATGTACATCTTGATGGAGATTTCTGCTCAGAGCTGCTGAATGGGCCCTGTGTCTTTTGGCTAGCTCCATTTCAAGATGCCAAACTGGAGCTGCACATAAACAAGAAAAATTGGAAGAGATCTGTGGGCAAAATGGCAACCAATTTTCATTGTGGAACCTGTGCTTTACATGAACCTGTGCTTTATACTAGAAATCACATTTCAGAAATTTCTGGAAGGAACTTTTGAGATCTATTTTTAAAATGGAAATTGAGGGGCACCTGGTGGCTCAGTCGGTTAAGCAACCAACTTTGGCTCAGGTCATGATCTTGGGGTCTGTGAGTTCAAGTCCTACTTCAGGCTCTGTTGTGACAGCTCAGAGCCTAAAGCCTGCTTCGGATTCTGTGTTTCCCTCTCTCTCTCTGCCCCTTCCCCAGTTCACACTTTCTCTCTCTCTCAAAATTAAATAAACATTAAAAAAGACTTAAACAAATGGAAATTGAGGCCCAGAGAACTTACAAATAACTTACAAAATTGGCAGAAACAGGAGCCTGGATTTCCTGCTTTGCCAGAGAAAGACTAAGAACACATGCCAGGGGCACCTGCTGGCTCAGCCAGTAGAGTGTGCCATTTTTGATCTCAGGGTCCTTTGTTTGAGCTCCATATTAGGTGAGGAGCCTACTTTATTTTATTGATTTAAAAAATTTTTATTGTTTTTTATTTATTTTTGAGAGACAGAGATAGCACGAGCAGGGGAGGGTCAGAGACAGAGGGAGACACAGAATCTGAAGCAGGCTCCAGGCTCTGAGCTAGCTGTCGGCACAGAGCCTGATGCAGGGCTCGAACCCATGAACCGTGAGATCATGACCTGAGCCGAAGCTGGACACTTAACCAACTGAGCCACCCAGGCGCCCCTGTAATAATGTTAAAAAGTCAAAAACAATAGTGTCTTTTCCTCATTTGGAATTTCTTCTCCAAGGAACTTTGAGCATGTCATCCTTATGTTGTTTTTTTCCCTAAAATCTCAAATTTACCTCTTCATAAAGGCCTTTTCTGCTCACCTAACACTAAGAGCTAACAGTCGCATTGCACTCACTCTGTACATGTTATCATTTTAAGTCCTTTCTATATATTAACTCTGTTAAACTCGGTATGTCTATACAGCATTATTATTATTGTTTCCGTACAATGCAATGGCAGTTATTATCTCCATATAGAAGCCAAGAAAACTGGAGCACAGAAAGGATAAATAACCTTGCCAAAATCATGGTATGAGTAATAGAACCTTGATTTGAACTCTGGCCATCTGGTACTGGAGTCTGTACATGCTACCTCTACTATATTGCCAACCTAGGGCTCATGGGTAGCTCAGCGGGTTAAGCATCTGGCTTGATTTTGGCTCAGGTCATGATCTCACGATTCATAAGTTCGAGCCCCCCATCTAGCCCCATGTCAGGCCCTACACTGACAGTGCAGAGCCTGCTTGGGATTCTTTCTTTCCCCTTCTCTCTCTGCCCCTCCCCAATCTGCTCTCTCTCTCTCTCTCTCTCTCAAAAATAAATAAATAAACATAAAGCAATAAGAAAATATATTGCCAACCTAAAGTAGGTTTCTTCCACTCCATTTTTCTTACTTACAGTACCCCTTCTTTCCCATTTTAGCACTAATAACATTTTGCAATTAGGTAATTGCTAATTTATATGTATATTGTTGTCGCCTCTGTCAGACTGTAAGCCCCATGAGGGTAAGAATCATATCTGTCTCATTCATATTTTAAGTGCTATATAACTATTTGGTGAAGAAATACAGAAATGTATGCTTGTGGGCATCATTCATCCTGCAACAAACTTAAAATTTTTTTTAAGTTTATTTATTTTGAGAGAGAGAGAGAGACCATGCAGGAAGGGCAGAGAGAGGAAGAAAGAGAGAATCCCAAGCAGGCTCCACATTGTCAGCACAGAGCCAGATGCAGGGCTCAAACTCAGGAACCGTGAGATCATGACCTGAGCCAAAACCAAGAGTCAGACACTTAACAGACCGAGCCCCCCCAGGCACCCTGCAACAAACTAAAAGTTAATTAGGAGTACTCAGCTGGCTCAGTCACTACAGCATGTGCCTCTTGATTTCGGGGTTGTGGGTGTGAGCCCCATGTTGGGTGTAGAGATTACCTAAAAAGAAAATCTTGAAAAAATTTAATTATTTTGAAACAATTTTATAATTACAGAACAGTTGCAAGAACTTTGTCCCCGAAATACACTTTAGTGCAAGAAGATCCAGTCCAGGGTCACCTAAACAACAAATATTGAGCACCTGCTACTATTGTATTTTACAAGTCTCCTAAGTGGTGTCTCAACTGCAACCATTGCCTAATACAGTCTCATTCATACAGCAGCCAGAGTGATCCTTTTAAAATGAGTTATACATGTTACTCCTCTACTGGAAACCCTGCAGTAACTCCCTATTCGAGTAAAAGTAAAACCTTTATTTTCTCTCCTCTCCTCTCGCTCCAACCACACTAATCTTCCCATTTCCAAAATTCCATCTAGATATGCTACCATCTTAAGGCCTCTGTGTAACTTCTTCCCTATAATCGCCATCAAGTGTCTGAATACCTAACTCCCCTACCTCTATTGGTTCTTAGAAATACATCGTCCCATCTCCCTTATACTGTTATACCCCCTAGCACTTATCACTTTCTAAAATTCTTAGTTATTCATTATGTTGTTTACGTTGTCTTTTCTTCTAGAATGTAGTTACAGATAGAGGATAGCGATCTTTGTCTATTTTGCTTGCTAAATATCGTTAAGTGCCTGCAACAGTACCTGGCATAAAGTTGGTGTTCAATAAATAGCTGTTAAATGAACAATTGTTGGCTATACTAAATGCCAGGGTTGTTTGTTTGTTTGTTTGTTTGTTTATTGCGCTGGGAGTAGAACAAAAGACTCCCTGCCATGATCAGACCCACACTGAAGTGCACTTAAACCAGCTAGACCTATGTTCCAATCTCTGCTCCCATGCCTAATTCCTGTGAGTTTGGAGACAAGTTACTTAACTTCTCTGAACCTCGGTTTCCTATTATTATGAGAATTAAACGGAAAAACAGCATTTATACTGCATTTAGCATAAAAAACGCTTAATCATTGTTTCCCTTCCTTCAAGGGGGCAAGATCGGTAGTTTGATGTCTCTGACAGGTTTAGACAAGGTTTTCACAAGGCTTTAAGTGCAAACAGGTTATTATGGCCAGGCTTACCCAATTTTTAACTTAAGATGTTTTGGTGAGAGAATGCTTAAATGGGTCGAAATGAGAAACAAAGGAATGGCTAGAGTCACCTACTTTGTCTTTTTGCATCAGAAAAGCCTCGCTGGGCCGACAGTAGTCAAACTCTAAAGGAAAGGAAGGGGAGAAAAAGTGGAGTAGCGGGCCACTACTGAAAACTACAAATCCCAGAACTCCACGCTGCAGACAACTACGGGTCCCAGCAGATTTCACTGTCTGGACCACGATTCTCCTCTAGGGACCTGCAGCCTGGGTTCAGCCGGAGAGAGCGTGTGCCGTGGAGGCAGCGGGGAGAATCGGGTCAAGCTTTACGCCGCTGCGCAGACGCCTCGCACGGGCCGGACGTGACGTAGGTAGAGTTCCGGCTTCGGCCTCCGCCGCTGCCGCCGCCGCCGCTACTACTGCCGCCGCCGCCGCCGCCGCCGCCGCCACCGTCGGGTTTGTTATTTTTAAAATGGCGCCCCTAGACTTGGACAAGTATGTGGAGATAGCGCGGCTGTGCAAGTACCTCCCGGAGAACGACCTGAAGGTGAGTCCAGCCAGGGCGGGAGCGCTGCTTGCGGGGCTCGCCCCTTCCGGCAGTAGAGCTCCCGCCGACCCGCCCTTCCTCTCTTTACGGGACCCCAGCCGGCCCCCGGTCCGGTCCGGTTCCGGTGGAGAGCCTATTGCGGGGGGAAGCGACTCGGTCAGACCCGGCGTCACGCGGAGAGCGGGGCGGGGTGGGGGGGAGCCCCAGTCCCCCGAATGCTGCTGTCCCATTTTCCTCGGAGGGGATCCCGAGGGTAGTCGCGGCCTCTGTCCCAGGGTTTCCCCTCTTGGCCTTCGGGCTACGCCAGGGCTCTGAGCCCTGACAGCTTTGCTTGGAGGACTCCTCTGCGCTCACCCCGACCCCGGTCTCCCGGACGCCGGCCGTGTCCCAATGGATATTGCTCTCGGGATGGGGTCGTCCCTCAGAGGTGGTGACAGGAGCGTGGGGTGGCCAGCGTCTGACAGGAGACACTACCGGCTCCCGGAAAGCGGTCCCAGTGTGTTTAGGTCCCGGCGGAATGGGAAGACGGTGGGGCCAGGGCGGTCGGTAAGCGATGTCAGAGAGCGTCAGGTCTTCCCCCTTTCCGTACCCCGCGTCCCAATTCCTTGGTAGGAGTGTTGCTATACTTCTAATCCAGATAACCGTTTTCCAGTAGGTTGTTGAGCTAATTTCAGTGGATAAAGTAGTAGGCCCTCCATACAAATACTTTCCTGCCCCTGAAGTTGTTTCCTCATAATCTCTTCTTAACTCAAGAGTTCATTTACTTGGTTTCCCAAAGGAGATGAGCTGTTCCTTGTTACTGCTTAATCCAAGTAACAGTGCATGTTTGTATGGGTAAAGGAATGGAAGAAAGAGAGAGGAATGTCACTGTTTTGGTGTACTGCTTTTCTGACAAGTGTTCCCATGAGTTTGTTAAAACCAGTGCTTAGGTGGCTGACAGTGTTTAGCGATGAGCGCTAGTGCCCGTTTTACTTGTTCAATTAACTTTGATTTGCTGTGTGGTAAGTGGGTAAACTGTTGATAGTTTTGCGTGCTTCCCCCCCCACCTTCATCTGTGGATTTAAAGCAGTTTATCTTTGTAAATTCTTCTTTCTCTTAAGGAAGATACTGTTGTTGTTTTTTCTTTTGCTCTGCTGATACAGGAAGTTGATATTTAACATCAGTCAACAAGTATGCAAAATGTTTAAGGTCACATCAGTTCTGGTGGATGTAAGTTAAGTGTATTTACCTATTAATTATATGTGCTGTATGATGGGGGAGTCATTCTTGTGCATTTCCCCTTGTTTAATAGGATAATTTGATTAAAATGAGGACAAAGCCAATACTAGAAATGTAGCTTTTATTTCATCTGAGTTCTTCAGACCTTAGTTTTGTGGCTTCCTTCTGTTATTTGCTTTTTTAAGGAAATGAGGATACAACCAACATTGGGCCCTAATTAGTAGAAAACTAACCATATGTCTTGTGGTAGCATTGTTAATTCCATATATGAAGTTGATTTTTTTTCATACCAGTGATTTGATGTGGAATATTTTTGTGTTTAGCACATGTAGAGCTGTTTTAAACTTTGTGTTTATAATTAATAAAACGTTGCTTATTATTACAGTGTGTCTTGAAATTAATTTGAGATTGGCTGTCGAAATTATTTGAAAGATAATCAGTTGGATTTTCTTTAGACCTTTTAGTTTAATAAACATTGGGTTTTCTTCCTATCTAAAGGAAATATCGGTGTCAAACCATTTCATTTCTCTTTGCAACACTATTGGACTGTACTTAGTGTGTATCTGTTTCTTAATAATTTTTTTTTTTAATCTTCTGGGCAACTACTGGGAAAAGAGATTCTGAATTTTTCTCTAGAAGTGGAGGCTTTTCTTCTTTGTCTTGGAAATGGTTTGACCAGATTAATGTACTTGTGTTGTTCATGTCTGGAGTATTTTTAAAGAAGTTTAATTTTGTTTCTACTTCTTGGCATGAATTAGAAACTAAAATTAGACAGGCCAAGAAAGTATTCCAGGAGCCCTTGTCTGAGGCTTTAGGGCCAAATAAAAGATTGTGTCAGAGGAAGAAAACAAATCATTGGGGCTACTTAATGGACATTAAGGAAAAGATTTGTTTTGGTAAAAAAAGAAGACAACAATTCACCTGTGTTTTCAAATTGACTCGAAGTTGGAGGCACTAAATAAAATAATAAATGCGTAGGATGTTTCAGACCTAATCATGATTTCTCTATTTTGAATTGAAGGTGGTCAGATCAATAATACTAGATTGAATGTACAAAGCTGTTTTGTAGGAATAAAGATGAAATATGAGTGGGCCAAAACATAATCTTTATTAAAAAGGAGCTCATGTGGTTCTCATCTACAGTAAAGAGTTCAGAGAGGCTCTTAAGAGATATAAATTCTATATATGGCCAAGTGGAAGAATAAAAGTAGGTTAACTGAATACTGAAGAATTTGGTGGAGTAGGGAGTCTATAACTTGTAGATTGACCTCTTGAGCGGTTCTGTTTAAAAATTTTTTTTATGTCTTTATTTTATTTTGAGAGACAGAGAGCAAGCAGGGGAAAGGCAGAGAGAGAGAGGGAGACACAGAATCTGAAGCAGGTTCCAGGCTCTGAGCTCTCAACACACAGCCCCACGCAGGGCTTGAACCCATACTCTGTGAGATCACAACCTGAGCTGAAGTTGGCCACTTAACTGACTGAGCCACGCAGGCACCCCTTGAATGGTTCTTAAAGTTGACATATAAGTAAAGAAATTGCACAATGGAACTATGCAGTTCCATAATAACCGCTTTTATGAATTAATAGTTAATGTAATCTTTTTGGAACTCACTTTTGTGTTTAGTTTGAGCCATCTCATGAGTTTTTCATATCGGCTCCTTGGTCTGCAAAGTTGTACCTTTATTTGAAATGCTTCTGTTAAACTTCAAAAAATTCTGCCTGGTTTTTTTTCTGAGATTTTGTACCTCCTCATTTCGAATTCTGATTTTATAGATTCTCATCACAAACAGTAGTCTTCATCCTTCCAGACTTGCAACCCATTAGTTTAGTCACTCACCGTAGTGTTTGTTTTATTGATCATATTGTTTACCTAAGTTGTTTGGTTTTTCATTGTATCTTTTTTAAGTACTGCAAGGAAGATCATACCCAGTGCGGCAGTTCGGAATACACTATGGCTTTGTATAGGGCTAGAAGAAAGAGTGTCTTCAGTGTTCCCAAGACCCTCTCTGATAATACCTGCCATTTAGTTTATCTTTGTGGCCACAGAATTACATTCTCCTATGTCTTATGAAAATAGTCTACAACAGTGCTGTCTGGTAGAAATAAAATGCTCAGAAACATGAGTCTCAAATGGTCATGTTTTAAAAAAAATAGAAAGGAACAGTTGACATTAATTTTTTAAAGTGTTTTTATTTATTTTGAGGGAGAAAGAGCTGGGGAGGGGCAGAGAGGGAGAGAAAGAATCCTAAGCAGGTTCTGTACTGTCAGTGCAGAGCCCAACAGGGGGCTCGATTCCCAAACCATGAGATCATGACCTGAGCCAAAGTCAAGAATTGGATGCTCAGCCGACTGAGCCACGCAGGTGCCCTCCTTTTTCTTTTATCTTAGTAATATTTTATTTAACCCAATTTCAACATGTAATCAATATAGAATTATTAATTTAATATTTTACCCCTTTTTGGGTACTGTCTATGAAATGTGTATATTTTACGTTTATGACACATCCCAATTTGGACTAATTACGTGTAACTGTAGGTGTCCTTTGGGACAGGGCATGTTTCTAATGACTCTAGTCCCTTTCCTAGAATTTCAGAGCTAAGAGTGAATCAGAGTTCTTCTAGTTCTGTACCCTTCTTATTTTACCAAGAGGTACTAAGCTCCACAGAGTGTATGATTTGCCTAAGGATGCACACCTAATGAGTGAACTAGGTTGGACAGTCTCCCTATGCAGAACTCTTTTTTTGTTGCAGTTAATAGCTTTTTTAGGATGACAAATAGCATACTTTTCTAGGTACATCTTCCACTTCATCACTTTTCTTTTTACTTTCCATTCTAAGCACATTGGACTGCTCTCTTCTGACAACATACTCTGAATTTTCTGCCTACGTAGCTTCTGCTCAGTCTGTTTCTATCACCTACTTTTTAAATACTTCCATAGCACAAGTATTAAATCATTTAGTACTCTATGAGTTATGTATAATATTTGCTCCATTTTTTAGACAGGTAACTGAAGCACAGACAGATTAAGTAACTTTCCAAAGTTACAAAGCTGGGAAGTAAGTGGAGGAGCTAGGATTCAAACCTAGGCAGACTGTCTGGGGTTCACATCTATAAGTACCATTTGTTTTTCCTCTATACAGTACCCTTGTATTGGGTACAGTATGCTTGCCCCTTTTGGGCTTTAGCTTAGATGCTACTTTCTCCATGCAGGGCTCCTAGATTCCACAGTCAGAAGTATTAGCAATGATTAGGTGTGTAGCTGCTTACAGTTTTCAGGGTACCTTCATGTTCATCCTATCATTTACACAATTGTTGTGTAAGGCAGAACAAATATTAGAGCCAAGACTTGAGGTTTAAGTAGGTTTTGCTACAGTGACTCAGTGGAATATATACCTGAATATATTTGCTCTTAAAAATTTCTGTTTTGGGGGGCACCTGGGTGGCTCAATCAGTTAAATGTCCAACTTCGGCTCAGGTCATGATTTCGTCGTTTATGGGTTCAAGCCCTGCGTTGATCTCTGTGCCTGGAGCCTACTTCCCAATTCTGTGTCTCCCTCTCTCTCTCTGCCCGTCTCCTGCTTGCACTGTGTGTGTGTGTCTCAAGAATAAATAAACAGATAAAAATTTAAAAAAGAAATCCCGTTCTCTTTTTCCTGTACTGACCTTTGCCACATAGCACCTTGTTGCTCCATTTTCCCATTCTGTCTTCTGTGATAGCAGCTATGTCAGTCTCTACCATTAGACTGCAAAGCTTCTTCTTTTTCTTCTTTATTTTTTCAAATTAGAGAAAGCGCAAGCAGGGAGAGGGGCAGAGGGAGAGAGAGAATCTTAAGCAGACTCCACGCTCAGTGCGGGGTGGTGGGGTGCTGATGTGGATCTTGTTCCCACAACCCTGAGATCATGACCTGAGCTGAAATCAAGAGTTGGACACTCAACTGATAGTCATCCAGTTTGTCTAGGGACAGCCATCCATAGACTACAAGTTTCTTGAGGGCCAGAATCATGTATACTTATTTTTGTATTCTCCATAGTCTTAGAACACTGCCTTGTATGTGACAATTAAGGTTTGTGGAATTTAGTTGTATACTGTTTTTTTGGGGGACACCTGGGTGGCTCATTCGGTTAAGCGTCCCAACTCTTGATTTCAGCTCAGGTCATGATCTTGCAGTTCGTGAGTTTAAGCCCTGCATTAGGCTCAGTGCTGAGAGTGCAGAGCTTGCTTTGGGATTCTCTTCCTTCCCCTGCTTACGCACATGCTCGCTCTCTCTCTCTCTCTCTCTCTCTCTCTCTCTCTCTCTCAAAATAAGTAAACTTAAAAAAGTATAGGGGCGCCTGGGTGGCTCAGTCAGTTAAGCGTCTGACTTCAGCTCAGGTCATGATCTGGTGGTTCATAAGTTCGAGCCCTGCATTACGCTCTTTGCTAACGGCTTAGCCTGGAGCCTGCTTCAGATTCTTTCTCCATCTCTCTCTCTCTCTGTTCCACGCCCCCACTCATGTTCATTCTTTCTCTCTCTCTCTCTCTCTCTCTCTCTCTCCCTCCCTCCCTCCCTCTTTCTCCCTCCAAAATAAATACATATTAAAAAAATTTTCAAGTATAATTTTAAACCATTTTACAAACGCACATTTCTTCAGATGTCTCCTTTTGTCAAGTACTGTTCCTGTGGGTGCTAGAGATAGAATCTGATACTTCTCTCTACCTTCGAGGGGCTTTCGATACAGTAAAAGAGAGATAAATAAATGATTATTGCATGGTGTGTTATGTGCTATAATAAAGGGTCAGGATATTGGGGAACATATTGGAAGCAGCATCTAACTCGAGCCAGCGATGATTTCACACAGAACGAACAAGGAGAGCATGAGCAGAGTTTGTTCAGGTAGACAAAACAGTAAGGAAAGAATGTTCAAGCAGAATAAATACCATATGCAATGGTATTGCTTAACCTGAAAGAACATGGCTGGTTCAGGCGACTTGAACTGGTTTGGTCTGGCTGGAGGTGGTGCTTGGAAGGCAGGCAGAGGCCAAATCATGGAAGACTCGGAATTTTATCTTTTAGGTGGTACACAGATAAACACTTTGAAACGCTTTTATATTTTAGGGGAAAAACAAATCATACTACAAATTTGGGATGTTGTTTAAAATATAGCTAACTAAAAAGAAAAGGAGATTCAAAGAAAACTATTACAGGGATACACTGTAGTATGTGGTGGGAATATGATAAAAATCATGAAGATGTCACCTGACTAGAGGTTTGGAAACACTGACATAGACAGAGGAGTACCCTTGAGAGATTTTTGAGGAGGACTGTGACAGTAGATTTTAGAAATAAGAGTCTGGTAGCATTTGTAGACTGTCATTTGAAATGGGACAAAAATGTTCCAGAGGCAGTAGGCCGTATTTAAAAGGAGATGGGAGTGCCTGCTTCTCTCAGTCAGAAAAGCATGCAGCTCTGATCTGTGGTAGCAAGTTCAAGCCCCACATTGGGTTTAGAGATTACTAAAACAAAATAAAACGAAAAACCAAATAAAAGGAGATGAAGAAGGTATAGTAGGACCTGTTGACAGGTTAGGTCTAGGTTACGAGGAAGAGAGAGTTCAGTGTAACCTCAGTTTCTGGCATAGATTACTTAGTAAATACTGAAAGTAGATTAAGGAATGCAAGGGAGTTTGGTTTGGGCCATACTGAGTTTGAGATGCTGTCAAGTCACTTAGGTAGAGATATCCAGAAGACTGTTAGATACACAGGCTGGTTAGGTAACAAATATTTATTGATTGTCAAATGTGTTTTCAGACACTAATAGTTCTAATAGTTTTAACTCAGGAAAAAACTCTAAATCAATGGTTTTGAATTGGGGGTGATTTTGCCTCTGAGAAGATATTTGGCAGTGTCTGGAGACCTTTTTTGATAGTAGCAGCTAGAGAGTTACTGTGTGTATCTAGTATCTGTGTGATAGTAGCAGCTAGGGAGTTACTGTGTGTATCTAGTGGGTGTAGAGGCCAGAGATGGTGCTAAACTTCCTATAATGCACAGGACAATAGGCTCCCCCCCCCCCTCCAACAAAGGATTACCCGTAGTGACATGGCTGAGAAACTTTGGTTTAGGTTTAAGGTACAGATACTTCCTTTTGGATTGTAAGGGTGTGAAGTTTCTTGTGGTGTTGGGTTCCAACTCCTTATTCCCAGTGGTTTGTAGAAGTTCTATACAAGGGCATATAAAAAATCATTTTAGATAGATTTTTATTTCATAAGCCAAGAGATTTTATAAATACCAGTATGTTTTTAAAGGAAATGGTATGTTTTAAATAGCAAGATCAGCTAAACATAGAGTTAAAACATTTTAAGCCCACTGTTTTAAATATGAGAGGCAATGGGGAACAGGGAGATAGGAGCAGAGGATGGAATGGAACCTTGACTATTTTGAGGAAAAGGTAGAGAAGGGATATAATATCTTCTATGAAGAGGGCTATGAACCCCTACTTGTTCAAGGATTGGGAATTCACTGGGCACCATGGGGTCAGATGGGTATAGTTTGCCCTAAAATTGGGTAAGATTGAGAATCTTGCCTCAGTGACTGTTTTGGAGCAATAAGAGAAACCACACTTCATATGAACCAAGCAGTAGAACAAAGCCATAAAAAGGCTTTGGAAGAAAGGGTTGTGTGTGTTCCCCATGGCAAGGGTACGTTCCTTGAGGCCACTGTGTGTGTAGTTGGCTGACTCCTATCAAGTTTGTACTGAGATTACAGACTTCGTATTTTGTGTGTGCTTGGTTTGAATTTGTAAGCTGTTGAACTGGAGAGATGAGAGGCAATAATAGCTTGGGTTAGAGATTCAGTTCTTTAAGTCCTCATTTGGAACCACAGAAGTGGCAGTGACTAGAGCCAGCTGTTATTTTACTCAAGGTAGTGTGCCTTGCCTTGGGTTGAAGATGCTGCCTAAGTAGTTTACATGCATTTCCTGGACACTCACCAGCTTTTAAGGTTGGCAAGATTTCACAGTAAAGTTTTTGAGTTTATAGTTTACTGTTGCTTTTAGATCAGCACTGGGGGATGTGGGCCAATCACTAGTGGTAGCTTGCAGTTCGGGGGCATTTTGGGGTAGAAGTAAATTCTGGCACATTCGCACATGGGAATCGTGGAGTCCCTCAGGAATCTGTGCTGTCATTAGTTTCAAAATGTTAATGATATCTTAACCTTGGTCCCAAAAGAATATAGAATGGCTTATTCTGTATATTATTCAATTATATATTCAATTATTCAATATAGCAAGGTAAATTACATTTAGAATAAGTAAGAAAAATGAGACAGAGAGAATGTAAAGATAGGAAACCAAGCTGCTACCAGTAGTAAAAGTAAGAATTGTACACAAAATTAAAGCTGTGATGATTAGATTACTTTTTTGAGCTTAAGCCCTTAATTTTCTAGGAGTCTACTGAAAGATAGAAACTGATCAGTTAAAAAATTCACCAAGTCTCAAAGATGACAAAGAGAAACTTCTCAGGGAAATCACACCTATCCCTGATATAGGGAGCAAAAAGACATTCCTACACTGTTTAATAGCAACATCCTGTGCATCTCATTTACAGTCTACACAGTGACCAGCTCTGTTTCCTTGAATGTCCCTTACTACAGGTGTATGGCATGACATTAGAGTATAATTTGTGGGATGTGCCCGGGTGGCCCTGTCAGTTAAGCATCTGACTCTTGATCTCAGCTCATGTCTTGATCTCAGGGTTCTGAGTTCAGGCTCTGTGTTTTGGGTGTGGAACCTACTTAAAAAAATTATATACATAGATAAATTGAAATTTGAGAAAAAGCAGTTGGGAAAGGAGGGTAGTATAATGCAGAGGGAAGACAGGCCTCCCTGAAGGACAGTTTGGCTTAATTCAGGTTGGGATGTATAGTAGGTTTGTTTGGGTAACATTTTAGTAATTGATCTTCCAAAGGATGTACACAGTGGAGCCTCCCAATTTACAAGTAACCAACAATTTCGTGGGAGTGGGCAAGTAGACTGATCAACATGGTAGGAAATAGAGAACTTTTCTTTTCCAGAGATGCGTTATGGAGAGAAGAATGGGAGGCAGCTTCTTTGGCAGCTTATGTCAGAGGATGTGTTGGGGGAAATGTTGAAATTCCTTGTACGGGTTCTGACATTCACTGATGCAAGTTAGGCTTTTTCTTAAAAGGCGTAAAATCTGAAAAGGAGTGTGGATGGGGCAAGTGCCTGACAACATGTAGGCCTCACGGGCAACACACTCTGCCCACTCTTATACAGATTACAGCAAAGTACTTCTACAAATACATTGGTGAAATTCTCTTTGAGAAGGTTTGGTGAGTGTACCTGAAAAATAGTACAGATGTTAATTAGACAAGAGATTATACCTAAATAAGGTGGGTAAGGTCCCAAGATAGGTACTTTAAAATGTCACTGTAGGGGTGCCTGAATCGTTCAGTCAGTTAAGTGTCCGACTTTGGCTCAGGTCATGACTTCATGGTTCGTGAGTTCGAGCCCCATATTGGGCTCTGTGCAGAGCCTGGCATCTGCTTCAGATTCTTTGTCTCCCCCTCTCTCTGCCCTTCCCCTGCTCATGCTCTGTCTCTCTCTCAAAAATAAACAAACATTAAACAAATTAAAAAAACCATTGTATTATTTTAAAAATTGTATAACATAAAAAAAAAACATTTCAGAAATGTTTGAAATTCGAAGAGTAGTCATCTCTGTAAGGAGTGGTTTTCAGTGGTTCTCATTAATGTGGTTATTATTATTATTAATGTTTATTTTTGAGAGGGAAGATGTGTGCTTGCACATTATGAAGGGGCACAGAAAGAGGGAGAGGAAGAATCCCAAGCACACTCCTCACTGTCAGCACAGAGTCTGACATGGGGCTTGATCCTATAAACTGAGATTATGACCTGAGCCAAAATCAAGAGTCAGATGCTCAAGTGACTGAGCCACTTAGGTGTCTCTAATTATTATTATTTTTTTACAGTAACAGGTTATATATATACACACGCAAACATATATTAAATAATAGATTTATTAAGAAGTAACTTACATATCGCAAAATTAAATTTTATTCAATTTTTATTTATTTGTAAATGTTTTTTTAATTTTTAAAATATTTTATTTTTAAGATTATAAAGATGTTATTAAAATTTTTTTAATGTTTATTTTTGAAGGAGAGACATACACACACACACACACACACACACACACACAGAGTGTGAGTGGGGGAGGGGCAGAGAGAGACTGAGGCACAGACTATGAAGCAGGCTCCAGGTTCCAGGCCCTGAGCTGTCAGCACAGAGCCCCCTCAGAGCCCAGTGTGGGGCTTGAACTCATGAACTGTGAGATCATGACCTGAGCTGAAGTAGGACTGTTAACTGACTGAGCCATCCAGGTGCCCCATAAAGATATTTATCTGTAATGTCTACATCCAACGTGGGGCTTGAACTCAGAACCCCAAGTCCCCTGCACTTACTGGGCCAGCCAGGTGCCCTTGTCTGCTTATTTTTAATTAAAAAAAATTTTTTTTATGTTTTTATTTATTTTTGATACAGAGAGAGACAGAGCATGAGGGGGGGAGGGGCAGAGAGAGAAGGAGACACAGAACCGGAAGCAGGCTCCAGGCTCTGAGCTAGCTGTCAGCACAGAGCCCGACGTGGGGTTCGAACCCACGAACGTGAGATCTGACCTGAGCCGAAGTCGGAGGCTTAACCGACTGAGCCACCCAGGCGCCCCTGCTTATTTTTAATTTTTAAAATATTTTTAAAAAATATATTATTTTTTTTATGTTTATTTATTTTTAGAGGGGTGGGGAGGGGCAGAGAGAGAGGGAGAGAGAATCCCATGCAGGCTCCATGCTGTCAGCATGGAGCTTGATGCAGGGGTTGATCTTACAGACTGTGAGATCATGACCTGAGCCGACACTGAGAGTCAGGTGCTTACCTGACTGAGCCACCCAAGTGCTGCTCCTTTTGGGTCATGTGTTATAATTCAGTGTACACTTACATGTAATAGATAGAGTATATAACTGTGTATGCGTATGTATAAAACTCTGCAGAGCACTTTGCATGCATTGTCTTATTTAATACTCAGAATATCCCCAGGTAGGTGTCTCTATTTTGTGGATGAGGAAACTGAGAAACAGAGAAATCAAGTAACTTGCTCAGGGATACACAGCTAAGTGATGGACAGTAAGCTAAGTACTCTGTAAGAGATAAAGCTGATTATTTGACCTCTGAGGCTGTGCTCTCAACCTCTGAACTATGCCATGGCATTAATTGGTGTGCCCCTTTTCTATTTTAGAGTATAAAATATTCTAGGATTGGTACTTGTTGATTAGGAATAAAGGAATATTCTCTCTCAGTCCTATGCTATTTCTCCAAAATTTGACCTTCCAGCAGCATTGAACACAGCTGATCACTCATCTTTTTCTTTCTTTTTTTCAGTCCCCGCACCTGATCACTCCTCTTTTAAGTCCATTTGTTCACTGGACTTCTAGGATACCACATTGTCATGGTTGCCTTTCTTTCTCACCAAGCTCTCTCTTTTGTTTCTTCCTTCTTTTTTGCCTAACTTTTATTTTTTATTTTATTTTGTTAAAAAATTTTTTTTAATGTTTATTTTTGAGAGACAGCAAGAGATAGGTGTGAGCAGGGGAGGGGCAGAGAGAGAGGGAGGGCTCAGCACAGGGGCTTAAACCCATGAACTGTGAGATCATGACCTGAGCCAAAGTCGGACACTTAACCGACTAAGCCAGCCAGCTGCTCCTTGCCTAACTTTTAAATACTGGTATATCTGAAGGATTATTTCTTGATCTTATCCTTTTTGCTATTTGTAGCTACCACTTTAGTTATCTCTTCTAGTCTCATGCCTGCCTGTGTGTGTGTGTGTGTGTGTGTGTGTGTGTGTGTGTGTATAACCTGACAATCTCTAAACTGGTCTTTGAACCATATCGTATCCTTTTCCTTGAACTCAAGACTCATTTGATCACTTGTTTACAGCACATCTGAGGCACTTGGAAGTCTGATAGGCACCTCAGACTTAATATGTCAAAATCAGATTCTTACAGCCAAACAGTGTAAACAAACAACCCAAATGCCTAGCAACTGGTGAGTAGATAAGCAAAATGTAGTAAATACATACAATGGAACATTATTTATTTATAAAAAAAAAAGAACAAAGTAATAACAAAGGTTACAATATCAGTGGACTCAAAAGCATTATATTAAGTGACAGAAGCTAGTCACAAAAGGCCACATGTCCAGGAACACCTAGGTGGCCAGTTGGTTGAGTGTCCCAACGTCTGCACAGGTCATGATCTCATAGTTTGTGAGTTTGAGCCCCCCATCAGACCGTCTGCTGTCTGTGCAGAGCCCACTTCAGATCCTCTGTCCCTCTCTCTGCTCTCCCCAGCTTGTGCTCTTGCACTCTCTCTCAGAAATAAGTAAACATTAAAAAAAAAAAAAAAGGCCAGATGTCCAGACTGAACAAATCCACAGAGACAGAAAGTAGATTAGTAATGGCCTAGGGCTGTGGGGTGGGGTTGTGGGGAGTGACTACCAATGGGTACATAGTTTTGGGGGAATGGTGAAAAAAATTTAACTTGTAGCTTTGAGGCATTTTATTCTAAAAAGCTGGCACCTGTATATATAAACTAACAAGAACTTAAAATTCATCACGTTTACTTCATGTTTTAGCTTGACCATCTAGTAAATCTTTAGCTTCATTGATTTTGGCTGCTGTATAAGGAGATCCTTCCTTATCTAGGTGATTTAAAGGCATAATTCATCCAAGAACATCTCTTACTTTTCCTTTATTGGCCGTAGGCTTATGCCTAGTATTAATGTTGCTGCTTGTTTTGTTATTTTGGATGCAAATCCACCTCTATACTAGCCACCACTGAAGGCAGAATTGGTAGATTTTGAAAAACTTGTTTTACTCAAGGCTCCATATTATGTTTCATGGCTTGCAAAAATAATGGCCTGCAAATCCTGTAGCAGCAGCAGTCCGACTGTTGCCACTGCACTGGCCGTGGCTTTATTTAGTTTGGTTCCCTTACCTCTACAGAGAGCATGGTCCTTCCCAGCCCAAAGGTCACAGCCAACAAGTTCCCACACAGTGATGTGGCCACCACCAGCAGGCACTGAAAATGTTCTTTCTTTTTTTTAATAGGGATTAAAAAATTTTTTTTAAATGTTTATTTATTTTTGAGAGACAGAGCGTGAACAGGGGAAAGGCAGACAGAGAAGGAAACACAGAATCCAAAGCAGGCTCCAGGCTCCAAGCTGTCAGCATAGAGCCCAACGTGGGTCTTGAACTCATGAACTGCGAGATCATGACCTGAGCTAAGTTGGCCACTCAACCGACTGAGCCACCCAGGTGCCCCCCAAAATGTTCTAAAATTAATTATGCTGATGGTTTCCCAAAACTGAGTATACTAAAAAACAACTGAATTTTGTACTTTAAAGAGGTATTTTTTGGTATGTGAATTATATCTCAATGAAGTTGTTAAAATTGAATTCCTCATCCCCCATCCCCTCAAACTAAACTCAAATCAAAACAGTCTGCTTATGAAAGAAATCATTGATAAATTAGACTTCATTAAAATTAAAAACTTATGCTTTGTAAAAGACACAGTTGAGAATGGGAAGATGAGCCACAGACTGGGAAAAAAATATTTGCAAAATACCCATCTGATAAAGGACTTTCATCCAAAATTGCAAATCAGGGGTGCTGGGTGACTCAGTTGTTAAGTGTCCAACTTTGGCTCAGGTCATGATCTCACAGTTCTTGGATTCAAGCCCCACGTCGGGCTCTGTGCTGACAGCTCAGAGCCTGGAACCTGCTTCAGATTCTGTGTCTCCTGCTCTCTCTACTCCTCCATCCCCTGCTCACTCTCTGTTTCTGTCTCTCAAAAATGAATAAATATTAAAAATTTTTAAAAATACACAAGTGAAAGAACTCTTAAAATTCAATAATAAGAAAACTTCTCCATTAAAAAATGGGCCAAAGACCGGAGCAGACACCTCACTAAAGAAGATATAAATACAAATGACAAACATATGAAAAGGTGCTTCTGATCATGTGTCATTAGGGAAATACAGATTGAAACAACGTGATACCACCACAAGACTATTAGAATGGCCAGAATCCAGAACATTGACAGCTCCAAGGGTTGGCAAGTTGTAGAGCAGCAGTAGGAACTCTCATTTGTGCTTGATGGGAATGCAAAATAGAGTAGCCACTTTGGACAGTTTGGCAGTTTCTTACCAAACTCTTACCATACAATTTAGCAGTCATGGTTCTTGCTATTTGCCCAAATTAACTGAAAACTTATGTTCACCAAAAAAACCTATATATGGTTGTTTATGGAAGTGTTATACGTAACTGCTAAAATTTGGAAGCAACCAACATATCCTTAGGTAGGTGAATGGATAAATAAATAGGTACATCAAGAACGTGGAATATTATTTTTTAAAATTATTTTTAATATGATTTATTTATTTTGAGAGAGAAAGCAGGGGAGGGGCAGAGAGATAGGGAGAGAGAAAATCCCAAGCAGGCTCTGCACTGTCAGCATATAGCCCAACACTATGAGCTCAAACTAAAGAACTGTGAGATATGACCTGAGCTGAAATCAAGAGTCAGTTGCTTAACCAACTGAGCCACCCAGGTGCCCTGACAATGGAATATTATTTAGCACTAAACAAAAATGAGCAATCAAGCCATTAAAAGACATGAAGTAGGGGTACCTGGGTGGCTCAGTCAGTTAGTGTCTGACTTTGGCTCAGATCATGATCTCATGGTTTGTGAGTTTAAGCCCCTCATCAGGCTCTCTGCTGTGAGCACAGAGCTCTGACTCCCCCTCTCTTTACCCCTTCCCTGTGGGTGCACGCCCTTTCTCTTTCTCAAAAACAAATAAGCATTAAAAAAAGAAAAAGACATGAAGGAATCTTAAATGCATATCATTAAGTGAAATAAGCAAATCTGAAGACTAAGGTATGATTCCAACTGTATGACATTCTGGAAAAGGTAAAACTATGGTGACAGTAAAAAGATCAGTGGTTTCCAGGATTTGGGGGAAGGGAAGGATGAATAGATGAAGCACAGAGAATTTCTGGGGCAGTGAAACTATTCTGTATGATGCTGTAGTTTTGTATACATGTCAAAACCCATAGAATGTATTACACCAAGAGTGAACCCTAAACTGTGGACTCTGTATAATAATGATGTATCAATATAGGTTCATTAGTAACACATGTATCATTCTGATTGGGATGTTGATAGTCGAAGAAATTGTATGTATGTGTTTGTGAGCAGACGATATTACGGTCTCTGTATCTTCTGCTAAATTTTATGAACCTAAAATTGCTCTAAAAATTAAATTCTATTGAAAAGGAAAAAAAAAAAACTGGGGTACCTCAGTGGCTTAGTTGGTTAAGTGTCTGACTCTTGACTTCAGCTCAGGTCATGATCTCCGGGTTCGTGAGATCAAGCCCTGAATTGGACTCCACCCTGACAGTGTGGAGCCTGCTTGGGATCCTCTCTGTCTCCCAAAGAACCTACAATAAGAAAATCTTTCCTTGGAGTCTTAACTACTTCAATAAGACTATTAACATACTTGTAGATACTTAAGCCAAAAACATTGAGTCATCCTTGATTCCTTTCTTTCAACACTCTAATTGTTCTAAAATCTAGTGGATGCTACATTCAGAAAACATCTGGAATCCATTCACTTGTGATCATTTGCTACTTTTGTGATGTTGGTCCAAGCCAGTATTAACTTTTACCTAGGTTATTGTGGAAGCATCCTAACTGGTGTCCTTGTTTTTGCCCTTACCGCTTCCCTACCCCCATGTTGCTCATAGGCCATATTTATTTTTTTTATTTTTTAGTTCATGTCTTTTATTAACCCATATATAATTACTTGTCTTCGGGTTTGTTGAAGCAGTAGGTCAGACAACATTTGCCACAGTAATGTCTGTCAAAGTGGCTAGCCATAAAAACTCGAGCACCACATTCATCTGAAGGGCACTCCCGACGAAGGCGACTGATTTTGCCATTCTCATTCACCTTATAGTATTTCAGGACGGCCAGTTTAACCTTCTTTCTCTTATGCTTATTCTTCTTGGGAGTGGTGTAAGACTTCTTCCTTTTCTTAGCACCACTACGAAGTCTCAACACAAGATGAAGCGTAGACTCCTTTTGAATGTTGTAGTCAGACAAAGTACGGCCATCTTCCAGTTGCTTGCCGCAAAGATCAATCTCTGCTGATCAGGAGGAATGCCTTCCTTATCTTGAATCTTGGCCTTCACATTTTCTATTGTATCTGAGGGTTCGACCTCAAGAGTGATGGTCTTCCCCGTAAGAGTTTTCACGAAAATCTGCATCTTGGCGGCGGTTCCACCGCAGATGGCGGATCGGAAAGGAAAGATACGCGCCGGCCCACGGGGTTTCCCGGCAGCCCCGCCAGAGGCCCCACCTCCGCTCATAGGCCATATTTAACGTAGCAGACATAAGATCATATTACACTTCTGCTTAGGACCTCCTAGTGGCTTCCTATTAAAAGCCCAGGTCCTTACATTTACCCCAAAGGACCTGGAAGTGTTCTGTGGTGCACTTCTATTTTTCTCCTCATTCAGTTCACTAACCACATTAGACTTGATGTTTCTCACATACCAAGAATGCTTTTACCTCTGAGCATTTTGTACTTACTGTTCTCTCTGGCTTCGATGCTGTTCCCCCATAACCTTACCTTTCTTAGATTGTTGCTCAAAAGTCACTTTATCAGTAAGGCTTCTATGCTCACCCTATTTAAATATCAGTACTGGGGCACCTGGGTGGCTCAGTCGGTTAAGCGTCTGACTTTGGCTCAGGTCATGATCTCACCATTTCTGAGTTTGAGCCCCACATCGGGCTCTGTGCTGACGGCTTGGAGCTTGGAGCCTGCTTCGGATTCTGTCTCCCTCTCTCCCTGCCCCTCCCCCACTCATGCTTTGCTTGCTCGCTCTTTCTCAAAAATAAATAAATGTAAAAAAAATTAAAATATCAGGGGTGCCTGAGTGGCTCAGTTGGTTAAACGTCCGGCTTCGGCTCAGGTCATGATCTCAGTGTTGTGGGTTGGAGCCCCGCATCGGGCTCTGTGCTGACAGGTAGCTCAGAGCCTGGAGCCTGCTTCAGATTCTGTATCTCCCTCTCTCTCTGACCCTCCCCTGCTTGCGCTGTCTCTCTCTGTCTCTCAAAAATAAATTAAAAACATTAAAAAATATTTAAAAAAATATCAGTACCTGCTTCCCACCTCTACCATTATTTATCCCTATTACAGGGCTACATTTTTCTCCTTTCCTCTTATCACTATCTGAAAAAATAGTAAGTATATGTTTTTTACTTATTTGTTTATTTTCTACACCTTTCCTCATTAGAGTGTAAGCCGCTGAGATAAGGTCTCTATTTGGTCATTACTATTTATTTACTTTGTTTCTAGAATAACTGGTATCATATTAGGTTCTAATACATATTTGTTGTGTTGAACAGCTAAATATTCAAGACAGTACAGTGAAAAGAGATAGGTAAGCTGGATTCTAGATCTGTTGCAAAAATTAAGTAGCATTGTGACCTGAGTGCTTGTGGCTCCCAGTCTTATCATCTGGGTCGAGTAGAGATTTGACATAGGTGTGTTTTTTTTGAATGTTTATGTATTTTTGAGAGAGAGAGCGCGAGCGAGCGCGAGCACACACAAGTGGGGGATGGGCAGAAAATGCAAAGCTCACAGCCCAACCTGGGGCTCGAACTCAAAAACCATAACATTATGACCTGAGTTGTAACATACTAAGCCACTCAGGCACCCCTAATGTTTACTTATTTTTGAGAGAGAGAAAGAGAGAGAGAGAGAGCGAGAGAGAGAGCATACATAAGTGGCAGAGGGGCAGAGATAGGGGGAGACAGAATCTGAAGCGGGTTCTGAGTAGAGAGCAGAGAGAGCCTGGAGCCGGGAAGAACTCACAAACCGTGAGATCATGACCTGAGTAGAAAGAAGTTGGATGCATAACCGACTGAGCCACCCAGGTGTGTCTGACATAATGCTGTGGTCTTTAATGCTGTGATTCACAGTAGAGAACGTGTATTGGTCTCTGGCCCCAGTTCCTAGCACAGAAACCCTTATAATTTCCTGGGTAATAGGAGTGTCTTTTTCACATGAGGTAACCCTGGGGGGACTCCTACATAGTTCCCGGATGTAGGCTGGTCACTGGAAGGCCAAACCCATGATGAGAAGCTTGGCATTTTCAGTCCTGCCCTCTGTTCTTTTCAGAGAGAAAAGAACTGAAAATGGAGTTAATGATGGATCATGTCTATATTATGAAGCCTCCGTAAAAACCCTCAAAGTATGGGGGAACATTCCATCTGAATGTTCATTAATTCTCTTTGTCATATTCTTTAATGTTTTATTTATTTTTGAGAGAGAGAGAGTGTGTGAGCAGGGAAGGGTCAGAGAGGGAAGGAGACACAGAATTGGAAGGCAGGCTTCAGGCTCTGAGCTGTCAGCATAGAGCCCGACGCGGGGCTTGAACCCACGAACTACGAGATCATGACCTGAGCCAAAGTCGGACGCTTAACCACCTGAGCCACCCAGGTGCCCTTGTCATATTCTTTAATAAACTGATAATTGTAAGTAAATGTTTTCCTGAGTCTCTATGAGCTGCTCTAGCAAATTCATTAAACCCAAGGAGGTCTTCGAAACGTCTATAACCTTTGATCTACAGCCAGTTGGTCAGAAGGATAGGTGGTAACCTGAGCTTGTGACTGATGTCTGTAGTGTGTGTGTGTCGTGGGGAAGTGGTAGCACAGTCTTGTGGGACTGAGCCCTTGTGGGGTCTGATGCCATCTCTGGGTGGGTAGTAGAAGACTTGAGTTAAATTGTAGGACAACCAGCTGGTGTCACAGAGAATTCTGTGGGGAAAAAACCTCCATACATTTGGTGACCAGAGTATGAGTGTCTTGTATGACTAGTAAAGGAAACACAGGAAAGAAGCACACACTAGGGAAGCACTGGGTTTTCCCTACATAGGAAAGAAAAAGCTGGATTTTTCCCCCTTTACAAATGTAAGCCAGAATTTTATACTGAAGAAACCTTGAAAGACCATCTTTTAATATAAAGGAAAGGCTCTGAGTTCAGAAACATTGTTTTACTCACTGATGTCTGTGCCTGTTATGAATAGTGGTTGGATTATTGGCAGGAATAAAGATTAGTGAAGCATCTGAAGTTTGTGGGAAATTGAACCCAAGAGGGTGCTAGCTTCTCAGACACCAAGGCCAGAAGGACTCCAGGCCAGAAGGAAAATCTTACCTTTGAGATGTCATTTGAAGACCAGGAACTTACTCTAGGCATAAGAACAAACCGTTTTATTTTGAAATTTTCTAAGCAGCTGTATTTACCCTCATTTTCTTTTGAGGGGCCTCCCCCTCCCCAACCTCCCGTCATTGTGAGTTCTCTCCTATGCTGGACTCTGTATAAAGTAGCTATAGCTGTTAAAGTATGTCTCTCATATATTTAGGTAAGCTGTAGCATTTAGAATTATTAATATTTAAAATCATTTCACTATGCTTGTGTAGTTGTGTGTGTGTGTGTGTGTGTGTGTGTGTGTGTGAGTTTTTTAGAGTAAGCTCTACACCCAATGTAGGGCTTGAACTCATGACCCTGAGATCAAGGGTCACATGCTCTACTGACTGAGCCAGCCAGGTGCTCCCCTTTAATTAATTAATTACAAATTAAAAAAATATATATTTAATGCCTGTGTAGTTTTATTTCTCCTTTCTTGGCAGATCTATGATAAAATCCAGTAGGAATTCTGACTGGAGTATAAATTAGTCTTGGAAGGTAGGTTCTCCTCCGGTTCTCTACGGAGAGCAACATGCTACACTTCCTTCTCCATAGCACTATTGGGAGAATATTTTCCTTCTATGAAGTCTTCTGATATGTTTTCAGATGATAAATATTTTTTCATTAAATTTTTTTAATGTTTAATTATTTTGAGAGAGAGAGAGTAAGTGGGGAGAGGGGCTGAGAGAGAGGTGAGAGAGAATACCAAGCAGGCTCTGTGCTGTGAGCACATAGCCCGATGCAGGGCTCGAACTCATGAAGCCTTAGATCATGACCTGAGCTGAAATTAAGAGTTGGGCCCTTACCCAGTGGATCCACTCAAGCGCCCCTACAGTTCTTTTTAAAAGTAGGGCGATTCCTCAATTTTAGGTTTACGTTTTGTAATTAATTTTAATGTTTTTATTTTGATATAACTGTGGATTTATTTGTATTTGTAAGAAATAATACTGAGAGATCCTATGTACCCTTTACTCAGTTTTCCATAGTAGTAGGGTCTTGTAGAACTGTGATTAAAAATACCATAACCAGGATATTTATACTGCCACAACCCATGATCTTGTTCAGATTTCACCAGTTTTTATTGTACTCATTTGTGTGTGTGTGTGTGTGTGTGTGTGTATTTAGTTCTATGCAATCTTAATACATCTGTAGTTTTATGTATCCAACTCCACATTCAAGACACAGACACTTCCATTACCAAACTTCCCACTTCCCTCCTGCTGCGCCTAACTTCTGGATCCCAGGCAATCACTAAGCTGGTCTCCATTTCTGTAAATTTGTTACTTCAAGAGTGTTATATAAATGGAATCATACCTTATGTAACCTTTTGGGATACGTTTTTTTTTTTTTCTCACTCAGCATGAATCTTTTGAGATTCATCTAGGTTGTTATATGTCAATAGTTTCTTTTTATTGTTGAATAGTATTCCATGGAATGAATATAGCAGTTTGTTCAATTACCATTGTTTCTTGAAGGACACTGATTTGTTTCTAGTTTTTGGCTGTTATGAATTCAGCTTCTGTGGACACTTGTGCACAGATTTTTATGTGGACATAAGTTTTCATTGCTGAGAGTGCAATTGCTAGGTTGTATGGTAAGTGCATGGTTTGTAATTTAAAAATTAGTAGATAGAAATTAGATAAAAACCTTTTCATGTTAAAATTATTTACTCTTACATTTACTTGGTGAAAACCATCATTTTATAGTTTCTTTAAAGCTGTTTTCTTTTTTTTTTTAATTTTTTTAATGTTTTATTTATTTTTAATACAGAGAGAGACAGAGCATGAGAGGGGGAGGGGCAGAGAGAGAAGGAGACACAGAACTGGAAGCAGGCTCCAGGCTCTGAGCACAGAGCCCGACGCGGGGCTCGAACCCACGAACGTGAGATCTGACCTGAGCCGAAGCCGGAGGCTTAACCCACTGAGCCACCCAGGCGCCCCTAAAGCTGTTTTCTTAAACCTATTATCTGTGTAGCCAGATAATTTGGAATAGCCATTGTATCGTTCTCAGGCATTATGAGATGAAGGCAAAAAATGGACAGAATTCTATCACAGAATTGTTAAAGGGTAGTTTCCTTTTCTATAAAACAGTATACATACTAGTTCTTGTCTTTAGTGCATTTGATCTTTAGTTTTAATATTGTAGTGAAAAGTTCCCTTTTACTTTCTCTTTTTACAGCGGCTATGTGACTATGTTTGTGACCTCCTCTTAGAAGAGTCAAATGTCCAGCCAGTATCGACACCAGTAACAGTGTGTGGAGACATACACGGACAGGTAAAACTTCATGAACAGATTTTTTAGGCTTTTGAACTGCCCATAGTCCATGTGTGTTTCCACTTGTGCTGCAAAAAAGCGACCAGAAAAACAACAAAAACAGCTGGTCATTTGATAGATTGCCTCAGTCTGTGGGACACTAATGATTCCTGGTTATTATTACAGTGAAAAGCAATGATCAAATCATTCATGGAGTTCGTTGAAATTACACTTGCAAAGTGGATAGAACACAGCATTATTGCTCTGTGGAATGGGGAAGAGAGAAAATAAATGTGGACAGTTCACAATGATTGTGATTAACAGGAGATGCTTTGGTTTTAGGCACTAATTTTCTATTCATTTCTATTTATTCATTTTACTCATTCATGTTATATTTTAATGTATCATTTCCTTAGTGGGAATGAGATAGTAATGGTTCAGAAAAATGAAATTGGTGGTACATGATTTCACCCCAAGTCACTGCTAGAATAGGAGGAGGAAGATGTGTCTCATTTCTCATCTTCTGGGATTTTGTTTGTTTTTAAGAGTTTCAAAGCAGTGGCAGGAGGAGTTACACCTCATCTCTAGAGTCTTACTGTCATCATGTAGCATAGTTGGAAACCCTCTGTGTTTTGTAGAGGTATTTGTATTTTTTTAAACTAGGAATGAAAGCTGAACAGAGCACTCACTTAGTCTGCCGTATCTGTACAATGGCCTTGTGGCTGTAAGGCATATAGTGACAGCTTCATGGTGGTGGACTCAAATTTTCAATTCTATTTTTTTATTTGAAAACTCAGATTTTGTCATTGGCAACAAATATTGTCAGTTGGTTTCCTTGAAGTGACTGGCTCACTTCTTCACAATTGCAAAGATGCTTGCCAAATACCCATAGTTTGTTACTCATTATCTCAAGTAAAAATAGTGTTCCATAAAAAAAGAGGCTACTTAAGCTTGTGACAGGCCTATGCTGTCAATCTTATTTTTTTTGAAAGAGAGACAGAGAGAGAGCACAAGTAGGGGAGGGGCAGAGAGAGGGAGAGAGAAAATACCACACAGGCTCTGCACTGGTAGTGCACTGATAGTGCGGAGTCTGATGCAGGGCTCCAACCCACGAATGTGAGATCATAACCCAAGACGAAATCAAGAGTCAGAGTTGGACATTTAACCGACTGAGCCACCTGGGCGCCCTGGGGCTGTCAGCTTCTGATACTTGAAGACTTTTCTGTTGGTGTGATATTAACAAATACGATTTTTGGTGATGTATAGTGAAATATCATTTCTGTTTTCCAAATGACCAGTGGGTTAGCTACTGAAAGTGTTAGCTAGTCTATCTTCTATCAGAGCAGGAAAAGACCACTTGTCAAGTTTTGATATATTAAAAGAATATGCACCTTTATTTCTAAAGGTTCTTAAAATACTCTTCCCTTTTGAAAAATAAAAATATCCCAACAGATTCAATGCAGAGGCAGGTTATGAAAATTTAGCCATATTCTATTTAGCTGGACATTAAATTTGTTTTGTTTTTGAAAACATTATTCTTCATTAGAAATCTGTGTATATTACTATTTAATGAGTTGTTACTGATTTAAAAAATTAATATTAAAATGATTAGTTTTATTTATTTATTACTTTTTAAATGTTTTATTTATTTTTGAGAGAGAGAGAGAGAGAGAGAGAGAGAGAGAAGAGAGCGAGAGCGTGAGCAGGGGAGGGTGAGAGAGAGAGGGAGACACAGAATCTGAAGACAGGCTCCAGGCTCTGAGCTAGCTGTCAGCACAGAGCCTGACATAGGACTCGAACCCACGAACTGCAAGATCTTGACCTGAGTCGAAGCCAGAAGCTCACCTGACTGAGCCATCCAGGTGCCCCCAAAATGATTAGTTTTAATTTCTAATGTGGTTAATAGCAATTGATATAAGGCCATATAAGCAAAAAACTTTTGGGGCCCTCTGATTTTTAAGTCATGTTCCTGAAACTTAAAAAGTTTAAAAACTACCGAGCTAGCCAACTGTTTCCTTGCCTCAGACAATGGACTAAAATCCACTTCTCAGGATTGCTTTTATTTTAAAATGAGAACATTTAGAGAGTTTCTGTGATGTGGAAATCATAATAGATGGTAGAAATTATTTGTGAAATGATGAGGTGAGCTTCCAATAATGGACAAGCTTGGTTGTCTTCACATGTTCTCAGTAAATGTTTAATATATTCATTAATTCTGGACAAAACTTCCATTATGGAGTAAGAACTGTTGGGTTCCTAAAGCAGAATATTTGATCGTCTCTTAAATGTATAGAGTAAATGGGAACTTAAAAAGTTTTTATTTAAGAACATATTTCTATAAACATCAGTAGAAGAGTTAAAGGACGCTTCCACCATACCTTACAAAGGCAGCTGTTTTATCAAACTTTTAAATGTTCCCATTCTGACTCTGTGTACACATACTCAATTTTTACATAATAAAATTGTGTAGTTTTTTATAGGTCAAGTTTTGTGTTCCATTCTTTTCCCTAATTGTTTTTCCATTTTGCTACATAGTTTCCATTATAACCATTATTGTTTAAAAGAAAAAAATTTTAATGTTTATTTTTAAAAGAGAGAGAGTGAGTTGAGGAGGGGCAGAGAAAACAGAAGACAGAGAATCTGAAGCAGATTCCATGCTGTCAATGCAAAGCCTGACATGGGGCTTGAACCCAAGAACCGTGAGATAACGACCTGAGCCAAAGTTGGATGTTCAACTGACTGAGCCACCCAGGCGTTATAATCATTATTCATGATTGGTCCAGGTCTTTGAGTTGGTAGATCATATTTTGTTAAAATAGTCTCTTATGTTAGTCATGAAGGTTGTTTCTTTTGTTGTTAAAAATAATGTTGTAACACATTTTCTCTGTTTTCACACAGCATTTATTTATTTCCTTTCTTACTTTTTATGTGTATATAAATACACCTTAGGAAATTTTTATTTTAAACTTTTTGAAGTTTTCCTTAATTCTAAGCAAGTAACAACTCTTTAGATTTATGAAACATTATTATAAAGAGTAGTGGTTTATTTCTTTTAGTAGTTAACATTTAAATTTGTTTTGTTCACTGTGACTAAGATTTCTATACTGTTTTAAGTGTTAGAAATTTAAGAAATAATTTTACTATCAAGTGTAGAAGATAACTGTATAGGATTAGGATTAAGATAATCTAGTTGACTGAAGTCACCAAATGATCAATTTATCAGTTTCCAATTTTCAGTCAAATAGGACACGATGATTAATATAGAGATCTGTTTTACTAATTATTGAGAAGACAGTGCCACACCTGTAGAGCCTGAGGGCACACATCTCCAGAGTAGAGTGTGGGAAAGTAGGTTGATTTGCTCTTCAGGATACTATGAAGTGTCATGTAAATTCATTCTTTGAAAGAAATTCTTGTCCACTTGTTTTCTTACCTTTTGTCTCATTAAAATAGATACTGAGTATATGGTGGGGTGGTTAGGTTAGCTTATTGACAAGTTAGATAAATGATCAGTTATTTAAAATTGTCAAGTGATGAGGCCCCTGACTACTGGCTCAGTCAGTAGAGCATGCAAGTCTTGATCTCAGGGTTGTGAATTCAAGCCCTTTGCTGTGCATAGAAATGACTTAAAAAATTCTCAAGTGATAGATGGAGAGACAAATGACAAATTTGAGGGGTAAGTCCTGTAATATTAGTGATCTAGGAAGGACGTTAATGGTAATTGTGAGATTTATCTTAGTGCCTTTTTTTAGGCTTGAGAGCTGTGTGCTTGGCAGTTTTGCTTACACTTAATTTCTTTCTCTAAGTGTAAATATTTGAGGTCATCTTAATTAAATACTTCTTTACACATTTCTCTCTCAGTTTTATTATTTTGCTCCTTCACAGGAATTTGTAATCAGCATATATTGCCTTTCTTTTATAGTTTTATGACCTTTGTGAGCTATTCAGAACTGGAGGTCAGGTTCCTGACACAAACTACATATTTATGGTATGTAAACCCCAGTGATACCAAATATTTACTGAAATGGAAAGGATCTGACTTGTTACATGTAAATTACATAATAATATCACTGCCACATGACATTTACTATTTAAATATATGAAAAGGTGATTCTACATATTTTTTTACATTTTGCCATGTTATCTAGTTGAAAATAGTTGCTTTAGTATTGCAGTGTGCGTGGGACTGGGTTGTAACCCTGCAACCATTACAAGTAATGATTGGCAGGAAAATAGTCTAGAACCACAGATTTAAAACACAAATCTTCAAGTTACTATTATCACACTTTATGAGCATTTTCATCAGTTATTAATCTGTGGATTTATGATTTATAGGCACATACTCCTTTGGTACTAAGGTGGATATTTGCTTAGTTTCCTTTTGGAATATAATGTTATTGTTGAATTTTTTCTGAATACTGTCATTTTCCTTCTTCTAAAGGTTTGTGAGTCACTTTCCTATTTTTTTTAGCTGTTTTTCTATTGTTCTAATATTGTCCCTAGTAAGACATGTGATTAGTATGGCCTTACACACAGTTGTTAAATACAAAGCTGAACCTAGAACAGTGGTATAATTATGGTATCTGCTTTTACAAAAATAAAGTTTCTTCAATTTGGTAGCTTTTCTGATGTAATTAAAGTGATTTTTGAAATCCGTTTAAACATTTTTGATTCACACATGACCTTTTAGGAACATCTGCTAGTGTAGGTGATAGAGAATTGGGAAAATGGTGATTTTGCAGGGAGGATCCTTGAGAGAATTGCACAGCAGCTTCCTGCAGTGCTCTTGAATCCTAATACTAGCACAGACATTAAGTAGAAATAGTGTGTTTACTTCAGTTTGAATTTTTTGTTAAAATCCAATATTGAAATAATTCAATGTTTGACTCTTCAGTTTTGTTATTTTTGGCTGGTTCTCTGAGTTTGTACACTTGGTATAATTTAAAAAAATATCATTGCTATTGTTTCTAATGATAAACATTTATTTTACAGGGTGATTTTGTAGACAGAGGTTACTACAGTTTGGAGACCTTCACTTACCTTCTTGCACTAAAGGCTAAATGGCCAGATCGTATTACACTTTTGCGAGGAAATCATGAGAGTAGACAGATAACACAGGTGTATGGATTTTACGGTAAGACTTCTATTCTCTGATTTTTTTTTTTTTTTTTTTGAGAGTGAGAGAGAGTGTGTGAGTTGGGGAGAGAGACAGAGGGAGAGAGAGAGAAAAGGAATCCTAAGCAGACTCCATGCTCAGTGTGGAGCCTGATGTGGGGCTTGATCCCACGATCTTGGAATCATGACCTGAGGTGAAATTTAGAGTTGGATGCTCAACAGACTGAGCCATGGAGGCCCCCAACGTTCTCAACCTTTACATCCTCCTTTTCCCCCAGTCAATCAGAAACCTTACCATGGAGAGAGAACTATCCTTCTTCTTTTTTTAATGTTTATTTATTTATTTTGAGAGAGTGAGAGAGCATGAGCATGCGTGTCAGTGGCGTAGGGGTAGAGAGGGAGGAGAGAGAGAATCCCAAGCAGACACTGTACTGTCAGCATAGAGCCAATGTGGGGCTCAGTCTCATGAACTGCGAGATCATGACCTGATCTGAAATCAAGAGGTGGATGCTCAGCCAACCAGGCGCCCCTGGAGAGAGAACTGTTCTTAACTTTTTGGTGCTCATCTTTCTAGATGAGTGCCTCAAAGTGTAGTCCTCAGTTGACCTCATTGGAATCATCTGAGGTGCTTGTTAAAAATGTACATTGTTGGACCCCTGTGAAAACCTTTTGGAGTGGAAATCTTAGAATCTGCTAAAGGTGAATGTTCTGCTCTTGAAAGTTTGAGAACCTATTCTATATATATGTATATATGTGTGTGTGTTTGTAAAGATATTCATATGTGTGCATAGTTGCTTTTTTCACTTAATGCTGTGACAGCCTTTTTTCACTTCATTGACATTTTTATAGTTGCATCATATTATACTATATGGATGTACTATGATTAAACTAAAACCTTTAACATTGAACATTGGAGTTGTTTTAAAGTTGCTGTTACACACATAGTTGAATGAATGTCCTTTTACATCTATAAAATTATGTGTATATGTATGTATCCATCCATCCATCTGCCTGTGTTCTCTCCCTAGAAAATGCCAGGATCTCAGGGGTCAGAAACAGAACTTAGCCATTAAAAGCAAAATACCTGCTTCTATAAAAATTTTATATGGTTGAAAGTTTTAAAAAATGAGGTTAGAGGGAGGCTGGCTGGCTCAGTTGGTAGAGCATGTAACTCTTGATTATATAGGATTGTGAGTTTGAGCCCCACGTTGAGTATAGAGATTATTTAAAAATAAAATCTGTAATGGGCACCATGAATCAATTGATCAATCTTTAAGAGGGGGCTGACGCTGTCAGTGTGGAGCCTGCTTGGGATTCTCTCTCTCCCTGTCTCTCTACCTCCCACCCCTGTCTTGTGTACATGCACATGTGCTCTCTCTAACTTAAATAAAATAAAATCTTCTTTTAAATGACGTTAAGGGACGCCTGGGTGGCTAAGTCAGTTAAGCATCAGACTTCGGCTTGGGTCATGATCTCATGGTTCGCGAGTTCAATCCCTGCATCAGGCTCTTTGCTGACAGCTTGAAGCCTGGAGCCTGCTTTGGATTGTGTGCCTCCCTCTCTCTCTCTGCCCCTCCCCCACTTGCGCTCTATCTGTCTCTCCCTCTCAAAAATAAATAAACATTAAAAAAATTTTTTTTAAATGAGGTTAGGAAGCTCTTTGAAGAAGATAGCAGAACTGTTGAGATTATTAACATGAAATTCCCTTAAGCACAATTAAGGCAAATGTTGATATATTTGAAAATATTTATCTCATGACCCTTTATTATTAGATTTTATATTTTGGGTTCTTTTTTGTCATTATAAAGATAAGCTGAAAAAAAAAAGATCAGTAAACTCTCACTCTTTGATTTGTAAGCCATTATAACTTATTAAATGGAGAAATTTTGATAATTTATTGTTTATATAACTTTGTTATTAGTAATTGAAAAGTTAGATGGCTAATATTTGTCTCCTTTCTACAAGTTACTTCTGGGTTTCATTTACAAAATACCAAGTGCCATTTGAAATAAAATTTTTTGATTCTTGCAAGACAGTTAATGGTTTGGATAGTACATACTGTGGTATTTGTAAAAGCAACTGGCTCTAAGATTAATATTATTGTATATTATATATTACACATTATATATTATTTATATTACATATTATCAGATAATATATTATTATACATTATATAATATAATTATATTAATATTGTACATATTATTACACCCCCCAAATTTGACCAACTTTCTTTTTATAAGTTTAATTTTTTTAAACGTTTATTTTTGAGAGCGAGCAAGCAAAGCATAAGTGGGGGAGGGGCAGCGAGGGGGAACAAAGGATCCTGATGTGGGGCTTGAACTCGCGAATCTGTCAGCTCATGACCTGAGCCAAAGTTGGACTCTCAACTGATTGAGCAGTCCAGGTGCCCCTTACCAACACTTATCAATGCAGGACAAAAAAGGAGAAGGAAGAACTTTTTTTTTTTAAGGATGACATTTTAATCACGATACCTTCACTGAAGGAAATGACAACCACATAACATCTAGTATTGAGTTCTCTTGTTCCCAAGCTGTGCTTATCTGTGGTTTTGTTTAATGGCAGGAAAGCCCACTAGCTCCTCAGATGGGAGATAATTTTAGTTATCATGGAACTTAACATTGATTTTAAAGTAGTAAAAATGTCCATATATAGCTATTAGTTATATTGGGCTTTCAGTTCACACTGGTAAATGTATACTGAGCAGTTATTATGAGCCCAATGCTTTGTGTGTGTATGTAGATGAAAAAGACACAATTTCCTGTCTGTCTGCAAGCTCAGCTCAGTGTTAGTGCTCTTACGGTGAATTTACATAAGGATCCTGTTTCACAGAGACATGTAATTTAGGGAATCATGATGATTGGCCATACCCTGTAGTCTTCTGTATCATTTTCAGCTCTACTTACGGTAATAGTGGTATGTTAGTTTTTTTCAAAATTAAGGAAGAAGTCAAGGAACAGAACTTCCATGATATTAATTGAAGCAAGCAATGTATATCCTATTAACTGTTGTAGACAGCAGAGAAAGTGTCCAGCTAAGAATATATGAGGACCTGATTGGTAGTCTGTCTTCCAGTGATGACTGCAAGTACACTTACTAGAGCTCAAGTATTTCACTGCAAAGTTTGCAGAAATCTCAGAGGAGATAACCTAGGCCTGAGAAATGTTGAGCTAGGAATTACCTATGCTCCTGTAATTAAGGGTCCTCTAATTAGTTTGCCCTAGTAGAATAAGGTGGTCACATTAAAGAAATCATTCACTTGATAGAATTGTCCAGTGTGAATAATGTACTAGACAAAAGCATTTGTTTTGAGTTATGTGAACTTAATATTTAGCTCTCCCTGATTATAGCATTTTGATCAATAATTTAAGCTGTTTTGTAGGGCTACTTCTGGAATGAAAAGCAGGACCACATTCTTAGGCTGGTTAAACACGAGTCTCCTTTATGGCTCTACATGGAAGACCTACCAGGCCTCAATAAGTGTCATAATTTGCCATCCTAGTTTAAGCTAAACTTCTTTATTATTGGATGTATTCTTTATTTTTATCAGCAGATTCAGAACTTTATTAATGAGAACTCTTCTGTTTCCTTGATAGATGAGTGCCAAACCAAATACGGAAATGCTAATGCCTGGAGATACTGTACCAAAGTTTTTGACATGCTGACAGTAGCAGCTGTAAGTTTATGTAAATCTTTGAAAAGCTTAAGTATTTTCCTGCTAGTAATACTTTGCATACTTTTATTTAATTGCCATCTCAATTATATTTATGTCATTAACATTCGTTGATGAATTTAGATATGACTGGATTTATTATTATACTTTCAACTCTCTTATCCTTTTTACTAGTTAATAGATGAGCAGATTTTGTGTGTTCATGGTGGTTTATCTCCTGATATCAAAACACTGGATCAAATTCGAACCATTGAACGAAATCAGGAAATTCCTCATAAAGGAGCATTTTGTGATCTGGTTTGGTCAGATCCTGAAGATGTGGATACTTGGGCAATCAGTCCCCGAGGAGCAGGTTGGCTTTTTGGCGCAAAGGTCACAAATGAGGTAAAGCCACTTTTTTGGGGGGAAATGGTTTGTTGGTTGCAAATAAGACTACATAGAGAACTGTAGTGGCTATAGATAGCAACCATCTGTTTCTCATCTAGCTTATTATCAGGTGTGTCTCTCTCAGTACCCGCTTGGCAATACATGTATGTTTCTTTTCTTTCAAATATTGCAATTATTGAGATAGCAAGGGCAAGATAGACACATAGACCCACACAGGTATATAATTTTTACTGTATTTTTAATTAAGATGTAATTGATGTGTAACATTGTATTAGTTTTAGATGTATATCGTGATGATTTGACATGTGTATTTATATTGAAAAACCAACTTTTGAGGTTCAGCTATTATCAATTAAAAAAAAATACACAAACATTACTTACACACCTAGTGATGAGCTTATGTAAGGAAGTAATCCACTATAATGGAATGAGAGAGCTGGGTTCAGCATAATTTAAGTAAGTTATTTATGCTCTCTGAGTCTCTGTTTTTGAAGTTAGAAAAGAAGGATGACAAATCTCAGAATCCTTTTAAGAATCGTACTATACCCTCAGTAAATGATAGATATTAATGGCAACAGAGTTATTATTACATCATAAAAACGTTTTTCATATCTGCTAGTACTTATAGAATGCTCTTTTGTCCAGAAACTTCTAATTAATTATGTGTCTGTATGATTTCTGTAACTTAGGCCAGCGCAGTTGTATTTGTGTGGAATTTACTGGAATTAGTGGGCATAGCTAGTAGAATCGGTTCTGTAATCATGAAAACTCTAGTAGTAACAGGATTTATACTTCATTGGATATTATTCTTTTATAGATGTAACTTTTTTTTTACTGTGCTGGTTACCTAACAAAACCTTTCTGAATTGCAGTTTGTCCATATCAACAACTTAAAACTCATCTGCAGAGCACATCAACTAGTGCACGAAGGCTATAAGTTTATGTTTGATGAGAAGCTGGTAACAGTATGGTCAGCTCCTAATTACTGCTATCGTTGTGGAAATATTGCTTCAATCATGGTCTTCAAAGATGTAAATACAAGAGAACCAAAGTTATTCCGGGCAGTTCCAGACTCGGAACGTGTTATTCCTCCCAGGACGACGACGCCGTATTTCCTTTGAGGCCTTCGCCCATCCTGCTGACCCATTTTTTCTGCCCTCTTCTTACCCTGACTTTCGTGTATTACCCTCTCAATATACTTTTTATCGAGCACTTTGCTGCTGAAATGCTGCCTCTTGCCTTTTTTTTAATTTTAAATTATCTAAATTTATTGTTTGTTACGGTGTCTATAGCAATGTTTTTCTATCAATTTTCTCCCCCATCCCATCCCCATCTTGGACTCATTTGAAAAGACTTGAGAAATGTCTTAATACTCACACTGCTGCATGTAGCTCTTGCTTACTTACTGGTCTGGGGGAAACAGGATGTGTTTCCTCTTTTTAAAAAGCCAATTGACAGAACAGACTACACCGAAATGCTCCTCCTTTTGTATCATTCAGCCTTTTGTTTTAGTTTGGTAAGTTTTAAGAAATTTCAGCAGCAAAGTTGTTATTCAGTGGGCACGATGGACTGCAGATGCCTCGAGTTATGTATACCTGTCCCAGCTGTAAACGTCATTGTCCTCTGTTGGATGATATTTTAAATGGATATAAAATAAATTGGTCTAAAGGGCTGCCCTCCTTGTTGTGTTTTTAAATTTTAGTTAAAACTGCTACAGCATATGACTTTGTACAGTAAGATAATTGTATTGATCTTTTTTCAGATTCCTTGTATTTTTTAATAAAGTACTCTTAAATAAAACCCAGATAGGTTAAAGTGTTAGAAATTTTAAACAGCTTACATTGTTAAAGTTCTTCTTCTCCCCCCCCCCCACCTGCAATCAGAGTTCTTGACCCTTTGGTTATTGAGTTTAAAACTTCAACTGAAATTCAATACTATTTATTAAAAAAAAAATCACTAAACTGTGCCTAAAGAACATAACTGCCATATTAATGTTTTGGTTTATATTCTCTATAGTAATAGAAAAACATTTAATACTTGTAATGCTGATGTGTTCATTTGATACCAGTTGAGTAGAATGTGATCAATCCAGTTTACAATCTATCATGAGTATCATTAAGTAAAATCTGTGTACTTTTCAATAGGAATCATTCTTCTCTTGCTGTAACACTTGACCTTAACTTTTAGAAAGTGTTCATTTTTTAACTGCAACTGGAAAGGTTGAAAAGTCAGGACTCTTGTATTTGTGAACTGTAATTGGAAGCAAAATTTTAAAAGTGTAGGAAGAAACAAATTGTCCTTTTTTTTTGTAAAGGTCTGTGATACCATGTTTTGGCTTTGTGTAAGTAATTTGAATATCCAAAGGGTGTGATGATCAGTTCTTTATATGCAATTGTCCACTTAATAAGGACAAGTGTCGCAGTGTCTCTTATGACTCTGGTCATAAATGACATTGGAATTTACTATTTTGTGAAATAGTTGGTATCCCTTTACTACTATAATTAATTTTTGTCATTCCAGGAAATCTTTGTGAAGCCAGCCAGTTAATAAAGCACTTTAGTATCTGTTCAGGTAGTTTTGAAAACCAACTTTTCCCCTTCAGGATAAGAACTTCCAGGTCACCTAAAAATGCAATAAAAATCTTTATAGTCTAAGCTTCTTGGCACATAATTTTTCATCAGGGTTTTCTTTTATTAAATGAGCACAATAATGTTTTGATTTTTTTTTTCTGCAACCACCTAGCTCCTTGTTTAGTTTTTAATTGTATAGCTATATGAAAGAAGTGGCTAAGACATTTGCTGCACACACTTGAACTGTTGGGTCAGTAGCTTTGTGTTACTGCCCTGACCCCAGTGTAATTCAGGGGGAAAGGTATTTTTATCTTACAGGGATATGTAGCTGTGTATTTTACTAATTGTGAAACACTGGAAATTGATGATGCAGACAACTTGGTGTGGTCTTTGAACAGCTCTCTGCAGTATTTTTTTCTGTTACCATAAATTGTATTTAAGTGCTTGCTCCTCTGCTTTTACGTTGTACCAATAAAATCGGTAATCTCAGCCCTTCCTTCCCATTTGACACTCCCTAGCTCAGACTGATGTAGTTGTTTTAGTTATCCCTGTAATGTGACCTTTATTTTTAAGTCATGGTGTACTGCATTTGTTTGTCACTAGTTGGGCATGTGCCAATAATATTCTGTCCATTCCTTAATTGCCATCTCTATTTTGTCTGATTTTTTTTCTCTTCAGCTGAATAACGGCTTTTTTGCATGAAAAAAATAGTTTTTACTATTAGACATGTAAAGGGAAGAGAGAGTGAATGTATTGGACTTTGTAAGCCTGAAAGGAATACTTGGATCCTTCTACTAAATAAGGGCTGTGTACGATACAGAGTAATCATGTAGTGGGAGATTCTTGCAAGTCATAGGTTTGTAGGCAGGAGGATCTGTTACTCCCTGTATCTAGGCTGAATGTAAAATCCTTTATGTTGTATTAATGGGGGTAATAACTATTTTTATTTGCTGATGATATACTTGGTTTCTAATAAAGTGTCCTAGGCTCTAGTGAGAACTGTCTACTTTTAATTTCCAGTTAATCCCTTTCCCCTTTTCCTGATATGCTCTTGGCTAGCTCTTTATAGGTTAATGCTTTTTTCTGAAACATCTCACTACTTTAAATGTGTTCATTTGGGTGTGACCCTAAAAAAGCCTGGATCAAGAGCACATCTAATATGCAACCTGCATCAGCTCCTACTCCGTCTGGATGACTAGAACTGTTGGAAGATTGTGACTTCTGAAACCCGGGGTTTTGCTTTTGAAATAAGGTTTGAAATATTGTTCAATGCATTAGGATTTGTGTGTTTTTGCTTTGTGAGCCCAGCACCAGGTTTTGAAAATGCCTGTATTGTGAAAGCAAATCTGAACTCTTGAGCCTCTTTCGTTGTCAGAAATAGAATTGCTTTCCAGCAGCCTCCAGAAAATTGTGTATCTGGAGTCAAAGAGATTTAACAGCACGAATCCAGATTTTTAAATGTAACTGTTTTTTAAATGCTAATGTTTGTAAAGCACCTTCAGTTCCTTGGATGAAAGGTGCTATATTCTCTCAGTGTAAATTAATAAAAAGATTATAGGAAGTTTGTCAGAAAATTTTATCTAATGCATAGTCTGTAGCATGTCCCAACAAGAAGTTAGCATTTTATATAACACAATTTAAATTAAAAATGCTTATTCCTTCACGTGGTTGCTTGACTAGTAAACAGAAGTGAAACTTTTTCTTGTTCTGCATTTGACTTTGAGCTGAGTGTTCCAGTTCTTAACAGGCAAAGAGTCATTGTTACGTCCTGGACCCAGTGCCCAGAACCGTGTATCACGAGATTGTCACAATTCTTTGAATTGTATGTTTTCAGTGTGCATTCATGCTGATGAAGGATACAGTAGTAAAACATCCAGAAATATTTACAAAGTCCCCTAGTGTGGTGCCCGACATAGTAGATGCTTGGGGGAATGTTTGTTCCTTATTCCCCTCTTCTTAATTTTCTATTTCCTTATCAATCAGTTGGTGGTTGCCTTTCTTACCCTCATGAGAGTAAGACTACTCTGGCTTGGATTATTCAAATATTTCCTTTATTCAAAACTGCATGAAATTTGTGAAGTTTTTTTGTGTGTATCAACCAAAATACTTATTACATAAGTATGTTTCATTCAGCCCCTAGACATCCACTCTTCTCAGCACTTTGCTTTTGGATATAAATGGAAATGAGACATGGAGGTGTTAGGGAATAGTGTAAAGAATATAGGCTTTGGGATCAGATCTATGTAAAAAACTCAGCTCTGCTGGGCAGTAATAGCTAACGTAGCTAGATGATGTACATGCCCTATTTTGTGTTTACCTTTACTATGGTTCTATGACTATATTACCTCTTTCCACAGCCCCCTACAGGGCCCCCCTTTAGATGAGGAAACAGACTTAGGATAGGTAACTTGTCCAAGGTTGCATAGGAGAGCTGGAGCTTGAAACCCTTGAGGATATACAAGTACATCTTAAACCCTCTTAAGCCATCGTAAGCAGTATTGGTGTTTTTAGCTGTATGACCCTGAGTGAGTTGAGTTCTCTGGATCCAAAAATTGTGTCTAAAATAAGAGAATACCATACAGGGTTGGCCTCCGGATTAAAAACAGCACACATAAAGCACCTGGTCCCTGGCCCAAAGCTGCCATTTATTGAGAGCTCACTCTGATATATCATTTGCCCAAATTAAACGTAGTTGGGAAATAAGAATAATTTAAGGCAATACATAGTTGCGAATACAGTAAAGCTTATGAAAGTAAAACATTTGGAGAAGGAAGTGTTTGACATAGGAGTATTTGGGGAAGGCTTAAAACAGTAAGTGAATTAAATGTGAATGACGGGATGAACATTTCTGTGTTTTACATAGGAAAACAGTATGTAGTAAGCATGTGACTTACATAGGACTTGAGGGTGCCTCTTGGGAAGGCATAAGAAATTAAAGCTGCAGCTCTACTGGCAGAACAGGAGTTGGCCAGTTATGAAAGATCTTGAAAACCACACAGGATTTTAATACATTTTTAAGAAATATAATGAGTGATATTTCAAGATCAGTTTTCTAGTGAGTTGATGATCCTCCCCACCGGAATCAGACCTCCACCTGCCACAGTCTTGTCTGAAAAATGTTTCTGGTTTTTCCCTTCCCTTTCTGATTTGGTTGAGATTGGGGCTGTCTGTAGTTTGTTGATTTAGGGATTACATAAAATATTCATTTGAGGGAACTAACAGATGTTTGACTTTTTAAAATCAAAGCCATTTTTAAAAAACCCCATCACGATTTACTATCATTTCCTAGAAGGAATATTATTTTAACATGAGAGATGTAAAAAGCCATCTCAGAATAAAAGCCCTTTATGCCAAATAAATTTGGTTTTGTGAAAAACCAGTATCTTTTGCCATTTCTGTGAGAGATTTGTCCCCAAACTGGTGGTGTGATCTACTCTAGGCTATCACATTATTGATGCATAAAAACATGTTCTAATAAATAGGAAATAGCAAAAGAGAAAGTTTTATGCCTCCTCCCAGCTCCAAATAGATGCCAGGGATCTATCAACAACAACAACAACAACAAAAACCTGTTCACATGGAATGTAGAGAGGCTGTCGAATACATTTAATTAAAGGAAAAATGTTATAAAATGTTAACGAGTTATGTCTTATTTTCAAGAGGCCTTATTACAGTGGAAGATGAACGGTAACACACTGTGCTTATGTGCTGGTAGTCTTGAATGCTTAGGTCTGTCAACAAAAATGCAGTGAAATTTATTTTTAAATTGATTAGCTGGCATTGAATTTACAATCATCTGCAGTATCGCACGATGGTTAGCACACATTCAAGGATCAATTCTATTTAGCCCTCCCAAAATGGAACATACTGCTTTTAGTTATGGCATCCATTCTGTTTGCAGTGATGATTTCTCTTTCATGGTAATTTTTTAAATCTCTTGCTTTCTTGGAAGCCAGCACCCAAGCTTGTGATTTTTTCTGCAGAGGACTGAGCATCTGAAACATGCTTTATTTTGGTAGATTCTTAACAGTTTTCTTGCTGAAGCCTCAATGAAGGGTATCTGAGCTGTGAGACCATTTTAGCGTGATGTAGTCAGGGACCGCATTGAGGTGATTCAAAATGAAGCTCGTTTTGGAGAGTTACCGTGTCAATGTCGCACCTGCCAGAGGAGTTTGGGAAATTGCAGTGCTTGGCTGTTGGTCCTGGCGTGGTGCAGTGTTGGGGGGAGCCAGCAGGTGAGTGGAATGCAGGACGCAGAGCCAGGAGAACCTGCCGGCAGGTGTCTGGCGCCAGAGATGCAGTTTCTACTTTCCAGCGCACGGTGGCGCTTAAGTCTCTCCGGCGCCGCTAGCAGTCTCTAAGGCACCTCCGCCGCCACCTGCAGTCTCAACCAAACTCTAGGTGGCGGGATGTGACGGCCCGAGCGTCCAATCGACCGCCAGGCTTTCGGCTACACTACTGCTCTAGCCAATGGGAGACGAGGAGAGGCGCGGAGGAGGCGGGCCCCGCGGCATGCCAGGCAGAGGCGCGAGGCCCTCCTCCCGCCTCTCCGCCTACTCCAGCCTCCGCCGCCTCAGCTTCCCGAGCGAGCCCTGCGGCCGCCGGAGCAGCTCCCGCGGCGGAGCAGGAGCCGGATGGTCAGAGGAGCCCGGCAGCCCCAGCAGCCGAGGAGTCGCCTGGCCCCCAGGTGGGGCGGGGGCTGGGTCGAGGTCGGGGTCGGGGTCGGGGATGGGGTGGGGGCGCGGGAACGGGCCCACGGGCAGCGAGCGGCTCGGGGCCGTGAAGCATTCGGGGCTCCGAGACGGGAGGGGAGGGGGGTGCAGGCTGAGGGGGTTTCGCGGGGCGCGCAGGACCGGGGGAGCGGGCTGGGCGGCGATCGCATCCTCGAGGCCGGCTGAGGGGCGTGTGAGAGAAGGGACGCCGAGGTGCGAGGCTGGGGGCGCTGGGCAGGGAGGGGCAGGGCGTGCGCGCCCCGTGGAAGGGCCGTGGAATGCGGGGGGCGCGGGGCCTGGAGGGGCGGGGCTCAGAGGGGCAGTGCACGCTCGGAAGGGGGTGGGCACGGGAGAGGGGAGGCCGGAGGGGCTCGCGGGGGTGACGAGGCAGACAATGAGTAGGTGGAGGTGGGTGGTTTTGGGGAGCGGGGCTGTGACGAATAGGAGCTGAGAATGGAGTGAGGGACTAGAAGGGAGAGCAGGGTTTGGGCACAGCAGACATTAGGGGAACTGTGAGTCCCAGGATTGCTTAGTGTTGGGAAATAGGGGAAACGGAGCAGAAGGCGTTTGTCGGGTCAGGTATGAGCTACGAGCCTGGGGTCCTCGAGGGGGGTACGTTGAGTTTTTGACTGGCACCGTGGGGCCAGGAGATGTGTTCTTGTATATTACTTTTAGTTACCATCGTATTTGTTTGGTCTGTAGACTGACTGGCACGGTGGAGAAACCACCTCGAAAACGGAAAAGCAGGTAAGGCAAAATGCCTTCCTATTTGGCTTCGTGTTTTTCCATTTGCTTGGCTTCACCTATGCCATACTGCATAGTTACACTGTCGCTAGATGAAGTTTTTTATTTAGCTCCTTTCCTAATGAATATGACTACATTCAAGGTCTTCCTTTGTGAGGAGTTCAAAGTACTACTGCACCATTTGCGTGTATGTGTGTAAGATTACATGGGAAAGAGACGTGGGTGATTGAGAAATCTTAGGTTTTTTACTTTTTTACTTTATTTTAAAGTTTGTTTATTTTGAGAGTGAGAGAGAACGCATACAGGTAAGCAGGGGAGGGGCAGAGAGAGAGGGAGAGCTGTCAGCACAGAACCTCATGTGGGGCTCAGTCTCACAACCCATGACCTGAGCTGAAATCAACAGTCCCTTGCCTAACTGACCGAGCCACCCAGGGGCTCCCTTAGTTTTTTTACTTTAGCTGTAATTTCAGCTTCTCCACCAGCTCTGTTTAAAAAGCTAATGTTTGGGGCACCTGGCTGACTCAGTCTGTAGAGTGTGCAACTCTTGGTCTTGGAGTCCTGAGTTCCAGCCCTACCTTAGGCATAGACCTTTCTTTAAAAAAAAACAAAAAATATTACAAAGTTAATGATTATTGACCATCTACTATGTGCCGAGTATTATGTACAAGTGCTTTATATGTATTATCTTCTGTAATCTTTTTTTTAATGTTTATTTTTGAGAGAGAGGGAGAGTGTGAGTGGGGGAGGGGAAGAAAGAGAGGGAGATGGAAGATCGGAAGCAGGCTCTGCGCTGACATCAGAGATCCCGACGTGGGGCTCGAACTCATGAGCTGCAAGATCATGACCTGAGCTGAAGTCAGACGCTTAACCAACTGAGCCACCCAGGGGCCCCGTATCTTCTGTCATCTTGAAACACCCCAAAGAAGTATGTATCACAAATTATCACAGTTTTGCAGAAGAGGGAACTGAGGCACAGGGAGGCCAAGATCACTTACTCTTATAAATCATAGGAACCAGATCTGAATCCAGGCAATCTGGCTCCAGAGCTTAAGCTCTTAGCCATTATACTATACTGCCTCTAATAAACATACAATTGAAAATAGATTTTCTTACTGCTTTTTTGTTTTATCATTGCACATAGTATGTAGAGTCTATAATAAACAATCGAACCGTAGGGAAATAGAAACGGGGCCTTAAGTAGTCCACAAACAAGTGAATTCTTCCTTGAGTAGTGAAGGAGAGGATACATCCATCTCATTAACATTTTTGTGTGTATTCAGCATGTCAGATACTATGTAGCAGTTCTGTGTCGTCATTAGAAGGGTTCTTTTTCACAGATCCAGGCAGTGGTCTAGAGAGAAAATAAGCTACAGTAGAGAGGATGGGACCCATAGGACCCCTGTCATAGTTAATATTTGGTAAGTTACTGATGTTAGTACACAGAAAATCTCAACAGTAAGTAGATCATGAAGTGCTGATGGTTGGAGTGTGTCAGGTAAAGTTCCTTTGTCACCGTGCAGTTCCACATGATGGCCGCATCCGGCCGTAAAGCACTTGAAATGTGGCCAGCGTGATCGAGAAACTGAATTTAAAATTTTATTAATTGTAATTAATTTAAATTCAAAAATTGGTAGTTGACTTGCTGGAAGGTGTTCAAGTTTGTTTGGAACACTTTGGGTATGTGAATCTACTTTTTCATTTGGAAGCTTTATGAAATATATACACAAATCACATATTTCCAGTGAAAAGTTAATGTCCGAATCAAGATGTGCTCGAAGTAAAAATGTACATCAGATTTCAGGTGAGTATGAAAAAATGAATGTGAAATCTCTCATTTACTAATTTTTATATTGATTAGATGATGAAATCATTTTAGGTCTTTTGGATAAATAAAAGTGTTACTAAAATTATTTTCACTTTTTTAACTTTTCTAACATGTCTATCCAAAAATTAAAAATTACATATATGGGTTATGTTACATTTCTTTTGGACAGACTTTAGCTCTTACTACCCCACTTTAGTCTCTTGCAGTAGCCTCCTGACTGCATTCTTAAATCTGTAATTTTTTTATCATGCTGCGCAAGTTGATCTTGTAGGTCCCCTGTTTAAATCCCTCTATGGTTCCCCATTGCTTATTGAACATAATTCAGACTTTTGAGCCTAATCATAAAAAGAGACTGCCTTTCTCTTCTCCCTGCCCTCCCAGCCAGTCTGATACTGTGGCCATGGACATTCTCAATAATGGACCTGTTAAATATCTACTATTAAGTGACTTAACTTTCTGCTGAAAACTGCACTATGAATTAATTGCTGAATGTAACTGTGTTCTGTTTGTCATTCCCCGAACTTACGTTCTCTCTTTGCTCTGGGCTTTTGTACTTGATTTCTCTTTCTCTCTGGATTACTTTCTCCTTGCTCCTTGGCAAGCTCCCTCCTTTAAGACTGAGCTCATATGTCACATCCTGTGTGCAGACTTTCCCATCCTCTCCTTCACCTTACTTGGCTCCCACAATAGCTTGTACACACACCTAAGTTTAGTGGTTTGGACTGCATTTGAATCCTAGCTGTGTCAAATACAGGTTATGAGATCATCTATAAGTTAATAAACCTCCTTGAGCCCCAGTTTCCTTGTCTGTGTATGGAATTAATAAAAGTTCAGCCCAGGGCCTCCTAGCTCACTCAGTTGGTAGAGCACGCAACTCTTGATCTCAGCGTTGTGAATTCAAGCCCCATGTTGGGCATAGAGCTTACTTTAAAAATATATAACTTTTAGGGGCGCCTGGGTGGCTCAGTCAGTTAAGCATCTGGCTTCATCTTAGGCAATTATCTCATGGTTCCTGGGTTCAGGCCCATGTCAGTCTCTGTGCTGACAGTTCAGAGCCTGAAGCTTTCTTTGGATTCTGTGTCTCCCTCTCTCTCTGTCCCTCTCCTGCTTGTACTCTGTCTCTCTCTCAAAAATGCATAGACATTAAAAAAAGAAAATATTTAATGAATAATTAAGAAAAAAACAGTTCAGCCTTAAAGGGGTTGTGAAGTGCTTGGTACAGTGCCTGGCATATAGAAAATACACAATAAATTTTATGTTAAAAAGCAACTATCTTTTATTTCCCACCTCTTTTCTAAATAAATACATGCTGAAGGATTAACAATAAGGTATTAAGGTAAAGAAGAAATGAGAGAAGAATAATAAAATTAAACCAGTGGCAAAAAACTGTTTTAAACCAGTGGCAAAATTGGTATATAGACTAGAAAATACTGCAGAGTTTCTAAAGGTGGGTTCCATATTTGGCTCTGAGTTTCCTCAGGCAAAGCAAAGAAGAAAAGATCAACTTCCAGAGCCTTGGTGTTTCAGACACGTGTTGTTCAAGAGAAGCACAACTTTTTTTTTAGTGTTAGAAATTTTTCTCACTGGTCTTCATAGTGGGGACACTATGGTTTTGTAGGGGGGAGAGTCCCAATGATAAACATAGTAGTGGGTTTTTAAAGATTGCTTCCTTTAATACTTTTTTTAAAAATCTTTTTAATGTCCCATTTATTTTTGAGACAGAGGGAGACAGAGTGTGAGCAGGGGAGGGGCAGAGAGAGAGGGAGACACAGAATCCGAAGCAGGCTCCCGGCTCTGAGCTGTCAGCACAGAGCCCGACGTAGGCTTGAACTCACGAACTGCGAGATCATGACCTGAGCCAAAGTGGGACGCTTAACCAACTGAGCCACCCAGGCGCCCCGACTTCTTGTAATGCTTCTTACTCCAGGTTCCTTAATGCCAGTGAACATTCTTCAAAGAGCCATACAGCTCACTGATCGCTTGGCTTGGTTTAGAGATCAACAGGGATGAGTAAGTTACAGGGATTCTGTTTATCCAGCATTTAGACTAGTGTCTGGCACTTAGAAAATGGTTGAATTATTGAATGAATGTGTCCTTAAATACTTCTCTATGAATATTCTTTTTTTAATTAAAAATATTTTTACTTTTATTTTTTTTTAGTGTTCTCTACACCCAACGTGAGGCTCGTACTCACGATCCTGAGATCAGGAGTCATGTGCTCTTCTAAGTGAGTCAGGTGCCCCTAAAACTATTTTCTTAATAATACTAAGGTATTACTTGCCTTTTTCATGATTCATTCACTTTCATTCATCATGGAATTTTCTGAGGCTACAGTTGGGAGTGATTTCACTTCTCTGAACACTCATGGAATGTGTATTTCTGTATTACTATATATCAAATTTTTGTTTTGAAATAGAAATATCGATAGATATACCCAGAAGAGTGTTGGGGGCTCCTGCGACCAAAACGCTCGAGAGCTGCATGAGAGAACGTATCATAAGAAAGACTAAATTTTCCTTAGCTCTCAGTCCTTGAGATGCTCTTTTAACACCAGGTCCTCCTAGAGGCGCCTTTCCTTCCTTTGGGTGGGTGATATTTAAGGGTTCAGAATTGTTGCCACCAGGAGTCCCCGGTGTGGGCTCTCTGAATATTATGTCTTGTAACTGAGTTTTGCACCGATGACTTTTACCTTATATTCTCAGTGAAGAATCATGAGAACATGCATTTTGATGTCTGATTAAGGTCAGAGCCTAATCAAGTCAGGGTTTTGGCCTGAATGGACAGCCAACATACATCTATACACCTATGAAGAGATCCTATGGGCAAGACCAAGGTTTCCTTCAGAAAATAGTTCTGAGGTTGTTCTAAGAAAAGCAAACAAAATGACCAGTTAAGGCCCTAAAGATGGGTTATAGAGAAAATATGTAATGGTCATAGCCAGAAATTTGTTTTGTAGCTATTGTTATTAGTTGCATACTGTGGCCATGAAAATTCTCAATATCGAATGAAATGACATTGTAATGAATGCTTCAAGATGAATTAATTGTTGAATTTGGTCTTTACCATTCCTTTGAGTTGGCCTGCTGTGTGGAGTTGTTGACTGTTATACTGTATATCCTGTTAATGTTTGGAAAACAGTTGCTAAAAGTATTATTTTTATTTTTGGATGCTTGTTCTTAATTCATTAATGGCTCATTTTTTTTCCTTAAGTTTTTATTTAAATCTCAGTTAGTTAACATACAGTGTAATATTAGTTTCAGGTGTATAATTTAGTGACTCAACACTTATATCCATCACCAGTGCTCATCACAAGTTCCCTCCTTAATCCCCATCACCTCTTTCACTCATCCCCCACCCACCTCCCCCTAAGTTATCTTTTGAAAACATTCCTAGTGTACACCAAATTATAAGAATATTTTTTTAAAAACTAAGATGATATGAGATAAGCATTTCATACACTACTGTTACTAATTGTGTGTGTTTCTTTCCTCACTAAAACTTTTATTTCTTTATCTTAGTTCATCTTTGTATCCCTTGCACTCAGTGGGTGCTCAATAAAACTGTCGTGAACCAATAAATGAATTGGTGCAAGAAAGAGTTAGTGTAGGATGAGGCTTTAGTGGTCCAGAGTACTGTGACACTATTTAAGGGCCCTGATAAACTGTACCAGGCCAAAAGGAGTTTTAAGATTAAGAAATTTTATCTCTGTGGTTTTGGAAAATTCTGAAGACTTCAACACCTTTGCCTAATAATGTTTGAGTATAAGTCAGAGCATCTTCTCAGATCCTACTAGGAATAAGACCGATTTGTTTGGATAGGATTCGTGTTGATGATGCTTTAATGTATGATTTGGAGGCTTTTTTTGGTGATGTTTAAAGAGAACTAAGAATTTTGATGGAATGTGTAATTTGTCTAAATTACATTTGAATTCTAAAAACTTTATTTTTTAAAGTAATGTTTGTTTATTTTTAGAGAGAGAGCAGGTGAGGGGCAGAGAGAGAGGGAGAGAGAGAATCCCAAGCAGGCTCTGCACTGTCAGATGTTTAACCAGTTGGGCCACTCAGACGCCCCTCAAAAACATTTACATGCTTTCTACTCCTGGGTGCCAGGGATATAGACGTGATTAAAATTTGGTCCCTGCTGGGTAAAACTCATAAAGTAGAGGAGGGAGACTCAAACAATGGGAAGTGTCATGACCTTGTATGTTTGCAGAGGGTTTTTAGTAATCCTGTGTACTGGTAGTCAGGGCACTTTCCGCAGACATTTCATCTAGGCTTTGGAGGTTTTCAGGAGGCTACTTTGGTGGTCCTGTGACTATTGATATGGCAGAGTAGACAGACCCTGGATACAGATGGACTAATGCTGAGGACTTAAATGACCTGAACTCAGGACCTAAACCAGGCCAGTGTCAGATATGGAAAGAAAGGTGTTTTTTAGAGTTCTGGGCTGTGGTGTCAGTTTTTAGAGATTAAGCAGTGGTTCACAACAAAGGCAACTTGGCCTCCCGGGCGCATTTGGCCGTGCTGGAGATATTCTTGCTGTTACAACCAGGGCATCTGGTGGGTGGAGGCCAGGAGTGCTGAACACCCTACAATATATAGAATAGCCTCCCACATTGAAGAATTATTCCGCTCAAATTGTCAGTGATGGTGAAGTTGAGAAATCCTGGATTGGGGTCTAATCTTAGCTCTTCCAAATACTAGCTTGGGCTCTAGAACAAATTATGGACTTAATCTCTCTGAATCTGTTTGCCCTTTTGCAAAATGCAGGTATTGACAGTACTCACCTTGTAGGATTATTAGCCTCCTTTAATAGCATATAGACTGTGTGAGTGCAGAGATTATTGTCTCTTTAAAATAGATTCAATGAGGGATGCCTGGGTGGCTCAGTCGGTTGAGCATTGGACTTCAGCTCGGGTCATGATCTCATGGTTCGTGGGCCCCACATCAGGCTCTGTGCTGGCAGCTCAGAGCCTGGAGCCTGCTTCAGATTCTGTGCCTCTCTCTGTCTCTGCCCCTCCCTCGTTCGTACCCTGTCTCTCTGTCTCTCTCTCAAAAATAAATAAACGTAAAAAAAATTTAAAACAAGATTCAATGAAGGAATGAATGTCAAGTACATGACAAGTTACCTGACATATTAAAGATTCAGTAAATGATACCTGTGGCTATCATTAGTTTAACTATTTTTATGTTGCCTTTCCTTCTGGTCCTTTAAAAAACATCTTTATTGAGGTATTTACATTAAAAAATGTACACCGGGAAAGCCTGGGTGGCTCGGGTGGTTAAGTGTCCAGCTTCGGCTCAGGTCATGATCTCGCAGTTTGTGTGTTCAAGCCCCGCGTCAGGCTCTGTGCTGACAGCTAGCTCAGAGCCTGGAGCCTGCTTCAGATTCTGTATCTCCCTCTCTCTCTGACCCTCCCTGCTTGCGCTGTCTCTCTCTGTCTCTCAGTAAATAAATAAGTAAATAAATAAATAAAAAACATTCAAAAAATGTTTTTAAATGTACTCCAATTTTAAGTATGCAGTTTGAAGACTTTTGACAAATGTATTCAATTGTGTAATCGCCCACTGTAATTATGATCTTGACCATCACCATTGCTGCCCTCCCCACCCCCACATTTGCTCATGTTGCTTTGGAGTCCTGGTTCTGGCAATCACTGATCTTTTTTCCCTATTGTTATACTGTCGTTTTTTCTGAAATTTCATGTAAGTAAATCATTTATTAGATAATCTCATGTCCGCTTGGCATAACGCTGTTGAAATTCATTCATATTTTTATTTGTAACTATAGTTAATTTCTTCTTATTGCTGAGGAGATTCCATTGTGTGATTTTTCCATAATTTATTCATTTGCCAGTTGACAGACATTTGGTTTGTTTCTGGTTTTTGGCTAATATGAATACAACAATGAGCATTTGAGTTAAGACTTTGGGCAGATATATTTTCATTTCTCTTGAGTAAATGCCTATGAGTGGACTTGCTGGGTCTTATGGTAAATGAATGTTTAACTTTTTAAGAAATTGCCATACTGTTTTCCAAAGTGACTGTACCATTTTCCATTCTTATCAGCAATGTTTGAGATTCCATGTGCTCCATGTTCTCACCACTATTTGGTACTGTCATTCTTTTTCTTTTAAACAGCTTTGTGGAGGTATAATGACATACAGTACGACTCACATATTTCTTTTTTCAAAAATGGTTTGAGGTGAAATTCATATAACATAAAGTTAACCATTTCAAAGTGAACAATTCAGTAGCATTTAGTATGTTCACAGCTTTGTGTAAGCACCACAGTTTTGACACATGTGTATGCCCTTGAAACCATGTATATATGTGTGTATACCCTTGTGTGTGTACCTCTATTTCCAAAATATTTCTACCACTCCATAGTAAATCCCCTTCCCCATGAAGCAGTTTCTCCCTCTCCCATTCCCACTTCGCCCTTGACAACCACCAATATGCATTCTATAACCGAGGATTTATCTTTTCTGGGTATTTCATACAACATGTGGTCATTTGTGTCTGGTTCTTTTTTGTTTGTTTGTTTGTTTATTGTCAAGTTGGTTTCCATATAACACCCAGTGCTCATCCCAACAATGCCCTCCTCCACGCCCATCACCCATTTCCTCCTCTTGTCCATCCCCATCAACCCTCAGTTTGTTCTCAGTATTTAAGAGTCTCTTATGGTTTGCCTCCCTCCCTCTCCTTACTATTTTTTTCCCCTTCCCCACTCCCCTGGCCCCCTGTTAAGTTTCTCCTTTTCCACATATGAATGAAAACATATGGCATCTTTCTCTGCCTGACTTATTTCACTTAGCATAATATCCTCAAGTTCCATCCATGTTGCTACAAATGGCCAGTTTTCATTCTTTCTCATTACCATGTAGTATTCCATTGTATATATAAACCACATCTTCTTGATCCATTTGTCACTTGAAAGACTCACATGTTTAAAGTGTACAATTAAAAAACATTTTCTAAAATGTTTTAAAAATTTATTTTTGAGAGAGAGAGAGAGAGAGCACGCGCGCGCCAGTGAGCATGTGTGCACAAATTGCAGGTGGAGGGGTGAGGGGGACAGAGAATCCGAAGCAGGTTCTACACTGAGGTCACGACCTGAACCAGAGTTGAATGCTCAACCAACTGAGTCATTCATGTTCCCCTAAGTTTTTGTTTTTTTTAAAATTTTTTTATGCTTTTTATTTATTTTTGAGAGACAGAGAGAGACAGCTGGAGCAGGGGAGGGTCAGAGAGAGAGAGGGAGACACAGAATCCGAAACAGGCTCCAGGCTCTGAGCTAGCTGTCAGCACAGAGCCCGACGTGGGGCTCAAACCCACGAACCGTGAGATCTGACCTGAGCCGAAGCCGGATGCTTAACCGACTGAGCCACCCAGGCGCCCCCATGTTCCCCTAAGTTTTGACACACGTGTATACCCTTGAAACCATCACCATTGTTTGCTGTTCCGGGGGTATATGGTGCTATGTATCATTGTGTTTAATTTGCCTTTCCCTAATGATGAGTCATGTTGAGTATCTTTTCATGTATTAATTTGCCATTCATAAAACTTCTTTTGTGAGTTTTCTTTTTAGATCTTTAGCCCATTTTTTAAAATCAGTTGTTTGTCTATGTATATAGTTATAAGGATTCCTTTATGTATTCTGTAAATAAATTATTTATTCAGATCTTTGTTGTGCAGATGTTTTTCCCCAGTCTATGGCTTGCCTTTTCCTTTTCTTCACAGTATCTTGAGCTTTTAGCTTGAATAATAGGTTGGATGGAAACATTTTTAATTGAGACAGCAGAGACAGGAGCAAGTTTGGAAGGGTAAGATTATGAGTTTATATTGACTCTATAGAGTGTAATGTGCTTTAGTGAATACTGTCTCTCACCAGACAGGTGAAAACTTGGGTCTGGAGCTAAGAAAGGAGAGAGTAGGTCTTTGGGTACAGATTTGGAAGTCATCAGTAAATAGTTATCGAGGTCATAGAATGGAATAACGGACCACTTTGAGTGAAATGTGAAGAGTGGAGTATCCTAATAATAGGTTGTGGAAATATTCCAGACTCCTTTCTGTCTTTTGAATGTTCTGTCTTTGCAGTATTATCTGTCCATTGCAGCATTTCTGGATGCAGTCCTCAAACAAGTAGTGTTTATCTCTGGGAGATAGATCTCTGTACTCTGGTAAGCACTGAGATTCTGGAGGTAGTTATATTGAAAACTAGGTGAACATTTTCCAGTTTACAATGAAACACAGGAATGTCCTCTACTTAGAGTTTCTGTGTGATAGTGTTTGCCTTAGCAACATCCCTACAAAAATGCGGTGGTGTTGGTAAAACTGTTTCTTCTAGCATGTGTCAGTGAAAACCTAAGGACATAACACCAAAAGTCAGTTCTGTAAAAACAGATTCGACAGGAGCCCAAGATGGTTCAGTCAAAGTGGTCAGCATTTTCATGATAGCACTGTACTCAAGAATAAAACCTAGACTGGCTCAATCAGTGATTTTTAAGGGTGTTACAAAAAATGAGCCCAAAGGGTCATGGAACTAATTCGAGGATTCCGTGGAGGGCATGATGTCAGAAGTAGGTAGGCAGAGGAAAGTTAAATAGACTAGCTTCTAAGACTCCACTTCTACTTTTATGTATGTATGTATATGTGTTTTTATTTTTATTTATTTTTATGTTTTTTATTTATTTTTGAGAGACAAGAGACAGTGCAAGCAGGGGAGGGTCAGAGAGAGAGGGAGATACAGAATCTGAAGACAGGCTCCAGGCTCTGAGCTAGCCGTCAGCACAGAGCTTGATGCAGGGGTCGAACCCACGAACTGTAAGATCATGACCTGAGCTGAAGTTGTGTGCTTAACCGACTGAGCCACCCAGGCACCTAATGAAAAATGTTATTATCAATTCATAGATTTAAGCATATTTGATGAATTTCTATCCATTATCATCACTTTTTTCCTATTTGTAGTCATATTGACCTACTTTTGCCCAGGGGAAGCATCTTTAAATTGCCTCCTGGGGCCTTTTTACACAACTACATTAAACTTTGATGGTTTCCTTGCTTCCTGGGTGGACAGGATATTCCAGGCCCATGTTGTATGTTTCCTTTTCAGGCCTAGAATCGGCCATTCTCCAAAGAGACCTCTTTCTTCTGGCATCACTCTGCTTCTCTTTGTTTCTATTCTGAGACTCTATTAGGAAGAAAGGGTGGCACAATCTAAAAGTAGTTTGAAAGCAACAAATTTAGAAGAATGGATTATGTACTGTGGTTTTCAATAATCTTCATAAATGTAATTTTTAAAATTTAGGTTTTTGATACAAGTTGACTAACACACAGGAGTTATATTTTAACTTAAGATCCTGAAATATAGGTACTCTGTAATGCTGACCATGGCTGGATCTGAGAGGTCAGGAGACCAGATCATATAATTGTTTTTTTTCTTCTTTATGGAAATTGTGCATCCCTAACCTAAATGGATGGCTTTCCCACAAGGCCAGGATTTTTTGGTGGGGGGGATTCCAGGCAGATAGACATTGATATATAAATAATTGCTTAATGTTCTATACCTTCTATAGGAGAGAATAGCCAGAAAAAATTGTGGGTAATAGATCACTAATGGAAAAATCTTAATTTCAATGGAGCAGCCTGTTTAGAACTCTCTTTAAAACTACCAGCATGGGGCGCCTGGGTGGCTCAGTCGGTTAAGCAACCGGCTTCGGCTCAGGTCATGATCTCACTGTTCGTGGGTTCGAGCCCCGCATCGGGCTCTGTGCCGACAGCTAGCTCAGAGCCTGGAGCCTGCTGTCTCCCTCTCTCTCTGACCCTCCCCTGCTCACACTGTCTCTCTGTCTCTCAAAAATAAATAAAAGATATAAAAAAAAAACATTAAAAAAAAAGAATTGTTGAATCACTATACTAAAAACAAAACAAAACAAAACAAAACAAAACTACCAGCATGAATAAGTCATAAAAGATACCCATATGTTAGTAAGGTAGTTGACCGTATACTAGGTACGAATTATATTTCACAAAATCAGGTAACCGAGAAATGTTACAATATTTTAATTCCTTCAAATGAAATTAAATCCAGCCTTGGGATATGTGCTCCTCATACTCCTAATCCACCACACGGATGAAGAATTCAATCTCAGTGACGAAGAATGGGCAGCCACCCCTCCTGAGGGTTGTACAGGAATCTGAGACACTTCTGAGGAGCCAGGCAAGAGTGAAAGGTTCGTTTTCAGTCTGTAACGGCTGTGGCTGGTAAGCGGGTCCTTGATGCTTGGCGGCTCTAACAGTTAGGGCCGACGTTAGGCACACAAATTTTTTTTTTTAATGCTTATTTACTTTTGAGAGAGAGAGAGAGAGAGAGAGAGAGAGAGAGAGAGAGAGAGAGAGAGGAGGAGGGGCAAGGGCAAAGAGAGCAGATGCAGAATCCGAAGCAGGCTCCAGACTCGGAGCTGTCAGCACAGAGCCCGATGTGGGACTCGGACCCACAGACCGTGAGATCATGACCTGAACCGAAGTCAGACACTTAACCTACTGAGCCACCCAGGCACCCTTCAGCACACGAGTTTATACTAGGTTTGGGGGTTCTGGTGTAGAAGTGTTAGCTCTCCTAGGTACAGCACATACCCGTTTCCCTCTGAGGATCTGTCATTTATCTAGAACCCTGCCAGGAAGTGGGCTTGTAGGCCTCCTCTTTTTGTGGGTCCCAAAGAGTTCCTTCTCCTTACCAGATCATTCACTTTTTTTTCTTCTTTCTACCTTTCTGCCTCCAAAGGTATTTTCGTTCCAGCCTCCCCTCAGCGTCATCTCCTCGAGGAGCTCACATTTTCAGAAAACAAAAACAAACCTCCCTTGAGGCACGGACTGTCTTCTTGGGGTCTGGGGAATACACTGAGAACAAAGCATCTATTGACGTCTTAATAACTATCCAGCTCCTTTTTTTTTTAACCTTCAGTAATTCTTTTAGTCTCAGTGGTGGTTTTAAAGACTGTCCACAAACTCTTTGATTCTCCTTTCCTTAAAAGATGGAGCTTAACTCACCCCTGTGAGTATGGGGTGGACTTTGTGACTCCCTTCCAGTGAATAGAATGCAGTGGAAGTGAGGAGACCTTACTTCCCAAATCAGGTTGTCAGGAGACTTTGGTTTGTTTCTTTCCTTCGCTCTCTCATCTCTCCCTCTGACGGAGGCTGGCTGCCATGATGGGAGATGGCCCTGGACAGACAAGAGCCACTTGCCATGTTGTGGAGACAGGAGACAGGCAGTCAGTGGTGAGGGCCACTTGGTAAGGAAGAAAGCCTGCCAGGCACCAAGCACATGAGTGAGGTTGGAAAGGGATCCTGAATTAGTTGAGCCTTGAGAGATGACTACAGCCCTGGCCAGCAGCTTGACTTACTATCCTGGCTTCACAAGGGCTGAGTTACATGAGCCTGTGATTTTTTTGGCGGGGGAGGGAGGTAGTCTCTTTTCTTTCGACACTGGCTCTATTGTACCCAAGGGATCAATCTCCGGCTAGGCTTTCACTCCTTCTGGATAGGTCTCTGATGGGCGCTGTGTGTCTGTGTATGTGTTTTGGAAGCAGCTGTCTCTTGATGAAAGGCATTGCAGGACAGTTTACTTTCAGGCTGTGATGTGTGCCTGTTGTAATAGCAGAACCTCTATTTGCTTTTCTCTTCAGAGTCATTGCTCCTACCCGGGTCTTTTGTCCCACTGATTGGGAAGGAGTCCCATGCTTATGTTCACTCTTAATAAGGCAAAAGCCAGAAAGTCATTGCCCTGTGAGATTTACTTTTCCTGTCTGGCATCTATTACCAGGTTTTGGACTTTTTTCCTACCCCTTCTTGGTGTCTGGGAAGAGTGGACAAATCGCACTCCAGTAAGCTGCTGATGGTTAATTTTATATATAAACTTGACTGGGTCACAGTGCCTAGACATTTGGTCAAACCTTATTTTGTCTCTGTCAGGTTGTTTCTGGATGAGAAACAACATTTGAATTGGTACACTGAGTAAAGTAGATTGCCCTCCTAAGTTCCCAATAAGGGAACTCTTCCTGCCAGACTGCTTGAGTTGGGACATCAGTCTTTTCTTGCCTTTGGGCTTGCTTTTCTTGGGTCTCGAGCCTACTGGCTCTCAGGATGGAACTTACACCATAAACTTTCCTGGTTCTCGGGTTTTCAGACTCCAACTAATATTTCATCATTGGCTCTTCTGGGTCTCAGCTTGTTGATGGATCTTGGGACTTTTTGGTCTCCATAATTGCATAATCCATTTCTTTATTATCTATCTCTATCTAAACACATGCACATACACATCCTGTTGGTTCTGGTTCCTCAGGAGAACTCTTATACATAAGCCATTATTTTTATTAGTTATTATTATTATTTTTTAAGTAGGCTTCATACCCAGCATGGAGCCCAGTGTGGGGCTTGAACTTACCTGAAATCAAGACCTGAGCGGAGATTAGGAGTTGAGTGGTTAGCCATCCAGGCACCCCAAGCCTTGTGGGTTTTTTTTTTTTTTTTTTTTTTTTATGGCCTTCCTTTGTTTCATCCCTGGTTGCTAGAGTGCTCCTGAACTTGCCATTGCTTCTGCTCAGTTAGCTGTGGGTGCTCTTCATGCCTGCCGGCCGCTGTGAATGGCCGTATTCACCACAAGCTAAGCAGAAGGAGAAGTGCTTATGTTTTCATAAACTTGGCAGCTGTTTCGGCAATGTTTCACACTAAGGCTGGGCATCATTTTTTTTTTTTTAGAGAGATTATTTATTTATTTTGAGAGAGAAAAAGAGAGAGCATGTGTGTGCACAGTAGGGAAGGAACAGAAAGAGAAGGGAGAGAGAATTGCAAGCAGGCCCTGCACTATCAGTGCAGAGCCCAATGCAGGGCTCAAACTCACAAAGCATGAGATCATGACCTGAGCTGAAATCAAGAGTCAGATGCTTAATTGACTGAGCCACCCAGGTGCCCCTATGCATCATTTCTTTATGTTCTTGTTTTGCAGTTGGGTTTCTTTCTCCCAGACTCTCTCCATATACTCTATATGGGCCTCAGAAGCATATGTACCTGTTTGGCAGTATTCTAGGAGTTTTTCCTGGATGGAGGAACCCCTGATGAAAGTGCTCCCACATGGTTTCCCAAAAGTGTGCAAAGTGGCGGTCAGAACTTTAAAAGTTTTATTTATTTATTTATTTATTTATTTATTTATATCTACTTACTTACTTACTTACTTATTTTTAAAGTAATTTCTATGCCCAGTATAGGGCTTGAACTCATAATCCTAAGAGCAAGAGTCATGCTCTTTGGGGTGCCTGGATGGCTCAGTCGGTCAAGCGTCCGGCTTTGGCTCAGGTCATGATCTCACAGTTCATGGGTTCAAACCCCACATTGGGTTCTGTGCTGACAGCTCAGAGCCTGGAGCCTGCTTCAGATTCTGTGTCTACCTGTCTCTCTCTGACCTTTCCCTGCTCATGCTGTCTCTGTCTCTCAAAAATAAATAAAAAGCATAAAAATTTTTTTTTTAAAAAGGCATGCTCTTCTGACTGAGCCAATGAGGCATCCCAGAATATTTAAATTATTGTGATAGTTTCCAAACTCTCGCATTATCTATATGTTTTTAGAGAACAACTGCCCAAAATAAAGACTTTAGATTTAGAGCAGTTGCCAGTAGCCTGTCTTTCTAACAATAGATAAGCAAGTCATTTATCTATCGTGGTGACTCCTGGCTGTTGATAATGAAATTGACATCAATGAGTAAGAGGATTCTTACTTTTTTATAAAATAGGAATATGCATCTATATTGTTTCAAACCAGTTTTAAGTTATTAAGATACACGTTTATTTTAAATTTATTTTAATGTTTTATTTTTATTTTTTGAGAGAGAGAGGGAGAGAGAGACAGTGTGAGCAGGGGAGGGTCAGAGAGAGAGGGAGACACAGAATCCAAAGACAGGCTCCAGGCTCTGAGCTAGCTGTCAGCACAGAGCCCGACCTGGGGCTCGAACCCATGAACCACGAGATCATGACCTGAGCCGAAGTCGGATTCTTAACTGACTGAGCCACCCAGGTGCCCCTAAGATACACATTTAAAAGAAGGAGAATGCTCTTAATAATTTATATGAGAATTATATAATGTGTACTGGAAAGATTGGTTATTGAATCCGGCAGTAAGCACAGTAGGAGAAATCCTACGTAAACTATTAGAAAAAGAAGTCCTTTATAATTCATGTCTTGGTCTTTTGAAATATGGCTTACTTACATGTTAACTAGAAACGGATATGTTTTCAGTGTTTCTTAAGAATTTTATCTAAATTAAATATCTCATGTACCTGCTATTACATGTTTTATATGCTCTTGTGAGAAAATACCAATGGCATTTAGTAGAGGTTTTCATGAATTCAAGGCACTTCTATTGTTATTGATTTTTCTTAATAATCAGGTAATAAAATCACAGTAATTGTCATATAAGTGGCCACAGAATATTTACTCTTAAAAAGAGGTTCTTATACTTGAAAACATTGGAAACTACTGAATTAGTATCTTTGGAGCCATTTCCAGCCCTTATATGTGGGAAAGAAACCATAGCTTAAGGATGGAGTCTGTAAGGGTGTGCGGTAAAGAGCATCACAGAACTTGCTGGTGAAATCCCCAGGGCTCTGGCTGGTTTCTTAGTCACTCCTTTTTCTTTCCTACATGTTCTAGAGGTTTGATTCATTTTTTTTCCCCAACCTTCATTTGGTAATCTCTTGTTCTCTCAGCCCATAAACCCTTCTTTGAAAGAGAATGCAGGTGCCTCAGCTTTTCTCTTCCTTATCTTAACTCTTCAAGTATTTGATGCTTTCTCATTAAAAAAATTTTAAATGTGTATTTTTGAGAGTGAGCAGGGGAGAGGCAGAGAGAGAGAGAGAGAGAGGGAGACACAGAATATGAAGCAGGCTCCAAGCTCTGAGCTGTCAGCACAGAGCTCAATGTGGGGCTCAAACCCACAAACCATGAGATCATGACCTGAGCCAAAGTCGGATGCTTTGGGTTTCTACTGCCAGTAACAATAGGGAATGAAATGAATGAATAAAAATTTATGCATTTGAGAATTTAGAGTTTTATTAAAAGTACGAAGTTGCCAAACCTTCATTGAGGGGTAAATGAGTAAAGCTCAGTTTTCTAGTAGTTGCTAACAAGCACCTAACCATTTATTCTGCTCTAGTGTTTGGCCCTGAAGATAATTACTCATAGGCCATTGAATTCATTTCATCACAGAGGAGGAGAAGCTCCAGGGTAGTTTTTAGTCTCTCCACCTGTTGCTTTTTGCAGGAAAAGTCTACTTAATAGAAACCAATAAACAGTATTAAGGAAAATCAACTTTGATATACACTGACACGTAACCTTCCATTGGTGTAATAGTTTGTATTTTCCAACGATACCTTAAATAGCATTGTTCATTACACATGTTCTTCTTACATTGTGACCTTGACACTCCTCCCTTCTAGTGTTGAGGTCTGTGTCACCATCTCTTAACCAGAGGAGGCCCTTGTAAATGCCAAGAGATGGCATGTAAATGCTCTCTTGGCATGGCCCAGGCAAAACTGTGTGACTAATAGGGCTGGGTCAGAGAAATGTCATGTGCTTCTACCTTCCCCTCTTGAGATGCTCCCTTTTGGAACCAAGTTCCCAGGCTGTGCCGTGAGGGCTCAAGTGGGAGGCCTGTGTGAGAGAAACTGAAGCTCCTGGCCCTTAGCCACAGCTTAGCTCCCAGCTGACATCTAGCCTCAGCCTGGCGGCCATGGGAGTGAGCCATTCTCAAAGCAGGTCCTAATCCTCCAGATCCCCATCTTACTGCCCCGTGGATGCCCACGTAGGGCAGAGAAGAGCTGTCCCCGCCAAGCCCTACCCAGTTGCAAATTCACGAGTACAATTGAAGACTGTGGTTTTCAGCCACTAAGTCAGACAACAGAAGATGACTGAATTGGTATTCCATTTGCCAAAGCTGAGAGAAGAGACCCTGCATACATTAAACTGTTTCAGTTTACAAACAAGGTTTCTGCCTTCAGGACCACTGTCAGTATCATAAAAGAAAAAAACCAGATTCTGTGTCCTATTCCCTTACAGATTTTTATCTCATAGGCTTTCATTCTCTGTATTTATTAAATTATGGGTTTTTTTTTTCAATGTTAATTTTGAGGAGGGGAGAAGGGCAGAGCGGGAGAAAGAATCCGAAGCAGGCTCCAGGCTCCAAGCTCTCAGCGCAGGGCCCTACGTGGGGCACTAACTCAGGAACTGAGATTATGGCGTGAGCCAAAGTCGGATGCTTAACTGACTGAGCCACCCAGCGCCCCTGGGTCTAGTACAAAACAGCAAAAACTGGGCACTAATATCCCTGCTCATATAACTCCATTCCTCTGTCCTTCTAATATATAAGATTGTATGCATGTTAACAATGAGCAGTGACTTTGGAATGATTCAGGAGGTATGTGACCTTGGAAAGTGACATCTTCTTTGTAACATGGTTTCTCATATAAAATGGTATCTACTTCGTAGAATTGTGTTGTTGGCTCTTCTTACCACTGCTGATCATTTCCACTATTATTGGCATTATTATTTTTAGACAAGGGAGGGGAAGGGTAACCAGCACAAAGGTTGCAATCTGAAATGATGGAGTAAATATTTCTTTCTTTCTTTTTTTTTTTTGAGTAAATATTCCTAAGAAGTTAGGTACAGAGGGATGTTGAAAAGTCTAAAAGGACTAAAGAATTAATTGTCTTTTAGGATTTTTTTAAGGCTTAAGGCTTTATTTAAGTGGTGAAGACCAGGGGTGCCTAGGTGGCTCAGTTGGTTGAGCATCTGACTCCTGATTTCAGCTCAAGTCAGGTCATGATCCCCAGGGTCATGGGATCGAGCCCCATGTTGGGCTCTGTGCCGAGTGTGGAGCCTTCTTGGGATATTCCCTCTCTTTCTCTCTCTCTCTCTCCCCGCCCCTTCCTGTCTCCCACTCTCTCTCTTTCTCAGAAAAAAAAGAAAAAGTGAAGACCAGAAGGACTCCTTGGGGAAAAAAGATTAGGGAGAAAGATTCTGAAGAAATTTCAGAAATCAGGGTGCTGGTTTTTAGACTTGTATTTTTAAAAATTATTATTATTATTATTATTATTGAGAGAGAGAGACAGTGTGAGTGGGAGAGAGGGGCAGAGAGAGATAATCTCAAGCAGACCCTACATTTAATACTGAGCCCAATGTAGGGCTCTGTCTCACAACCCTGGGATCATGACCTGAGCCATTGAAATCCAGAGTCCGATGCTCAGCTGACTGAGCCACCCAGGCACCCAATGGACTTCTCTTTCTTTTTTTATTTAAAAAAAAATTTTTTTTTGTCTTTTATTTATTTTTGAGAGACAGAGGGAGACAGCACGAGCAGGAGAGGTTCAGAGAGAGAGGGAGACACAGAATCTGAAGCAGGCTCCAGGCTCTGAGCTAGCTGTCAGCACAGAGCCCGACGCGTGGCCCGAACCCACGAACCGTGAGATCATGACCTGAGCCAGAGCCGGCTGCTCAAACGACTGAGCCACCCAGGCGCCCCTGGACTTCTCTTTCTTTTCTTTTCTTTTCTTCTTTTTTTTTTTTTTTTTGGCCCCATGGACTTGTTGCTAATGACTGGCATTTATTGATATATTAACTAGTGATTTCTCAAATGTTACCTGTTGTCACTGATTGATTTTTTAACAAGCCCTTTAACTTTATTAATGAATACTTCAGTGCAATAAAATGTATAGATCTTAAGGTATTCAGTTCACTATTTGTTTTGATCAGTTCTTAATTCTTCAGCATTCAGGTTGATTACAGAATAATGAACTAAATGGGAGGAGGGGACTGAGAGAGAATTACTGAATTCCTAGGGTGCTGGTTGGTGCTTATAAACAGTTCGCGTTTATATTTGTTACTTCATTTAGAAGAGGGATGGTATTGTTCTTATTTACAAATAGAGAAACTGAGGCTCAGGAAAGTAAAGTGATTTGCCCAGAGTAACACAATTGGGAAGTGGCTCAGGCAAGACAAACATCATCTTTGTCTCTATAATATTTTTACTGTTACAGACTAAAATAATGGTATTGGCTTTTTAAAAAAATTTTGTTGGAGATAATTTCCTATGAGGCTTTATTAAAGTCCCATAAGTAAAATGCGAACAGTTCTTTGATACGCATGTCTTCTGGTTTCAAATGCTTCAAACTTCCTCAAGCTTCTAAAACCATTTTTTAAATTTTACCAATGTCTATAATTGACATAGTGTAATTTATCCTCTCTAGTGGTTATTAGGTAAAAGTAGTTGTTGGGGATAATATAGCACAATTTTAACTTTTAAGTATTCAGGAAAATAAAGACCATAAGAATGAAAAGAATTCTGTTTCCGGAGAGCTCATGCTATTTCAGGTCTCTTAGAAGATTTAAAGGCAGAAATGTAAGTGATGTTTCTTAATTTTCCTGAATAACAAACAACCTCATGCTGGAGACTAGATGATGGACAAGTTGAGGTGTTACCGAGTGAAAATATCTTCAGGTGCAGAAATGCAGCCTTTGGTTCAATCAGCTTCATATTCTTATGAAAATGCTAGCTCTGAAAATGGAGTCATTAAGACCGATTTCAGGCAGTCATTTGTTTAACAGGTATTCTAAAAGTATCTAATGTGCTAGTATTTTTTAAAATATTCTGAGGACTTTTAATACACAGTTTACCTAATTGGGATTCTCTTAATATATTGATGATTTCTCTTAATATATTGTTGATGGTTTCATCTTTTAGATTTTTCCTAGTTTCTTATAAACTGTTGAATATCTAAGAGTTTTTATTTATAATGTCATTTGACTTGTAATAAACATTTTAAACATCTCAAGTTTAATTCAGTATTTCATATGAATTACCCTGTGCTCCTAATATCCCTTCCTCTGCTCCACTTTTAACAAAAAAAAATTTTTTTTAAATGTTTATTCATTTTTGAGAGAGAGACACACACAGTGCAACCAGGGGAGGGACAGAGAGAGAGGGAGACACAGAATCTGAAGGGGTCTGCAGGCTGCTTGAACAGCTTGAACTCATAAACTATGAGATCATGATCTGAGCTGAAGTCTGACAATCAACTGAGCCCTCCAGGCACCCCTACTTTTAATTTTTTTAATTAAAAAATTTTGGGTTTTGTGTTTGTTTTCATTCATTTAATCTGGGCTTTGCTTTCTGTCTTCTACTAACATAATAAGTTCTATGAGGGCAGGACTATTTCTTTGTTTGTAAAGCACAGAAAATACCTGAAATGCAATGGGTTTTTAAGAAATATTTTGTTGAATAAACCATGTTATTTTAATTAATTGTTTTACTTTATTTATTTTTAATTTTTTAAATGTTTTATTTATTTTTGAGAGAGAGTGAGCGAGTATGTGTGAGCAGGGGAAGGTTAGAGAGAGAGGGATCTGGAATCTGAAGACAGGCTCCAGGCTCTGAGCTAGCTGTCAGCACAGAGCCCGACGCGGGACTCGAACCCACAAACCATGAGATCATGACCTGAGCCGAGGTTGTACCCTTAACCAGACTGAGCCACTCAGACACTCCTAATTAATTATGTTAAAATGAAATCTAACTTATACAAAAAAAGCACATATGTGTACTTTATTAAAAAAATTTTTTAATGTTTATTTTTGAGAGAGAGAGCACAAGAGCACATGTGTGGGAGGGACAGAGAGAGGGAGACAGAGGATCCCAAGCGGCCTCTGGATTGACAGCAGAGAGTCCAATGCAGGTCTCAAACCCCTGAACCACGAGAACTGCCCTAACATATATATAGTTTAAAGAAGAATAATGAAATTGTTATCTTTGTTCCCACTGTCCAGCTTTAAAACTAGTACATTATCAATACTTATGAAGTTCCTCAAATGCCTCTCTTCTATGGCATTCACTTCCTCCCCTCCCCTGTTAGAGGAAAAGCACTATGTTGAAATTGTTTTCATTTCCTTTTCTTTCATGGTTTTACAACCTGTGGATGTAACTATACATATATTGTTCAGTTTTAGGTTTGGTAAGCTTTAAATACATGAAATCATACTGGATTTCTTCTTTGGTTTGCTTTATTCAGTCAACATTCAGAGATGCACATACATGTGTGCCGTTCATTTTCATGGTTAATAGTATTCAATTTCATGACGGCGTCACAGTTTATCCATTGTCCTACCTCTGAGCAATTGAATTATGTCTCAGTCACAAACAGTGCAACCACAGACATTTTTTTAAAGCATCTCCTGTACATGTGCAAGAGTTTGTTAGGGTATATGTCTGAAGACTTTTGGGGTCATATAAAATGAGCATTGGCAAGTTATTACTGACATTGTTTTCTAAAGTGGCTGTACCAGCGTGCACTCCCATCAGCTTCTTTTGTGGGAATTCCAGTTTCTTACATTCTGGCCAGCACTTGGTATTTTAAAATTTGAGCCATTGTGGTAGGTGTATAATAATATTCCTGTGCATCTTTTTTTTTTTTAAGAAAACATTTAAAATTGCATTTAAAAAATGTTTATTTTTGAGAGACAACATGAGCAAGAAGAGGGCAGAGAGAGGAGACAGAATCCGAAGCAGGCGCCAGACTCTGAGTTGTCAGCACAGAGCCCAACGCGGGGCTCGAACTCACAGACCGCGAGATCATGACCTGAGCTGAAGTCGGCTGCTTAACTGACTGAGCCACCCAGGCGCCCCCAGAATTTCACTCTTAAATAAGTACTGTTACTTGGGCTCTTCAGTTCTCAAACCATGGGATCATATTGGATCCCTCACCTCACTTCCTGTACAATATGATTTTCACAGATATTTTCTTTTTATGACAACTGAAAAACCAGCTGCACGAAGATATGACATGATTGAATATAAAGTGACCTAGTGTTAGAACTCAGCCACCTAGAGCTTGTAGTTTGTGTGGTCTCCGACAGATGTCACTGTGTTTCCCTTGAAAGTTTAATATATCTTGCTGCTTGTAAAATTGCTGTGGTGCCCTGGGTGCCTGAACGCCCAGTTTGGGAACCATAGTCTTGGAGTATTAGTCATGATTATCTTCAGGGAGTAGAGCTTTTTTTTTTTTTTTTTTAAAGATTTTTGTTTTTATGTAATCTCTACACCCAGTATGGGGCCCTGACTCACAATGCTGAGATTAAGAGTCACATGCTCTATTGACTGAAACAGCCAGATATGCCAAGGAGTAGAATTTTTATTGATTTGTATGTTTTCTGGGTTTTCCACATTTCCTCTTTTTTTTTAAATTTTTTAATGTTTATTTATTTTTGAGTGTGAGAGAGAGTGTGCGCATGAGCTGAGGAAGTGCAGAGAGAGCAGGACAGAGGATCCGGAGCAAGCTCTGCATGGATAACAAGAGCCCTGACGTGGGGCTCAAAGCCATGAACTGTGAGATCACAACCAGAGCCAAAGTTGGATCTTAACTGACTGAGCCACTGAGGTGCCCCCAATATTCCCTTTTTTAAAAAAAATTGATTATTATTTTTAAGTATACTCTACCGCCAACATGAGGCTTGAACTCATGATCCTGAGTCAAGAGTCACATGCCTCACCTCCTGAGCAGCCTGGTGCCCCCATAATTCTTTTATAATGATCATATAGCATTTAAGAGAGGTCAGAGAAAAAATTACATATTTCTAAAAGAAATTATTAACTGAAGTCCATATTTTATTCTGCTCTTTTAAGTTTTTAATTTTCTGTTCACACAAACATATTACCTTACATTTATTAATTTATCTTTGATTTTTTAAAATATTCATTTATTTATTTTAATGCTTATTTTTATTTTTGAGAGATAGAGCGTGAGCAGGGGAGGGGCAGAGAGAGAAGACGACCCAGAATGTGAAGCAGGCTCCAGGCTCTGAGCTGTCAGCACAGAGCCCGATGCCAGGCTTCAACTCAGAACTGTGAGACCATGACCTGAGCCGAAGTCAGCCGCTTAACCAACTGAGCCACCCAGGCGCCCAGTGTTTATTTTTGAGAGAGAGAGAAACAGAGTGCAAGTGGGGGAGGGGCAAAGAGACAGGGAGACGCAGAATCTGAAGCAGGCTCCAGAGCTGTGAGATCATGAGCTGAGCTGAAGTCGGATGCTTAGCCAACTGAGCTACCCAGGCGTCTCGTCATTGCTTTACATTTAGTTATATTTCTTCAGAGGCCTCTTGACTGTGACAGTTTCTTAGACCTTTGTTATTTTATTTATTTATTATTTTTACAGTTTTGAGGCATATTGGTCAAGTAGCTTTTAGAATATCTTCCAGTTAGGGAAAATCAGAGGTAAAATGCCATTCTCATCCTATTAAGGGTACATGCTACCTACATGACTTATGACTATTAATGTTAACCTTGATCACCAGACGAAGTATGTCCGTCAGATCTCTTCACCGTAAAGCTGTTCCTTTATTCTCCCTTTTCATACCCTGCCCTTGGATAGGAAGTCATTATGTGGAGTCCATACTTAAAGAGTAGGGGTTATGCGTTACACTTCTTTAAAGGCAGAGTATGTAAATTATTTTAAATTCTTCTTTATAGGAGACTTGTCTGTTCTCCCTCATTTATTTGTCTATTCATGGTTGTTGTTGTGGTTGTTGGGTTTTTTGTTATTGTTATTTTTTTATGCTTTGGGTTATATTCCAACACTACCTTCTTTATTTTATTTCTTTATTTATTTTGTTGTTGTTGTTGCTGAAATTGTTCCAGTTTGGCCACTGGGTGCGCTTCAGTTTGCTGCTATGACCCTTTGGTGCACTTTTATCATGCGGGTTAAAAGTTTGCTTTTGCATTCCTTACTTTTTGATGCTACAAGATGCTCCAGGCTTATTTTAGATATTTCTTGCCACTAATAGAATGTGACATTTCTCCAAGGAACCCATTTCCTTTTATTGGAGAATGATATTGAAAATCAAGATTTGGGGGCACCTGGCTGGGCCAGTTGGCAAAACATGAGATTTTTTTTTTTTTTAATGTTTATTCATTTTTGAGAGAAACAGAGTATGAGTGGTGGAGGGGCAGAGAGAGAGGGAGACACAGAATCCGAAGCAGGCTCCAGGCTCTGAGCTGTCAGTACAGAGCTCAATGTGGGGCCTGAACCCACAAATCGTGAGATCATGACCTGAGCCCAAAGTCGGATGCTTAACTGACTGAGCCACCCAGGTGTCCAAACATGGGACTCTGGATGTCAGGGTCATGATGAGTTCAAGCTCCATATTGGGCATGAAGCCTACTCAAAAAAAAAAAAAAAATAGCATTTAGGTGCTGAGTGTGCTTGTAGGCACAGTGTTGTATCAGTTAGTATTCCTCTGATGATTAATGAAGTCAGGTACTTTTTTATGTTTTTTGTTTTTTTGTTTTGTTTTGTTTTGTTTTGTTTTTTTGTATAGCCTGTTTTTCATGTGGCAAGGCTATTCAAGAATTTTGTCCAACAGCAGAGTTGAATACTTGTGACAGAGACTGTCTGGCTCACGAAACCTAAAATCTGTACTGTCTCACCCTTTGTAGCAAAAGGTCGCTCACACCTATAGTTATAATAACTATACTAATGTCAGTTCTGGGTTGGTTTTGATTGATTTTTCTCATCATCACTGGTCATATTTTCCTGTTTCTTTGGATACCTTGCAATTTTTATTTGGATGCCATACATTGATTGGGTTGGGAGGGGGGACGGGAGTTTTGTTTTGTTTTTTTCCTCTTAAACATGTCTGGATGCCAGACATTGTGCATTGGGGGGTGGGGATGTCACTGGAGTTTTGTTTTGTTTTTGTTTTGTTTTTTCCTTCTTGTACATGTCTGGATGCCAGACATTGTGCAGTGTGGAGGGGGGAGGGTGACTGGAGTTTTGTTTTGTTTTTTTCCTTCTTCTACATTTCTGGAGATTTTTCCTGCAGTTAAATTATTTAGAAATATTTTGATCCTTTTCATTTTGAGGTTTTAACAGTGGGACCAAAGCCACATTTAGGGCTATCATCATTAGGGCTTATCATTCTTCATTTTTAAAAAAAATTTTTTTGAGATAGGGAGAAAGAGTGAGAACAGGGGAGGGGCAGAGAGAGAGAGAGAGAGAAAGAGAGGGAGACACAGAATTCAAAGCAGGCTCCAGGCTCTGAGCTGTCGGCACAGAGCCTGACACGGGGCTCAAACTCAGAAACGGTGAGATCATGACCTAAACTGAAGTTGGACGCTTACCCAACTTAACCACCCGGGCACTCTGGCTTATCATTCTTTACTCCTGTGGCAAGACCCTTTGGAATACTCTACCGGGAAATTATAAAGCTTTCTAAGGCTGACTAGTGGGAACAGGCACTATTGTTGGTCTTTGTAAACTCCAGGGACTTTTCCCTCTAATCCTCTCGGGTGATTTTTTCCCCGTCTTTGGTAGCTTTCTTGCATGCATGGACTGGTACGTATTTAGTGGAATACTTTAGAGGAACTCCCCACAAATCTCCAGTATTTTCTCTCTGTTTAGCTTTTTCCTCTACAATATTCTGCCCTGGAACTCTGGCTGCCCTGTCTTCCCGGGGCTCTCAACTCTGTCTTTTCAGTCTAGGACACTCCTTGGGCTCTGCCTGGGCTCCTCTTCCCTGTCACACCCTCAGAGTGCCCTCATGCTTGGTGAACTGGGGCAATTGTAAGATTCACTTTTTGTCCTCAGAAATCACTGCTTTTTTGTTGCCTGATGTACAGTGTCTTGAAAGCCATTGTTTATTATCTAAACTATTTCAATTGCTTTCTTTTTGGTTGTTTAATGTAAGGGAGTAAATCTGGTCCTTGTTATTACATCTTGGCCAGAAGTGGAAGTCTTTTGAGATCTTTGTAAAAAAAATTTTTTTTAAATATTTATTCCTTTTTGAGAGACAGAGACAGAGCGCAAGGAGGGGTGGGGCAGAAAGAGAGGCAGACACAGAATCTGAAGCAGGCTCCAGGCTTTGAGCTGTCAGCACAGAGCCCCACATGGGGCTTGAACTCAAGAGCTGTGAGATCATGACCTGAGCTGAAGTCAGAAACAACCAACTGAGTCACCATAGGTGCCTCTTTGAGATCTTTTTTAAAACCTGAATGGGTGTTTAATTTTATCAGATTTTTTTTGGTGTGTTTGTTGAGATGATCATATGATTTTTTTTCTCCTCTTTTTTTTTTTCCTATTAATATGTGTTGAATTACATTAATAGATTTTTTTCCTAATGTTTTAAATCAACCTTCCATTTGTGGAATGAACCGTAAATAGTGGTGATGCATTATCTTTTTTTACATATTGCTATATTTCAATTTATTTGTATATTTGTTAGAGTTTTTGAATCTGTTTATGTTCATATACTGCCTTCTTCAGGTTTTGACATTAAGGCTATGCTGGTTTATAAAGTGGGTTGGGAAACATTCCCTCTTTTTCTTTAAAAAGTTTTGTTAATACTGGTGCTTTTTCTCCCATAAATGGTTAGAAAAATTCTCTGGTGAAGCCACACAGTGATTTCATTAGGGAAACTGTTTAATTACAGCTTATTTCTTTAATAGATATACGATCATTCAGATTTTTCATTGAGTTTTGATCAGTTGATTTTCTAAGAAGACAAATGATCTGTTCAAGGTCATACCAAGGTCATACATCTAATAATGAATAAATCTACCAACATTGTGCTTTTTCAAACTTTACCATATCAGCATAATATGTATTTTTGAATTTGTATACTTGTCTTCTACAGTAGATTATAAACTAACAGGCAGGTTCTGTCTGTGATAAAAATATCACTGGAAGCTTAGGGCCAAGTAGATATTTAAATTGTAAATAGATATTTAAGTTAAATTAGGGATACATGGGATTTGTATTGAGATTTTCAAAAGAGAGACTGTTATTTAAATTGTTTCAATACTTCATTTGGGCTCTTTCAGTGTCTAAAAGGTGCATTTTACTTCTTTGATAGTGGGTTATTGTTGGCTAGAATATGTATTAAATTTAAAAAATGGGAATAGTATAGTTCTTAAACTATTCAAGTACCATTTATATTATTGAATTTATTTTTCTAGATTTCACTCAGTTTTATCTTTATTTCTGAAAACTTAGTAGATTATATATCTGTTTATAATTCTAGGGCAATTGAAAGAAAGGAAAATAACTCTAGTTCAGAATATGATTTACACAAATGATTTTTTATATCTACTCAAGAGAGATGGTAACTAAGATTCTATTATCATGGAAGATTTAGTGAATATGCAACCTTTCAATACCTTAAATATGTTCATCTTGTTATAGTAGGCTTAGTTTAAGATTCACATGTTAGGGGCACCTGGGTGGCTCACTCGGTTGAGAATCTGACTCTTGATTTCAGCTCAGGTCATGATCAGGTCATGGGATCAGGTCATGGGATAGAGCCTTGTGTTGGGCTCTGCACTGAACGTGGAACCTGTTTGGGCTTCTCTCTTTCTCTGCCCCTCTCCTGTGCGCTCTCTAAAAAAAAAAAAAAAGATTCACATGTTAGGGAAGAATGTGAGTTTGAGTGGAGAGGGTTCAATTGAAGGTCTGTTTCTATAAAGTATAGAGTCTGTTGCCAAAAGAAATATTACCTAACAGCGGTCTCCATGTGCCAAGAGAGGCCAGGAAAGTCTTGTAGTAGAAATTGTACAGGGGAGCTGTCAAACTAGATCCCTGAGGATGTCAGGCAGGAAATAAAGCTTACAATGTTAAAAAATTTTACTGGATGGCTGGACCATTGGAAATAAACCTTCCAATGCTTGTATTTTTTATCACGCTTTTATACTGAAGAGACAGTCAGAATTACAGTTAGGTAATTTAAACTGCTTATAAAATTTAACCCCAAATTTAAGAATTTTTCTAAGATTGTATTGAGTAAATATTAACTTATTTGTATCTTTTTCCTACATACTGTTTATTTTCTGAGATCAGGCTTAGAAATGTATTAGAGGCTTTAAGTTCTTGGGAATAAAATATAATCAGTAAACAATTTCCTTTCCTGTACCCAAAATGGAAATACAGAAAATGTAAAATAAGTCATTGTGCCGAAGTATTTAGCTGTGATTCTTTTTGTTTATAAAATAAGTATTTCCCATCTCTATACATTCAGATATATACTATACAGAATTATAGAAATTTTGAGCTTAAAGGATGTTTAAGGAACATCTATTTGGATATCTCCCTATCTTATGGGGAAGAGAAACAAGGCAGGTACAGCTGAGATAAGAGTAACTTAATTTGCGTGGTGTCATGGAGGGAGTGGGAACGCTCGGAACTCGGGAAAATAGAGCCTTTCCTTAATTACTGTTGGTTTAGTGAGTTGCTGGAAATTTCAAATGTGTGGTGATGGCGTTGGTTTTCTTACCACCTCATGGCTTCTAAACGTTGGAGTGTCAGCTTTTAGTTCACTGTCAGGAACAGTGAAGACTGTCAAGCACCTTTGAAAACCATTTATATTCAGGAAACAAAAACAGTGTTGACACTTTAAATAAAAGAAGAATAGGTTTGGGTTCTTATAATTGAGAGAAGGTTATTAAGAAATTATTTATAAACTTCTCAGCTGCTTCTACATTGATGACACACTCTCTTCCGTTATGAGTGCCCCTTGAAGTTCACAGATAGGTTTCAACTAATGTTATAAAACACTAAAAGAAATAGAGATGGTCCTGCAATTTTGGTTCTAAGAAGTCATTGTAACTGATCTATGTTAAAATCTTCTCTAGGGCAAGACTTAAAATCAGGCTGGTTCACTTCTGGACCATAGAATGTTGATATTAATTGTTTACAAAACTGTATCCATTTTTAACAGCTTTAAAGAACTTTTTGAAGGAGCAAAAAAAATTTTTTTTTCCATTTAATGTGAGAAAAATTTCTTTTTACAGAGAAGTTTTATTTTGAGCTCAGGCTGCAGCTACCTTATAGCTTGTTCTGCAGATGCAAGTGTCACATCATGGTTCAGAGCTGGGCTTTGCCCCTCACCAGCTCTGGACTGTTGAGCAAGGCACTTCACTTGCATGTATCTTGATTTCTTCAACTGTAAAATGGGAATAAAAATACTATGTACCTCATGTACTGTGTTTTGAGGATTACACGAATGCTTGTGAAGTGCTTGGAATAGTGCCTAACACGGTAAGCATTCTGCAAATGTTAGCCATTATTATTGCTATTATAACATGAGAAGCTCTTAGAATCTGGCATAGGTATTTGGTAAATGTTAGTTCTTCATGTTAGCCATTTTTAGTCAGTTTGTCACAGGCTTTAGGTTCTTGAAGTAAGTTGGATAGTTTAAAGTAGCATTTCCCAAAGCATAGAACAGTAATTCAGTATTTTGCAACCCACTCTTATAGTCATAAAATATTTCCTTCCCTTTCTTAGGCTTATAAAATCCTTAATGCGTTCCTGCTCCCCGGAGATAACCCAAAAGTCCCATCTAATCAGCGCCAGGCTGAAGGTCCTGGATCTTGGGATCGTCTCTCTACATCAGACCTGATATGGTCTGTACATGACTTACTGATGCAGTGCCCTCTGAGCTCCCACCCCATTCCCGGCATTCAGGGGCGGGTCAGGGAGGGCATGACTGCAGGAAATCCTCTTTCCCCTCTTTCCTTCTCTCGCATTGTCATCCCTTTGCCTTCTTTGTCCTCTTCTTCTCCTTTTGCTTCTGCGTTTGCTATTTCTGGCACTATGTTAAGTTCTGATATGAAATATATTTGTTTACTAATTTTCTTTTATTGGAACAGTTATTTTCCTTTTATTCTTAAACTTTTGTCTTTTATCTTTGAGTTCTTGGTTCATGGAATTCATTATTAACTTTCTTGATTAATTCCAAGAACAAGAAGAAATGTACATGGAATATACTCATCTATATGTTGAATATTGTATTTCTTAGCCTATTTTTATATTGTACATAATTTTGTGTGGGTCTCAAATCTAATGTTCCACTCTTAATAGACATAGATTTAAATTCTGTTTCTGTCACTTGTTACTTTTTTGACTTTCAGCATTTTATTTAATCATTTGAGAATTTTATTTTTAAAAGGCACTTTATAAGATCTTCCTCCCAATGTTATTATAAATTTAGATTAACTTTTGCTTAAAAATGATGTACTTCCATATGCATTCACATTTCTCTTTTGATATTAAAAAACCAGAAAAGGTTAAGACTATAAGAGGGAGAGTTATTGAGAACAGAGTAGCCGATGAGAGATTTAATAAAAATTTTGATGATGGAGGGGCGTCTGGATGACTGTTGGTTGAGTGTCCAACTGTTGGTTTCAGCTCAGGTTATGATCTCCCATCACAATTCATTGGTTTGAGCCCTACATTGGGCTCTGTGCTGTCAGCATGAAGCCTGCTTGGGATCTTCTTTCTCTGCCCCTCCCCTGCTTGTGTTCTCTGTCTGTCTTTCTCTCTGAAAGTAAATGAATACACTTAAATGCTCAAGTCTTTAAAACAATTTTTTTTGGTAGAACTTTATAAAAGGGGGGGCCCCTGGGTGGCTCAGTCAGTTAAGCGTCTGGCTTCAGCTCAGGTCATGATCTCATGGTTTGTGGGTTCGAGCCCCACGTCAGGCTCTGTGCTGACAGCTCAGAGCCTGGAGCCTGATTCGGATTCTCTGTCTCCCTCTCTCTCTCTGACCCTCCCTTGCTTGTGCTGTCTCTGTCTCTCAAAAATAAATAAAAAACATTAAAAAAAAAAAGAACTTGATAAAGGGAAAAGTTATTGACATAGTAGGGCAGAGAGATGTTATTACCTTCTATGTATTATCTTTAGGATCTGAAGAATGATTCCTACAGGAAGCACACTGATTCACTCTGCAAATTGCACTGGTGTGCAAATCCCATATCTGGTAAGAGAGTTCAGTCAGAATATATAAAAAAAGATTCTTACAGCTCAACTATAAAAAGGCAAATAACCCAATTTATAAATGACAAAAGGAGGGGCACTTCCGTGGCCCAGTTGGTTGAGCATCCAACTTTGGTTCTGGTCATGATCTTGTGGTCTGTGAGTTTGAGCCCCTCATCGGGCTCTGTGCTGACAGCTCAGATCCTGGAGCCTGCTTCAAGTTCTGTGTCTCCCTCTCTCTCTGCCCTTCTCCTGCTCATGCTCTGTCTCTCAAAAATAAATAAACATTAAAAAAATTATAAATGAGCAAAGGATTTAAATAAATATTTCTCCAAGGAAAATACATAAATGGCTAATAAGCATATGAAAAGATGCTCAACATCATGAGTTATTAGGGAAATTCAGATCAAAACAAGAATGAGATACTGCTTCATACCCACTATGATGGCTATAGTAAAAGAGAAAGACAAGTCCAAGTGTTGGTGAGGATGTGAAGAAATTGGAACCCTCATCACATTGCTAGTGGGACTGTAAAATGAGGCACTCGCTCTGGCAGACAGTTCCTTAAAAAGTTAAGAGCAAAGAATTACCACGTGGCCCAGCAGTTCCACTTCTAGGTATGTACTCAAGAAAAGGAAAATGTATGTTCATGCAAAAACTTGCACACAGATTTTCAAGGCAGTGTTATTCATAATAGCCAAAAAGTGGAAACACTTTGTTTATATCCTGATGAATGCATAATATGATGTGGTATATCCTTATAATGAAGTATTATTCAATTATAAAAGAAATGAAGTACCGATACATGCTACACCATTGATGGGTCTTCAAAACATTATGTTAGGTAGAAGCAGCCAGTCACAAAAGTCCACATATTGTTGTATGATTCCATTTATATGAAATATCCTGTATAGACAAATCCATGGAGACAACACAGATTAATGGTTGGCAGGGTAGGGGAAAATGAGGAGTGACTGCTAATGGATAGAGATTTCTTTTTAGAGTGATGAAAATGTTCTGGAATTCAGATAGTAGTGATGGATGTAGAATTTTGGGGACTATGCTAAAAATCTGTGAGGTATATACTTTAAAGAGGTTATACTTTCATGGCATGTGAGGTATCTCAGGCCTTTACTAAAGAAAAAAACAAACCCTGAATGTTATGAATGGCTTACTTTAATAACTATTAAGAGACTGTTTTGTGATAAAATATGAATTGGAATCAGAAAGCAATTAACCACCTCCAGACTGGGTGATGACTGAGAAGCAGTCGAGAAAAAATAATCCTCCAGCAGACACCTAATCAGACTTGGCGTGTGTACAGTAGCTACTGTACGGCCAAACAGAAGGTAACATTTTTGCTGTTTAGGCTAGATTTTTCAGGGACAGGATACTGTGATATAAAAATGAAATGTGTATGTTGTACAGGTAACGGGTTTTTACTTAGGTGGGTTAAGATAATGATTGTAAAATGAGAATGTGACAAAATAAAAACGGTCCCTTTAATTCCAGCTCACTGTGAAATCATTCATTAAACAGGCGGAAGAAAGAACTATTTTGGCCATAAATGAATTCCCATGTTATTGCTTAGATAGAAATAGATGCTCTCTTTTGGGAAACAACATGGATTACTTTCCAAAAGGTATTTAGCAGTTTTGCCCAATCGGCTTAGGTCAGTATTTTCATCTTAACGCTTGTCATTTGCTATTTTTGATGAATATTTGTTTTAAAAAATAGTTGGGCCGTGACCTGAGCTTTTGGAATTGTACCAACACTACTATGGTGATTTCATACAGACATTTCCCTCGCGTTACCAACATTCATTTATTGCTAGTCTGTGTTGGATTTCAATGTGGTAATGGAGGTCATAAGTTCTACTCATGTGATTATCCACAATGCAGTTTCCTTTAATCATTAAAAAAAGATGTAATTTACAGTATGATTTGAGCCAAGGGATTATGGTATTTGAGGTAACGCTAAAGTGCTCCTAACTTTGGGTTTTTTTTTTATGTTCTTTATTTATTTTTGAGAGACTGAGAGAGACAGTGGGAATAGGGAAGGGTCAGAGAGAGAGGGAGATACAGAATGTGAAGCAGGCACCAGGCTCTGAGCTGGCTGTCAGCACAGAGCCTGACACGGGGCTCGAACCCACGAACCATGAGATCATGACCTGAGCCGAAGCTGAACGCTTAACCGACTAAGCCACCCAGGTGCCCCAAGCCCTCCTAACTTTGTAAGGATGTATGCTCAAGTGGTTCATTTGGGCAAGTATTTGACTGAGAGCCAGTAAAACATTTGTGTCAGCTCTAGCCAGTGGCTTCTTCGATATAATCATCTTAAAGCAATTTTAGATTTCTGTCGTAACAAGTAGTACAAAGAATTTTTGTAAAGTATATTGCTAGAAACTATTTTGGAGCATTTGTGAATTTTTTGATTTCTTTGTTTTTAATTTAACATGTTAAGAACTGGCAAAGGTGATCTGCCAGGCAGAATTAGACTGAAATCATTTGGCGGCGGGGGTGATGTGGTTGGATTCCAAAGCCTAGATCCTAGAGGAAGTGATGGCAAGAGTAGAGCTGTGAACTTCGGAATGCTAATAACTTCAGATGCATGCAAGACTCTTCTCCGTTAGGATTTGGAGTTAGCTCTTTGAAAGTAGTTACAGCCATGTCATATGTGTACTTCATACTAGAAACTCCTTTGTCATTTTTCCAGTTACTTCTGCCAGATGGGTTTTAAAATACTAGGAAAAATATGATGTCAGCTCTTTTGTACTTTGGACTAGAATGATTTTGTTCTCTTGTCTACCTGAAGAGTCCAGTTGAATCCCTCTTTAGTGACCGACTTTATTTATTTTAATTGTATTTTCTAAGTCTCCATTTCTGCTTGTGGTAATAATCCCGTTGGGATGCATATTACCAGCTGTACGTGAAGGTGTAGCTATATGGAGCATAAAATTAGATCTGCTTCCTGCCTTTGGCTCACAATCTAAATTTAGTAGGTGAGAATCTCCTTTCCTAGATGTCATTAAAAATAGAAGATACCCATCTGTCTGGAATGGTTTAGATACAATTCTGCCTACAGGCTTGGAAATGAACTATATAGTGTTGACTTTCTTTTAGCCCTAGAATTCTTAGAAAAATAATAACTTTTTTAATACAGAAGGCCAAGAGTGTACAGCTTATAGTGTTGATCTTAAATGATCCTGTAAGTTTATGATCAGGAACACCTAAGAGAATTGAATTTTTAGGAGAAATAAGATGGAACAGTAGCACTTGATTAAGAAAATTGGCTTTAAAAAAATAAAGAAAATTGGCTTTGATGTAAAAGCTAGTTCCAATTTTTTTAATGATTTATTAACTATATGAGAAAATTATTTAATTCCTCTGAGATTGTAACCTCATTTATAATGTTGGAATAGTAAGGTTGACTTCACAGGGTTGTTGATTAAGTTAAATTAATGTTTGTAAAGTGCTTTCTTCAGTGCCCGGCATGTAGAAGGCGTTTTTTGGGTGGTGGTAGTTACTACTGTTTGTTGTAATAAACATAAACTGTGGTTCTGTGGATTTCTTTTTTTTCCCCCGAATTCTGCCATCTTGCTATTTAAAGGTCTTACTTTGGAGCTCAGGGTATAATGGAGTCAGAGATAAAGAGAATCTCTGGGGGTGCTTGGAGTGATGGAAATCATTTAGAAGAGTACTAAAGTCACACCCAAAGGACTGCTTATATTTAGGGGTTTCAGAAGACACCGGGAACTACAGAACCCTGTCAGTGAGGGGGGAGGACACCTGGAGAGTGAGGTCATGGAGTTCAAGGCATAGGCTGCTCACCAGGTCACATATTTTCTTCAGAAGTTTATTAGAACAGCAGCAAAAAATCACACAAAACAACACCAAAAACAAACACAAGAGGTTTATTCAAAATATTTTAAACACTAGGTGATAGCAGGTAGTGCCCTGAGGAAACCATTGAACTGGGCAGATAGGAGGTCTTGATCTTTGAGAGAATAGAGAAATGGCTGTAGACCTAGATTTTACTGGGCAGAGAAGTACGTATGAGGTGAGGAAAGTGGAGGCCATGAGTATAAGAAGGACTCTTACGAAAATTTAGTTGTGTAGAGGAGAGAGAGAAACCTAAGGAGGTGGAGAAAGGGTTAGAGTTTGTTAGTTTTGTTTACGAAAGAAAAAATCAGTGTGTTTGTGGAGTCTGAGGGAGAAATTAAACATACTAGCCAGAAGATCATTGATGGGCAGGTTGTGGTATGAGGCAAGTGGGAATGGAATCCAGTCACCGGTCAAGGCTGAGAGGAGCAGCCTATGTAGAGAAAGAAGGGAGGAAGACCAGCAAGTCTGAGGCAGGAGGGGGCAACAAGGAAATACATGTCGTCTCATGACATCTGTTTATGTGGGGAAATGGACAGTGAACTTCCTGAGGTAAGAAGAGACCCCAGCAGTCTTCAGCTGAGGATGATTTTTGCCTCCCAGGATACATTTGGCCGTGTCTGAAGAAGTTTTTGATTGTCATAAGTTGTGGGATGTGCTACCAGCATCTGTGTAGGGGACAGGGATGCTGCTGAATGACCTAACACATTCAGAACAGCTTTCCACATCAAAGAATGACCTGGTCCCAAATGCCAGTAGAGCTGCAGTTGAGAACCTGCATTAGATCAGAACATTCCTGCAACATGATCTTTAACAGAAGCCGAGCAATCTAGATAATGGCTTCATATATCTCCTCTTAGAAAGTCACAGTACATATTTTCTGAAGTCTGAAAAATCCTTAGGAGAAAATCTAAACTATTTAACCAACTCACTTGTTTTTCTTCCTTTCATAACAAGTGTTAACACTCTGAGAAATACATTTAGGAAAAGATTGTACTTTTGATTTCTTGGCTGGCTGGTATTGTATTTTCATCCTTGTATGTAAAGCTTTTAGCTCAGAATCTGGCATTTAGTAAACCATCAACAAGTGATAGTTGCTGTTATTACTATTTTCCCCCTTTCAGCTGTGAAATCCCTGGCCATTTCTGACACATGTTACAAGTTGTAATTTTATTTGTTTTTTAAGCTTATTTATTTATTTTGGAGAGAGAGCAAGCGAACAAGCATGCACATATGGATGTGTGAGGGGGAGAGGCTGAAAAGAGGGAGACAGAGAATCCCAAGCAGGTTCCATACATGGGGCTCGAACTCACAAAGCATGAGATCATGACCTGAGCTAAAACCAGGAGTCTGATGCTTAACTGACTGAGCCAACCAGGTGCCCCACAGGTTGCAATTTTAAGGTTCATGTAGTCAGTGTGAACCATCAACACAAAAGACAAGAGATAATTCTCATAGATTTGTAGAATATACTGGTATTTGTGCTTTAAAATCTAATATTAGAGTGTGGTGGTTCCCCAAAGACTTAAACTTAGAACTACTACATGACCCACCAGTTCTACTTCTGGGTAGATACCCGAGAGAATTGAAAGCAGGGACTTGAACACATACACGTATGTACACCAATGTTCACGGCAGCTCTAGTCACAAGAGCCAAACGGGGAAAACAGTCCAAATGTCCATCGATGAGTGAATGGATAACCAAAGTGTGTTTTATGTATTTATATCAAATACTATTATTCAACCATAAAAGGAATGAAATTCTGGCTAATGGTACAACAAAGATGAACTTCGAAGACATTGTGCTAAGTGAAATAAGCCAGACACCAAAGGACAAATATTGTGTGCTTCCGCTTATATGAGGCACCGGGAGTAGTCAAATTCACAGAGACAGCAATGGTGATTTCCAGAGTCTTGAATAGTTGTTCAGTGGGTGTGAGTTACAGTTTGGGAAGACAAAAAATCCTGGACATGGATGGTGGTGGTGATTGCGCAACAGTGTGGAGGTACTTCATGCCCCTGAACTGTGTACTTAAAAATGGTTAAAATGATGAATCTTCTGGTATGAATATTTCAGACTCCCCTCCCTATCTCATATTAGAATATTTAGCAGTCACCACAAAGCCGTCCAGACGCTCCCTGGAGGTCTAGTGGTTAGGTTTTGCCACCCTCCCAAAGCAGTCAAGAGCTTTTCTGATGGTTTGCATAGAGCTTCACAGAGGGCAACAGAGAGCAGTCTTAAACCAATGATACTGTTCTAATGGGGCGAGAACAGACATAAATAAAAAATACGTTCATTTATTAGATCATCTGTTTAACACCTCGACTGACATGCATATAATTTTCTACACCAAAACTCTTGAATTTTCAAGTCCAGGGTTACAGTGACGATTCTAATGTTTTATTCAAATAAAAAGTGTGTATTTGTTCAGAGAAAAGTGATTCTTTTTATAATTCTCTAAGAATTACATCATGGTTGTTTAATTTGGGGGAGTACCTGCATATATATTTTCTCCCGGATTTATATATGTATGTTCAGAATGTAGCCAGTGGTGTGAGAAAACGCCTCCATGAAACTGCAGTCACTTCCCTGCATCTCAAGAAAATCCCCTACAAGTAAATCTGTTTTTAGAAATTGTCTAAAAATGTTTGTATCAAAGGCAATATGGGGCACCTTATCTAGGGTAATGTTGTTGTTGTTGTTTTTAATCTGTGATTTTACCAGTCGAGTAGAAATGGAAGGAGGAGTGAGGGTTTTGATATTGTGGATGTGCTTGCTGATTAAGGGATAAGAGCATACAGACACAAACCCAGGAATTATCTTACTTCTGCTAAAACCAAACCCTCAGATCTTCTGTGCTACCCTGTGTAATTGCTTTCGGCATACTAGCTATTACCTCCGACAGACTGAAAGTTTAATAACTAGATTGGAGATTTCCCCTTTGCAGTGCGCAAATAGGAAAAACACCACCATGGAAGTTGTCTCTCACATCTGACCCTCCTCTCCTTCTTAATTTTCCAGCAGTGCAACTGCATTTCACTGCCATGCCTCATCTTAATGTTCTTAAGTTGCGATGTTACAGATTATCAGCCCCCCAGAGTTTTTTTTCTTTTCTTTTTTTAAAAATTTTTAAATGATTTTCTTTATTTTTGTTTTTAAAATTTTTTTTTGTTTTTATTGTTTATTTTTTTGAATATAATACAATTTATTTTTTTAACATATGCAATTATTTTCCATCATTTACAATACAGTAGTTACAATTACACTCCAAACAGAAAAGCAAAGTAAAAAATCAAAACCCCAACTTCCATTTCATGTAATTAGAC
>NC_043712.1:9618035-9619384 GCF_006229205.1 Suricata suricatta
CAAACAACACAGGGTAGCAGAATGGATAAAAAAACAAAACCCATCTATTTGTTGTCTACAAGAGACTCATTTTCGACTGGAAGACACCTTGATACCCAAACCAGACAGAGACCCAGCAAAAAAAGAGAACTACAGACCAATATCCTTAATGAATACAGATGCAAAAATACTCAACAAGATACTAGGAAATCGAATTCAACAGCACATAAAAAGAATTATCCATCATGATCAAGTGGGATTCATTCCTGGGTTCAATATTCATTCCAGGGCTGGTTCAATATTCGCAAATCCATCAATGTGATCCATCACATTAACAAAAGAAGGGAAAAAATCCGTATGATCCTGTCGATAGATGCAGAAAAAGCATTTAACAAAATACAGCACCCTTTCTTAATAAAAACCCTTGAAAAAGTCAGAATAGAAGGAACTTACCTAAACATTATAAAAGCAGTTTATGAAAAGCCCACAGCCAATATTATCCTCAATGGGGAAAAACTGAGAGCTTTCCCCCTGAGATCAGGAACACGACAGGGGTGCCCACTCTCACCACTGCTGTTTAACATAGTGCTGGAAGTCCTAGCATCAGCAATCAGACAACAAAAGGAAATAAAAGGCATCAGAATTGGCAAAGAAAAAGTCAAACTTTCACTTTTCACAGATGACATGATACTCTACATGGAAAACCCAATTGACTCCACCAGAAGCCTTCTAGAACTGATTAATGAATTCAGTAAAGTTGCAGGATACAAAATCAATATACAGAAATCAGTTGCATTCCTATACACCAAAAACGAAGCAGTCGAAAGAGAAATCAAGAAACTGATCCCATTCACGATTACACGAAACACTATCAAATACCTAGGAGTAAAGCTAACCAAAGATGTAAAAGACCTATATGATGAAAACTATAGAAAACTTATGAAAGAGATTGAAGAAGACACCAAGAAATGGAAAAGCATTCCCGCTTCATGGATCGGAAGAATAAACATTGTGAAAATGTCATTACTACCCAAAGCAATCTACACATTCAATGCAATCCCCATCAAAATTGCACCAGCATTCTTCTCAAAGCTAGAACAAACTATCCTCAAATTCGTATGGAACCACAAAAGACCCCGAATAGCCAAAGTTATATTGAAGAAGAAAACCAAAACGGGAGGTATCACAATCCCAGACTTTAACCTCTACTACAAAGCTGTCATCATCAAGACAGTATGGTATTGGCACAAAAACAGACACAGAGACCAATGGAATAGAATAGAGAACCCAGAACTGGGCCCACAAATGTATGGCCAATTAATTTTTGACAAAGTAGGAAAGACTATGCGATGGAAAAAAGACTGCCTCTT
>NC_043712.1:9619484-9620943 GCF_006229205.1 Suricata suricatta
ATAATAAGGGAAAAACCCAAGACACACTTCCTAGGGGAAAAAAAACCCAGCATGTAATTTCTGTCCTTGACGGAATGTATTAAGTAAGCAAACACCCCCAACAAGCAAAACAAGTACTACAATGTAAAAATATTAAAAAAAAGAAAACCCTCTCACATGCATAAATGAAAGATTGCACACAAAGAACTCACATCTTTTCAAGCTTCCATAGTAAATAGTCTGCTACTATGTATTAAATACTGCATGGTTTGCCCAAGCTAAGATAAAACCACATCATAAATCAATAAGCATTTTGCATTTTCTTTCATTATTTACTCAAAGTCATGCCTACTGCACCCCTAAACATTTCATTAAATCCCATTATACAGCAAACACTCCCAAAATAAACTTAGATTGTATTGCAGTTTCACTTAACATTATATAAAATGCTGTGTTGTGACAGGTATCAACTATCCATTAGATACTGAATCAATTTTTCTTAAGCACTACTAACTGCTTGCTTTTCATGAAGCTAGATCATTCTGAAAATTTCCTGTTAGACCTATGAGTGTAAACATATGGTATCTGTCCTTCTCTGCCTGACTTATTTCGCTTAGCATGACACTCTCAAGGTCCATCCACTTTCCTACAAATGGCCATATTTCATTCTTTCTCATTGCCATGTAGTACTCCATTGTGTATATATACCACATCTTCTTGACCCACTCATCAGGTGATGGGCATTTAGGCTTTTTCCATGTTTTGGCTATTGTTGACATTGCTGCTATGAACATTGGGGTACGTGTGCTCCTATGCATCAGCACTCCTGGATCCCTTAGGTAAGTCCCTAGCAGTGCTATTGCTGGGTCCTAGGGGAGTTCTATTCATAGTTTTTTTTGAGGAACCTCCGTACTGTTTTCCAGAGTGGCTGTACCAGTTTACATTGCGACCAACACTGTAGGAGGGTGCCCGTCTCTCCACACCCTCGCCAGCATCTATAGTCTCTTGATTTGTTCATTTTAGCCACTCTGACTGGCATGAGGTGGTATCTCAGTGTGGTTTTGATTTGTGTTTCCCTGATGATGGGTGATGTTGATTGTTGCATGTGTCTGTAGGCCATCTGGATGTCCTCTTTGGAGAAGTGTCTGTTCATGTCTTCTGCCCATTTTTTCACTGGGTTATTTGTTTTGTGGGTGTGAAGTTTGGTGAGTTCCTTATAGATTTTAGATACTAGCCTTTTATCTGATATGTCATTTGCAACTATCTTTTCCCATTCTGTCGGTTGCCTATTAGTTTTCTTGATTGTTTCCTTTGCAGTGCAGAAGCTTTTTATCTTGATGAAGTCCCAAGAGTTCAGTTTTGCTTTCATTTCCCTTGCCTTTGGGGATGTGTCGAGTAGGAGATTGCTGCGGTGGAGGTCTAGGAGGTTTTTTCCTACTTTCTCCTCGAGGGTTTTGATGGTTTCCTGTCTCACATTCAG
>NC_043712.1:9621043-9636971 GCF_006229205.1 Suricata suricatta
TTGTGCACTGTGCACCTATTAATATTTCTCTGTTAAAGGAGGTTTATTGACTGTCCAGGCCTTGTCGTTTCAGGAAATATTCTTTTAGTGGTGTCTCTCAGTTTCTCTTGTTGTGCCTTTGAATATTTTATTTCCCTACTCAGCAATATTTGGGACTCGCTGTCATGTACACTTTGTCTTGCTTCTTGGTGTAGCCCTAAGGAGGAAAACAGACAGACAAACACAGAGGTAACAGTAACACACAAACGCACAGACAAATCAAACAAACAAACACATTAAAAGGGGGAAAGAAAATAAAGAGAACGGAGAGGAAAGAGACGAAAAGAGGAGAAGAAGAAAAGAAAAAGAAAAAGAAAAGAAAAAAAAATAAAGGGGGTCAGAGACAACAAAGGACAGTGGACAGTCTAAAAGTGTATGACCAGTTGAGGGGAGACGTAGGGATGAGATATAGGAGAATATATCTGGATTGCAAGAAGGAAAAAAAAAAAAAAAGGGAGAAAGGAGAAAGAAAAATAAGGAGTAAAAATTTTAAAAAATTTAAGTGAAAAAAAGTAATAATAATAAAAAATACGTACAGAAAAAGGCAAAAAGAAAAAAAATGAAGAAGAAAAAAGAAAAAAATTATAAAAAGCAAAAAAACCCAACAACAACAACAACAAAAAAGACAGCAGCTACCCCTTGCGGATAGGCGTGGTTTGGTGTGGTAGGTCTCGGAGGCTGCTCTCAGAGGCTCTGCCTTGGTGTCTGCAGAGATTAGATAGGCGGCACTCCAAGCTCCGCTGAACTACGAACTGTAGGCCACTCTAATAAGTCCGATCTCCTTTTGCCAGGGTTGTGCTGAGTTGTATATTCCAGGCCCGCCTCGGTTCAAAGGTCCAGTCCATGCACTTTTTATGCTACCACAGATGAGATGTTTTTGTTTTGGTTGCTGGCTTCTTAGGGGGTGGAATCGGTTTGTCTTGGCTCAGGCTGGGATTTCGGCTGCCCCTGCCTGAGGCGAGGTGCGCAGATGTGAAGTGCGTGCACACCTGCACACCGTCACAGACCCAACCCCCAGCAGGGATGGCGTTAGCGTTGGGGGAGGAATGAGTGCGCAGCTCTTGCCTGAGGCGGCGCCGGGAGCTGCTGGAAATGAGCTGGGAGCTTCTGCAGCCTGCGCGCGCACCTAGGTCTCCACTGCTACAGCCAACTCTCTGCGGGGATTGTGCAGAGGTTGGGGCTATTTTTTCCCTGTTGGCGCCCAGGATTCAGAGTTCGTGCGGCCAATGCTGGGGGTGAGATGCACCGCGGAAATGAGGTGCGTGCTCCCACTCCCAAAACCGAGGTCAAAGTGAGCACCCCTGACACCGCCACTGCAGTGGTCACCGACTCCTCACCAAGAAGGCGCTGGGCTGGAAGCTGTTCCTTCCCTTGCGCCACCTGGGTTCGGGATTTAGGCTACCCAGCAGTTATCTATGGAGTGAGCTTCTCTCTCCAAGCACGGTTAAGCGTTCTTTACCTCTTCCCCAGAGACAGTACTATGAGCGTGTTCAGTCTCTCTATCTCTTCCCTTTGTCTCTCGGGCTCTGCGCGCTTGCCCCGCATTGGGCTGGGGCTGCCACCTCCCCTGCCCATCTCAGGCTGGCCCGTTTTCCAGTCTCCCCAGTTCACACTCACTCACTCAGGTATCCTTCAGGTTCTCTTCCTTCTGGAGTCTGTATTTTCTCCTTCCGCTCTTGCAGATGAGAGTAATGTCCTTCTCAGTTCGATCGATGGGGCAGATGAAGTTTACAGAGCTCCCTTCCTCTCCGCCATCTTGGCTCCTTCCCGCCCCCTAGAGTTTTTGATGTTAACACTGAAAAGTTACAAATGAGGATAACACAATCTTGTCATTCATAAGTTTGTCTTTTAAAGGTTTCTGTTTGATTTTATGGGCCAGTTTAGTCATTTTATGGAAAATGAATGTTATATTGCTTTCTTAAATCTCTTTTACACTTGTAATCTGGATTTAGTGTCCAACAAGAGATCATTTTTACTGTTATATTTTATTATTCTTTTAAATTTATTTTTTATTTATTTTAAGAGAGAGAGAGTGAGTGAGCAAGAGATAGAGAGACAGGAACTCAAGTAGGGGAGAGTGGGAGAGATAGAGAATCCTAACCACGCTCTGCTGTCAGTGCAGATCCTGATATGAGGCTCAATTTTATGACCTGTGAGATCATGACCTGAGCCAAAATCAAGAGTAGGATGCTTAACTGACTGAGCTACCCAGGTGCCCTTACTACTATATTTTCAATTATGCTCTAAATATGTTTATAATCTTATGTAATGTTGGTATTAAAATATTGAAGTTTTCTGTCACTTGTTGACTGTTACAATTCTTGGAGGTTCATGAAACATCCTTGAATTGTAGGTATAATTCAAGCAACATATCCTTTGCAACATCCAGAATATATTTTGCCAGTAACAAAAGGTTATTTCTTTTTTTTTAATTTGTTTTATTTATTTTTGAGAGAGAGACAGCATGAGCAGGGGAGGGTCAGAGAGAGAGGGAGACACAGAATCTGAAGACAGGCTCCAGGCTCTAAGCTGTCAGCACAGAGCCCGACACGGGGCTTGAACTCACAAACCTTGAGATCATGACCTGAGCCAAAGTCAGACATTTAACCGACTGATCCACCCAGGTGCCCACAAAAGGTTATTTCTTGGAAGCACCAAACTTCAAAGAGTATATGTTTGTGTAACAATGCACATCATATAATTCTTTATCTTCCTCACCTCATTAGATCACAAGACTGTAAAGAAGAACATCCTGACCTTTTACATGAATTTTATGTGTATGTTAAATTATTTATATTTGTTTCAGTGTTAATATATCTGAAGTTATATATACATATAAAATATATTAGTCTTTTTCAGGCCTTTAATCTCTTTCAGGAGTTTAACGATATAGAATCAAGAATAATTTAGCTACTTTAATAAATTCTACCTTCTTTTTGGTGTTCCAAGAAGTCATTGTGTACATATAATCTTTTTTTCTCATTGATAAGCAGAACTACAGGTTTGAACCAAAGAAGTTTCTCTTTTTTGTAAATTCCTTCTTCACTTCTCTCCTCCAAATTTTTTTTAAGTTTGTTTGTTTCTTTGTTTGTTTGTTTAATCTCCACACTTATCATTGGGATGAAACTCATGACCCCAGTGTCAAGAATCATATGCTTCTCTGAGCCAGCCAGGTGTCCTCCAAATGTTTTTGATATTTATTTAGACTTTAAATTATAGGCAACCATATATCCTGAAAAATAATGAGGTGTATATATTCTACCATTGTGGATTATGCTCCGTGAACTTTTTTAAGTGAGAAAGGTGAGGTGCATAGTATACCCTATAATTCCATTTTGATTTAAGAGAGTCACCGTCTGTTTGGTTTTGCACAGGACAAGGTTTCGCAGGGTGCCCAGGTGAAATAATTGTGAGGGACCCTAGGGAATGGGAGGGTGCTAATTGGATATATCCAGTGAGTACTTTCTCAGGTTTGGGTTCCCGGAAATAGAACACGGGATGAGATTTCATGGGGTAGTGATTTACTAGGAAAGAGTCTCATGGAAACATGGTAGGGATGAGGAAGTGGGTCTGAGAAGAGAGAAGGGGGCTGGAGGCCAAGCAAGGATGCAGCAAAAATCAAGCAAAATCTCAGCGTGGACACTGTTGGCTCAGTCCTACAAGGGAGTTCTGGAGCTTATTCCTAATAGCTGTCACAATCCAGGACAAGATAAGAAAGTAGAGCCTTTATACTCCCATCCCCATCAGTCATTGCATAAGGACTGCTGCCCATGGGGAGGGATGCATAAATGACCAGAAGTGCTGGCACCCTTAGAATAGCTTTTCCACGAAGACCTGCATTTGCCAGCTGTGGCAAGGGAGAGAGCATAGGGTTGGGAGAGTGAGAGCACAGCGGGCAATTGTAGCTGTCACCCATGTTACAGAGGTTTAACAAGATAGAGGGTTGGCATTTTCTTACGTGAGGATCTAGTTGGAGCAGCCCAGGGCTGGTACAGGGGCTCCTCAAGGTTCCAGGCTTCATTTGTTTGGTTTCCCATATCTGCATGATCTGAGATACTCGATATTAGGTCCATATTCCCTTTCAAAAAAAGGGAAAAGGTCAGAGGGAAGAGGACACATTAATTCCTCTAAGGGCAACTTCTAGAAGTTATACACATCACTTCAGCTCAAATCTGATTGGCCAGATCTTAGTTACATGGCCACACCTGGATGCGCAGAATAATTTTTATTGGTTGGCCTTACGCCTATTTAAAAATAGAGGACTCTTCTGTTATGTAACCATTTCTGTAGGAGAGAATGCAATATTGTAGGACTGTCTGTTATAAGGATATTAATTTTCTGCTTTATTGGGATGTCATTTGTTGGTTTGCTTGGTTTTTAGTTTTAACAATAAGCGTGTCACAGGTCAGGATCTCCTGGAAGCAGAGGCTGAGATAGAGTTTACTGTACAGGATGTTAGGATGTGCGCTTGTGTTTATCCCTGTGGGAAGGATGGGAAAGAGGCAGGATTTGGCAGGAGAGAAGTAGAGTTATGATGCAGTCCTGAAAAGCAGACTTAGCTGACCCTACAGGGAGCCTAGAGCTAACATGGCCTTTTAAAGTGGTCCTGCACTGGGCTGAAGTGGCTGCTCCCTTTTACCCTGACCTCCATCAGTCACGGAATGTGGGCTTCCTTAAGAGGAACATGATCTTGGGAACGGCAGGTCTGCAGAGGTGATCCCTACAGGGCTGGCAGCACTCCTAGCAAATGGGACACCAAGTCCTTCTTTATTTTTTATTAAAAAATTTTTTTTTAATGTTTTTATTTATTTTGAGATAGAAAGAGACAGAACATGAGCAGGGGAGGGACAGAGAGAGAGAGGGAGACACAGAATCAGAAGCAGGCTCCAGGCTTTGAGCTGTCAGCACAGAGCCCGACACGGGGCTCGAACCCACAAATGTGAGATCATGACCTGAGCCAAGTCAGATAGCCGACTGAGCCACCCAGGCGTCCCGCAAGTCCTTCTTTAAAGGGAGAGCTAGCTGCCATGTATCTATGTCTGTCGCAACATGTGTGTGTGTGTGTGTGTGTGTGTGTGTGTGTGTGTGTGTGTGTGTGTGTAAAAGAGACAGAAAGAGAGTGAAAGTAATTAATACATGTTTATATATCCACTTATGTTTTGCTTTTTATTTTTTTAATTTTTTTAATTTAATTTTTAATGTTTTGCTTTGTCAAGTTTTTATTATTGAAATAGAGTTGACCTATGTTATATTAGTTTCAGGTGTACAACATAGTGATTTGACAATTCTGTACATTACTCAGTGCTTATCATGATAAGTCTAGTTTTTGAAATACATTTTTATAATGAAAAAAAGCTAAAATTTACTTCATCATTTATTCCACAGAGTTTGTTGAGCAGCTGCTGTGTGCCAGGCTTTGTTGTAGGTACTGGAGTTAGGGAAATGACCAAATAATGTCCCTCCCCTCGTAGATTTTATATTATATCTGAAGATAGACACTAAGTAAATAAGTAAATTTATGATATGTCAGATGGTGCTAATGACTTCGGAGAAAAATAATGTAGTACAAAATACCATGCAGGTATTTTGTTGTTGTTGTTACTGTTATTCTTTTTTATTTTGAGAGAGAGAGAGAGAGAGAGAGAGAGCGAGCGAGCAAGCAGGGGAGGAGCAGAGAGAGAGGGAGAGAGAATCCCAAGCAGGCCTCTGCACTGTCAGTGTGCAGCCTGCTGTAGGGCACAGATCCATAAACTGAGATCATGACCTGAACCAAAACCAAGAGTTGGACGCTTAACCGACCAAGCCACCCAGGCACCCTGCTATGCAGGCATTTTGGGGAGGAGCATAATAAACTGAGGTTATATTCCAAGACAACCCTGTGGCAGAAGTGTGTGGTGTATTGGCATGTTTGGTGATATAAATGGTATTTAGAATTTTTGCTTTTTAATTATACCAATTATACCCATTTTTGGAAGGCTAAAATAAACTCAGTGAGTGACAGGTCATTAAAAGGGGATGGTGGGGGGAGGAGGTAGGAAAGATTCTTTGTTGAGAATCACAGGCCCTAATTCAGGCAATATTGGAATGTTGTCAAGTACCTCACAGCACTGATGGGAGGACTGGTTTAATGGTTGAGAAATCCAACAGGAGCCGAGGGAATCAAAAGATCTAGAATTACTGCCAAGGTCACACCCCTAGAAGACCTTGGTTAAGGATGTCTGGTTAAAGGATGCTGTGGTCTGAATGTTTGTGTCCCTCCCAAATTCATATGTTGAAATCCTAACTTCGAAAGGTCTTAGTAGGTGGGGCCTTTTGGGTGTGTTTAAGTCATGAGCGCGGCACCTTGTGGTATTTGTGCTCCAGAGAGATCCTTTAACCCCTGTTCACTGTGTGAGGACACGGAAGAGAGCTCTGGCCTGAACATGTAGACTTCTAGCCTCCAGAACAGTGAGAAATAAATTTCTGTGTTTATAAGCCAAAATACCAGTCTGTGGTGTTTTGTTATAGCAGCCAGAGCAGACTAAGACCATTGCTGTCGCTGCCATTTCTGAACCCTGATGTTGTATCTGTTGGAGACCTGACTTCTGAATTTGCCTCTTTTCTTTTTCTTTTCTTTTCTCTTTTCTTTTCTTTTCTTTTCTTTTCTTTTCTTTTCTTTTCTTTTCTTTTCTTTTCTTTTCTTTTCTTTTCTTTTCTTTTCCTTTCCTTTCCTTTTCTCTTCTTTTCTTCTTTCTTTCTTTCTTTCTTTCTTTCTTTCTTTCTTTCTTTCTTTCTTTCTTTCTTTCTTTCATCTTACTATTTCTTATTTGAGTCACAGGCTCTATCTCAAAGACATTTAAAAAGATTACTCTGGCTGCTATGTGAAGAATGATTTATGGGGTTCAGTAGAAGTGGGGAGAACCAGTCATGAATGAGGCTCCAATCTAGTGATATTGACTTATATTAGGATAATAACAATGGAGTCAAAGAGAATGGACAGATTCATGAAATAGCCCATCAGGTAGCCACTAAAATTCTTGTCTTGGAAAAATTCTTCTTCTTTTTCTTCTTCATGCTCTTTTTTCTCTTCCTCTTCCTCTCCCTCCTCTTCTATTTGTTTTCCTCATTATTCTTTCTTGAAATCCAAACCTTTCTAGAGGCCTTGATGCAGTTCCTATCTTGCACAGGGCAGTATAATGTATCTAACGTACATTTCAGAAAATCTTGCAGTGTTCATCATTTGTCCATTGAAGAAATATTTCTTAAGTTCCTATTGTCTACACCGTGGTGCTAAAGAAGGTTGTTAATTGCAGTCATTCTAAATTGAGTTCAAGTTTAGTCACTCAGATGGTTCTTCCAGGGCATTTAATGATTGCTGATGTGGATCACGCTTCTTTAGGTGTGGATATTTTGAAACCACATGCTTTCCCTTCATCTAAACTTTTCCCCCCAGGACTGATTAGTCCCTTATTTTAGTCTTTTATATATCAGTTATAGGCCAAATGCATATCCATTATCTTAAAAATAAGTGAGAAAGAAAATGATATCTTTTTAATCTTCTGAAGACCGTGATTTTTCAAAGAAAACCAATCATCAGAAATAGCTAAAATGGTTTTAAAAAGTAGACAATCCCAGCCCTCCTGAATCATAACATCGGAAGTGGGTCTCAGAAATCTTTATTTAAAGAAAAAATAAGTATTTTGGATAATTTGCCAGGTTTGAGAACTGTAGCTTTATGCTGTTGAGACTAGTTTTGCTATTGTCCAGGAGAATTACTTAAATTCTTTTTAGGGGGCACCTGGGTGGCTCAGTTGTTTGAGCATCTGACTCTTGGTTTGGCCTAGAGCATGATCCCAGGGTCATGAGATTGAGCACCACGTCAAGCTCTGCACTGAGCATGGAGCCTGCTTTTTTTGTTTTTTTTTAACATTTATTTATTTTTGAAAGAGGGAGAGAGCGTGCACAGGGGAGGAGCAGAGAGAGAGAGGGAGAGAGAGAGAATCCCAAGGTGGCACTGCACTGCCAGCACAGAGCCCAACATGGGGCTCGAACTCATGAACCATGAGATCATGACCTGAGCCAAAACAAAGAGTTGGACACTCAACTGACTGAGCCACCCAGATGCCCCAAACATGGAGCCTGCTTAAAAGTTTCTCCTTCTCCTCTCTGTCTCTCAAAAAATAAATTAAAAAACATTAAAAAAAAAGTTTCTCCTCTTTCTCTCTCTCTCCCTCTGCCCCTCTTCTGCTTGCATGCACACACTCTCTAAATAAATCAATAAATTAAATAAATAGAAATAAATTCTTCTAAATGGGAAGGATCCATTATATAACTGTTTGGTTTTCTAAGCCTGATTTTAAAATATGGCATTTGTCTCATCTTTGAGATTGTTTTCTTAAGATTATAGGTAGTTTTCAGGGGTGGTGGTGGTAGAGGTAGATTCCATTAATTTTTCTCTTACCTTGTGGCTATTTTGTAACTATACATTATTTATTTCATCTCCAAAAATAAAAGAAACTTAATCTCCATATTAAAGAATATAGTTCACTAAACTTCTGCTTCATGCACGTTTATATTAAAAAACAGCTGAATCACTGCTTCATAAGCTTAATGTGCATGCAGATCACCTGGAGAGCTCATTAATTGCAGACTATGATTTAGTAGGTCTGGTGCAGTGCCTGAGACCCTGCATTTCTGATAAGCGGGGGCAATGCTGCTGCTGCTGGCCTGCAGGTCTCATTTTGAGTAGTAAGAGGCCGAGGACAATTGTATTATCCTCTGAGCTTTCATCTTCGTATGAGTTACTCTGTTTTGGGACAGGTTTTGGGACAGTTGAGTTTGACCAACGGTTGAGTAGTATATTTTAAGAAGATTGGATTATATAACCTTTATTGCTTTTTCCCATAATCTTGAAGGTTATAGTACTATATATAGTCTAAGGTTTTAGTTGCAGGCTTTGGAACTGAATAAAGGAAATGTCAGAAGCAGTATACTTTTTATTGGATCATTAAATCTGCAGTAGCAAAATTGGTTTATATACTTGAAGTATTCTGAACTACAGAAGTATTATTATTAACTGAATTAAGTAGAGTATTAACTGAATTAAGAATATGAAAGAAAGTGATACAAGGTTGAAAATTATTAGTAGATATGCAGGGTATACCTAAGGATTGAAGAATTGATGTTTTACAGAATTGAGACTGCTTTGGATAAGATAAACATTAGGGGCGCAGTCTGTTGAGCATCTGACGCTTAATTTCGGCTGAGGTTATGATCTCATGGTTCCTGGGATTGAGCTCCCTGTTGGGCTCTGCGTAGACAGTGTGGAGCCTGCTTGGGATTTTCTCTCTTTCTTTCAATAGATAAATAAACATTGAAAAAAAAAAGGTGTATGTTACAGCAGTGGATTCTTGGGGGGAGCAGGTGGATTTTATCTCCCAGGAACACATTTGATAATAACTGGAGACATTTTTAGTTGTTGTTATAGTCGGTTGGTGGTGGTGCTACTGGTGTCTGTGGGTGGCAGCTAGGGATGCAGCGACACGGTCTGTAGCGCGCAGGACAGTCCCTCACAGCAAAGAGTTACCTGGCCTCATGCGTAAATAATTCCAGATTAAAATGCTTATGTTAGAGAATTTTTACAAGTATTCTAAAAATATTTTAAAACATTTTTTTGCATGTTTATTTACTTATTTTGAGAGAGAAAGAGAGGGGGAGTGGCAGGGAGAGAGAATTCCCAAGCAGGCACCGCGCTATCAGTGCAGAGCCCAGTGCCGGACTCAAGCTCATGAACTGTGAGATCATGACCTGAGCCAAGATCAGGAGTCAGACACTTAACCAACTGAGCCATCTTTATTGGTTGATCAATAAAGAGGGGCCTCATTATTGATTTTTTAATTAAAAATAATGCTGAGGGGTGCCTGAGTGGCTTTGTCGGTTGGGTGCCCAACTTTTGATTTTGCCTCCGGTCATGGTTTTATGGTTAAGGGGATTGAACCCTTCGTGGGGTTCTATGCCGACAGCGTGGAGTCTGCTTGGGAGTCTCTCTCTCCCCCTCTCTCTCGCTCTGCCCCTCCCCCGTGCTCGTGCACATGCATGCTCTCCGCTCTCTCAAAATAAATAAACTTAAAAAATATATAAAAAATAAAAATAATACATAAAACAATCATTCATATTCCTACCAATGGAATTCAACTTAACAATTTTGTCATATTTGATTTTAGCCCTTTTGTTTAAGAAATGTCACCCCATTATTTTTTTAATGTTTATTTTTGAGAGAGAGAGAGCAGGGGAGGGGCAGAGAGCAAGGGGGACCGAGTTTCCAGAATGAGCACTGCTTTGACAGCAGAGAGCCTAATGCAGGGCTTGAACTTATGAACTCCGTGAGATCATGACATAAGCTGAAGTCAGACGCTGAACTGACCGAGCCACCCATGTGCCCTCACTCCATTATTTTTGAGAAAATAACATGATTATAATTTTTAATTCAAAATAACATACAAAGTTCAAGGACGAAAATAAGGCAGCTATCTCAAATCTCGCCACCCAGACATAACCATCATAAATAGTGGCTGAACATTATCTTAGAGATACCTTTCCATGCATGTGTATAGATAGAAGAATGGAGAGAAATGCTTTCATAGAATTGGGACCATACTGTATATGAACCAAAAATAACCCTTATGAAAAAATTTAAATCTAAAGAAAACTAAATTAATTATTCACTAATAAATGAATTATTAACACATGTGCTCATCACTGAACCTCAGCGATCATGAATATAGAGCCAGTGTGATTTTATCTGCCTCCATATCTGTACCCACTCACCTGACCTGGAGGATTTTGAAACAAATCTCAGATTAACATCGTTGCATCTGTAAGGGTTTCAGTGCCTGTCTGTGAAACTTGAGATCTCTTTCTTTGAGCTATTAATCACATGAATACATTTAACAATTTTTCTGATCCATTCATTCTCCCCTCTTTCTTTCCCTTGAGTTGTTTTCTTTCAAATGGAAGAGTGTTTTTTCCTACTGAGATTGCACAAAATGAAAATGAAACAGCAGAATTCCACAAAGAGAGAGAAATGGATGTTGCATAGGCCAAACAAAAGCTGTCCGCCACAAATACTTCTTGCGAATTTCATTTTTTTTCTTTCTAGAATGTCTTAATCTCTTTGGCAGTGCCATGTAAAATAGTGAAATACTTCACTTCTGTGCTTTACTGAGTTCTTTTTTCAAGAAGCCTGTCTTATCTTTTCCAGTATTTCTTGGAGATCTCTCCCTGCTTTATTTGCTTACAGCGATGGCCTCTGACGACTGTTAGCATGAAAGTACTACAGGAGTCATCTAACTGGTGGTTTGCTTCTTGAGGACAGGGAGCAAGTCTTACCATCTTTCTGCCTGGTATGTCTTCAGTATCTGCTGGATGCTTGTTCTTAATCTTGAGAGAATCCTGCCAATATTGATTGGTATAGTGATTAAAACCATTTATTTATAATACTAACATAGTCTAATGTATGTGCATGCAAGAGAATATGATTCAGGTGCTAACACTTGGTCCCTGTATGGTCCCTGTGGGCAGTGTCCACACAAAGAGATGAAGCCGGGAATCCTCTCTGATCACATCCTCTTGTTTCTTCTGACACTTACAGATAACCATATGTCCTGGTTTGCCTAGTACAGTTTCAATTTCTGCACAGTCTTGATGTAATATTAACAGTATCCCTTTTCATTCACAGAATTATCCCAGTTTCGATGGTAAATTAATGGTAATCCTACTTCCACTACATTTAACGTGTGCCAGGCTTTTTCCCAAACACTTTTCACACATTTTCATTTAATCTTCACGACAACCCTGAGAAGCAGGTCCCATTATCATCCCCATTTTACAAATGGGTAAGGTGGGGCACAAAGAGGTCAAATAGCTTGGCTGGGACCACAAGGCTGGGTTCGAATAGTAAGTGGCAAAGCCAGGATTTAAGTGCAGGCAGTTTGGGGCCTGCGCCCTTCACCGTTCTGCTGGGTCGCACCTAGACGGGCCCAGGTAGATCTTTGTAGAATACCTGCTGACCTACTGGGGGGTCTCCTCATAATCAGTCTGCAAATTTGTAGGTCAAAAGGCTGGCGAGGGCTTTGGGGACTTGAGTGGTTTCCTTCACAAAATACCTGTCATTTCCTCGTGTGCCACCATGCCGATCTGATAGAGACTTCTTTCTCTGAAGGTTGAACCCGCACCTTTTTTCATTCTTTTTATGGCAGCTATTTGGCATTTCCTTCTAACTCATTTTTTTAATGTTTATTTTTGAGAGAGAGAGAGAGAACACATGCATGAGCAGGGGAGGGGGGAAGAGAGGAGGAACACAGGATCCAAAGTGGGCTCTGTGCTGACAGCCCACAGACTGTGAGATCATGACCCAAGCTCAAGTCTGATGCTCAGCCGACTGAGCCACCCAGGTGCCCCTGACATTCCCTTCTAGATGCTCAAGTGATGCATATTCTCAGCTTCCACAGATTGTCAAGTCCCTGCCACAGTCACTTTTCCTTACTTCTGGCCACTGTTGATATTTTAAATTCACACACGCACACGCACACACACATACACACACAGTATCTCCAGCTCCTAAAACAGTGCTTGCCACAAACTACCTTCGATGGTCAGTCATATTTTGGAGTTGTCTGGGAACAGTATTCGAAGCCCTTGCATAGGGTGCTTTGATGCAGGATATTTGAGAAAGCTACTGCTCTCAAGTAGCTTACAGTCTGGTGAGGGCACGGTGACCGTTTGCAGATGACTGTGACACAGAGCAGCTCATCTCTAGGAGTAAAGTAATCTATGCAGGGAAACACAGATCGTTTCTGACCGGGTTGGTCCAGAAACGTTTTGTGAAGGTGGACACACTTAAGTCAGTTTAATGATTCCTAAACTGGTCACAGGAGAACTACTTCCTTGTGCTAAGGACAGGGCTTAAGTTTGCCAGGAGTAGAGGCCTGACAGAAGAACAAGATGTGATTAACCCAGATGAGAGGAGGGCTGCAGTCAAGTTGACAGTCGGTGCCCTTGTGAGAAACCTTCGGTGGGCGGGATTGCTCTGTTCTTACGATGTCATCATCACCATGGCAACGTTGTGACCTTCTAGGTGGGTTATAAGCAGCAGGAATAGATGGAACTCAGCAGCAAAGAATCTTATTTTTTTAATATGGAAATCTATTTAATAATTTGAAAAATTTTTAAGCTTTTTTGTTTAAAGTCTTTTGATAGACACAAGGTCTTTTTTGCTAATAAACACATTGTCTATTTCTCTTATATAGCTGACCCTTGAAAAACATGGGGGAAGGGGCATTAGCTCCTTGCACAGTTGAAAATCCACATGTTAACTTTTGACTCCCCCCAAACTTAACTACTAATAACCTACTGTTGACTGGAAGCCATATCAATAACATAAACAGGTGATTAAAATGTATCTCCTATGTTTTGTGTGTTATATACTGTATCCTTACAATAAAGTAAGCTAGAGAACAAAGTATTATTAAGAAAGTTACAAGGAAGAGAAAATACATTTACAGTACTGTGCCATATTTATGAGAAGTAATCTGCATGTGTGTGGACTCCACAGTTCATACCCATGTTGTTTAGCATCAAGTGTAATTGCATTTACCTTTTCACTTTTTTCTTTTTTTTTTTTTAGGATTTCATTTCTCTCTAATCTCTATACCCAACATGGGGCCCTAACTCACAACCCCGAGATCAAGAGTCTTGTACTCTATTGACTGAGCCAGCCAGGCGCCCCTTACTTTTTTTTACTTTATAATCTAAATAACAAAAAATGATTACATTTAGTTAGAATTTATCACAGTAGCCTGGTGAGATAGAGCAGTATTCCTTATCCTCACTTTACAAATGAGGAAATTGAAGTTAGGTTACATCGTAAGCTATGTGACTTGGGTGAAAACGACACAAAAGGGACTTACACTTGGGTCTTCAGAATCGAGAGCCAGTGTATATCACGTGGTCTTAATTAACTTACTGGATTTAAAAAAATGTTATCAATATCCAGATAAAGAGGAACAATGAAAGTTGTGATTCTCTTACGTTAGCTTCTTTTTTAATGAATATCATTATAGAATCTAGTTCAACCTAATTAGTCTGTTTCCATTTCTGAGTCAACAGTCTATTAACACTGTTTTGATGAGTATAGAGCCCATAAATTCTACGGAGAGGGAGGTCCCGTAGAGGCCGCAGGTGGCCTACACAGTACCTCTGTGCAGATGAACAGCAGCCAGGAATCCTGTTTAATTTATTTATGAGGAGCTGAGGTTTCCTTAGTGTCGTGTTTACAGACCGTGCCTGTCCTTCCTCTGTGTCGCGTGTACACCTCCTTGTGCCTGTACTTGCTCCACCTGGACCCTGAAGCGCCCTCATAGTATATGGCTCACCCCTTCACTTCATCCAGGGTTCCACTTCCATCCTCCGGTACCAAGCGTCCCCTCATCTACTCTAACTGAAATACTACCCCCAGGCACATTGGCCCTTCCTGCCATATTTTTTTCAGAGTACTTCTTACCACTGGGAATAGTAAATTCATGTGTATCTTATTTTCCTTTTGTCTCCACAAAAAGGTACACTTTGTGAAAGTAGGGGTTTTGCCTGTTTTTTCACGGCTCGATTCCAGCAACTAGAAAAATGCCTGGCAGTAGGGAGCTCTCAGTCAGTATTTCTCGAATGAATGAAAAAACAGTTGACGGTTTGTATTGTGATTAATGATAGAAATGACCAGTTTTAATATTTGCTACCTTCTACTGACTGTATTTGTGCACTTTCTGGACTATGGGTGTTATGAATATTATCTAATTGAACTGTCACAATAGCTGTATGAGGGGGAAATAATGTAATTCTCTTTTTAGAGTTGAAGAAATAGAAAAACTTAGAAAAGTTAAATGACATGGCCAGAGTCAAATATCTAATCATTAGAATCATTTCTTGACAGGTAGATTTGATAATCAATGTTTACTTAAAAACACTGTTTTAGTTATTCTTCGAGTCTTAGAGATTTTTAGAGAGAGGGATTTCCAATTACTGGGGTGGGGGGTGGGGGAAGAAACCTTAAAAATACAACTCTCCTTCGTAATCTTTACATTCTTCTCTAAGGGTGCTCACCTTGAGGGTCCTTTGGGAAGAAGAGCATGACTTTAGAGTCCTTTTCCAGCTGTGTAAGCCTGGCTAAATAACTTATCTGAGCTTTGTTTTTCATCTCTAAAGTCAAGTTATAGTGTCTACCGTATGGGGTATGAAGAAGAAATGTGTTTATAAAATGCCTGGCATAGTTGTTTGAGTTTGGGAGCTTGATTTCTCCTGTCCCTTGCTCACTTCCTCCTCCCTTCAGCTGCATAGGACTAGAAATCCAAGTTGTTTGATCCCTCTTCAGCGTGATTGCTTTTCTTTTTTTTTTAATAGTTTATTGTCAAATTGGTTTCCATATAACACCTAGTGCTCTTCCCCACAAGTGCCCTCCTCCATTACCACCACCTCCCTTCCGCCTCCCCCTCCCTCTTCAACCCTCAGTTCGTTTTCAGTATTCAGTAGTCTCTCAGGTTTTGTTGTCCCTCTCTCTCCCCAACTCTCTTTCCCCCTTCCCCTCCCTATGGTCCTCCATTAGGTTTCTCCTGTTCTGTCAAACCTATGAGTGCAAACATATGGTATCTGTCCTTCTCCACCTGACTTATTTCACTTAGCATGACACCCTTGAGGTCCATCCACTTTGCTACAAATGGCCAGATTTCATTCTTTATCATTGCCATTTAATACTCCATTGTATTTATATACCATATCTTCTTGATCCATTCATCAGGTGATGGACATTTAGGCTCTTTCCATGATTTGGCTATTGTTGACATTGCTGCTATGAACATTGGGG
>NC_043712.1:9637071-9747487 GCF_006229205.1 Suricata suricatta
TTCCCACCAACAGTGTAGGAGGGTGCCCGTCTCTCCACACCCTTGCCAGCATCTATAGGCTCTTGATTTGTTCATTTTAGCCACTCTGACTGGCGTGAGGTGGTATCTCAGTGTGGTTTTGATTTGTATTTCCCTGATGATGAGTGATGTTGAGCATCGTTTCATGTGCCTGTAAGCCATCTAGATGTCCTCTTTGGAGAAGTGTCTGTTTATGTCTTCTGCCCATTTCTTCACTGGGTTATTTGTTTCTCGGGTGTGGATTGTAGATTTTGGATACTAGCCCTTTATCTGATATGTCATTTGCAACTATCTTTTCCCATTACATCGGTTGCCTATTAGTTTTCTTTATTGTTTCCTTTGCAGCGCAGAAGCTTTTTAACTTGATGAGGTCCCAATAGTTCATTTTTGCTTTCATTTCTCTTGCCTTTGGGATGTGTCGAGTAGGAAATTGCTGTGGTTGAAAGTGATTGCTTTTCTTGATAACTTCCCTCCAGATAAGTAATTCTATATGTTGAGCTGTTTTCTGGTAGTATGTAGGCAATCAAAGTACCTTTTATAATTTGGATGTCATTTTGCTATTGCAGTTCTGGGGGTGATTCATGATCTTTGTTTATTTTTATTTATTGTTTTAAGTTTATGTATTTTGAGAGAGAAGGAGAGGGGAAAGGCGGAGAGGGAGGAAGAGAAAGAATCCCAAGCAGACCCTGCACTGTCAGCACAGAGCCTGCTTAAAATGGGGCTCCATCCCATGAACCATGAGATCATGACCTGAGCTGAAATCAAGAGCTGGACTTTCAACCGCCTAAGCCACTGAGATGTCCCCATGGCCTTTGTTTATAAGTGTTGCACATATATTGCCTTCACAAATGTTTGGGTGTGACTCCTGCTTTTGTAATTGAATGCTCATAAAAACTGTATCACTAACAAGGAAGCCCTCTTTACTTTGTTTCTCACATCCTTCTCTCAGTGTTCCATGAAATACCAAATTATTTTAAGTCAGTGGCGTGTTTGCTAACACATGTAGGTTTAGATGCTTACTTGAATTTAAGTACCATCTCACAATTTGTAATAGTTAGCATGTCCCCAGAATAGTAGTGTCATGTACAGACACGGAAAATAGGGTTTCCTGAACCAATAAATAATTGAGGTAGGTGAAAACCCAGGAATTTTTAGATTCTTTCTCTGAAATTAAACAGTACAGCATTTATTTTCTAACTGAAAAGTAATTTACTAAGAAATAGGGAACAAGTTAAAAGAAGTACAACCAATTTCCAGTGATAGATATCTAGGGATCCTTCACAATTACATGCTGGTTTTCTCTTGCTCTTACTACCCCATTATATGCCATATAATAAAGCATTAAAAAAACTTCATTATTTAAGCATTAATTATGGATTTAACTGGAAGGCATATGATTTAAAGACTAATTGATTTAACCCCAAGTAAGGATTGGAAGGGGCTCTGGGAGTAGGAGAGAACTGGATCCTTATTTGTCATTATAGAAAATCTATAAGGTCAAAAATGGATGAATCAGGCAATTGCAGGAAAAGATTTTTATGTATGACTGTAGAGGACACCATAAAATGAAACAGCCACAGAGCTGAAAGTTGTTGATGTTGGTGGAGGAAGGGTGAGGCAGTGAACTACTGCTTTTCATTAGTCTTATTGGGTATTGGTGAATTGTTAATTATGTGCATATTATTTTGATTTTAAAAATAAGGACTAAAAGGGTAGGAGAAAAAAGTAGAAATCTAACCAATCTTAGAAAGTGAAAAAACAACCTGAGAAAGGGAGAAAATATTTGCAAATCATATATCTGGTAGGGTACTTGTATCTAGAATACACAGCAAACTCTTACAACCCAGTAAGAAAGCACCCAAATAAGTTATTAAATAGGCAAAGGATCTGAGGAACCATTTCTTCAAAAATGATATATTAAAGGGCCAGTAAGCATGTGAAACGATGCACAACATCATTAGCCATCAGAAATGTAAATCTGAACCATAACCAGATGGTGTTTCACATCCACTAGGATGCCTAGAATAAAAAAAGGCAGATCGAAGTATTGGAGAGGACGTAAAGACATAAGATCTCTCATATATTGCTGCAGTTGTAAACTGGTGCAGTCACTTTGGAAAACAGTCTGGAAGTTCCTGAAAAGCTTAAACGTAGCATTACCATACCACCCAGCAACTCTGCTGCTAGGTGGGTACCTAAGAATAGTGGCCACACAAAAACTTGTCTGCAGATGTTTGTAGCAGCATTATTTGTAACAGCCCCAAAGTGAAAACAATCTAAGTGTCCATCGGCTGAAGAATTGATAAGCAGTGGTATATGTATACAATGGAATATTATTTAGCCATTGAAAAGAATGAAGTACTGAGGCCCCTGGGTGGCAGTTACGTGGCCTACCCTTGATTTTGGCTCAGGTCATGAACTCATGGTGTTTGTTAAGTTTGAGCCCCACATCAGGCTCTGTGCTCACTATGAAGTGCTTGCTTCAGATCCTTGGTCTCCCTCTTTCTGCCCCTCCACCACCTTTCAAAACTAAATAAATGTTAAAAAATTTTTTTAAAGAATGAGGTACTGATATATGCTACAATATGAATGACACTTGAAAACATCTTAAGCAAAGGAAGCCAGTCACAAAAGCCATATTTGGTATGATTCTATTTATGTGCCTGTCCAGACGTTAAATCCACAGACACAGAAAATAGACTAGTGGTTGTTTAAAGCTGGGAAGAGAGGTGTTTTAGGGGAAATGGGGCATGACTGCTAATGAACATGAGGTTTCTTTGTTGGGTGATAAAAATGTTCTAAAGTTAGGAGCACCTGGGTGGCTCAGTCAGGTGTGGGTCTGACTCTTGGTTTCAGCTCAGGTCATGACCTTGTGGTTTTTGAGTTTGAGCCCCACATTCGGCTCCACGCTGATGGTGTGGAGATTGCTTGGGGTTCTCTCCCCCCCCCATCCTCCCCTGCTTACGTGCTCTGTCTTTCTCTCTCAAAATAAACATGTAAACTTAAAAAACATTCTCTAAAAAAATGTTCTAAAGTTAAATGTGGTGATGGCTGCATATCTATGAATATATTAAAAAACCATTGACTTGAACACTTAAGTAGGTAAATAGTATGGTATGTGAATCATATTTCAGTGAAATTGTTATGTTACTCTATATAAAAATATAGGTATGTAGATGTTTAACCAAATATTACTCCTAAAAGTTTTATTTCTCTTTTGATGAAAAGTTTTATTTTCTTACTTTTGCTTCCAATGTCTTACAGACAAAACCTGCAATTTAGGAAAACAAAATTGTCATGGTGTATAGATATGTGTTTTTTAATGGATTTTTTTTTCTGTTTAACGCAAGTCAACATGACTTGTTGATTTGCGTGACTAACAACCTTCTCTCAGAGTATGCTGAGATGTTGGTTTTGGGTGGCCCCAAATGTTTTTCCTGTTGCCGGAGCTTAGGGTACTATAGACACAGACTTTCAGCTGCTGCCACGGTCATCTTTGTATGTGATTAAGAAGAAAAATCTGTGGTCTGCACTTCTTCATATACTGAACGGGAGTAATGTCTTGTCAGTTGGTGATTGAGATTCTTGCCTGAAATTCTTGTTCCCTTTTGAGTTTTTATGTTCTGAATAAATGACTACTTAAATTGAACTAGATAGACTGTAGTTGACTGCTGCCTCTGTGGGTTTCCCACTGGACAGAGTTTTCATGAATTGTTAGCTGTAGGCTACTTCGGATGATGTTTTCTCACATTATTCTCTAGGGTGCATATTTTTGATGCTTTCTTTCATTTTGTATATTTTCGTGTTTCCCGCCCCATTAGCTTCATAAATATTCCTTGCATGTGTCTGGTTGATAGTCATTGTTTTTAGAGGACTGCCTACCTGCCTTTCCTTTCGCCACACCACTTCCTGTGAGACTGTCCTATGTCTCCATCAGTGAAGTACTGGACTTTGCATACGGGTGCGTGTTAGATAAACACCTCTCTATTTCCACATTAGGTAGGCAAAATGATGTCTTTATTAGTTTCATGCACAGTACCTCACAAATGGCATTCTGGCTGTGTGTGCATCAGTGCTGCTCCATGCCTGAGCTCCTTTGCCTTCCTTTTCTTTCTTAAATTTTCTTTTAACGTTTATTTATTTATTTTGAGAGAGAGAGCATGAGCAGGGGAGGGGCAGAGAGAGAGAGGGAGAGAGAGAGAATCCCAAGCAGGCTCCACGCTGCCAACATGGAGCCCAATGCGGGGCTCAAACTCATAAACCGCGATGGGGTACCTGGTTGGCTCAGTCGGTTAAGTGTCCGACTTGGGCTCAGGTCATGGTCACGGTTCGTGGGTTCGAGCCCTGCATCGGGCTCTGTGCTGACAGCTAGCTCAGAGCCTTGAGCTTGTCTTCGGATTCTGTATCTCCCTACCTCTCTGACCCTCCCCTGCTCGCGCTCTCTCTGTCTCTTAAAAATTAAAAATTAAAAACAAAAATCAAAAAACAAAAACCTCACGAACTGGGAGATCATTACCTGAGCTGCTATCAAGAATTAGAAGTTTAACCAGCTGAGTCACTCAGGCACCCCTTGCTTCCTTTTCTTTAACTCTCTTTGCCCTCAGTTCATTCAGGTTGTCTCTACATTGAGCAATGAGAAGTTTGATACATATGCATTTCTCTCACACTTGTTCTTATAGCATGTAACTTAACTTCACAGATTGGAGGAAGTCCGAAAAATTGTTTTCAGAAAATAATTTGTATATAATTCATGATAGTTTTATGCTATCTTTAATACATGGAAGATGCTTCCCATTCTGGTAAGGACCAGAGTACTTCCATTTGTTCTTATTACGGGAATACCGTCTGTACCAAGCAGTAGCTTTCTGTTCCTTTTACACTGAGTGTGATAAATCCTTCATTACCACCCCCTGTATACACATACACATTCAAAATTTTCTTGTACTTGGTATTTTTCAATTTCTGCTCTATTTTGAGTGCATTTATGACAATTTTACAACAAATAATTTAAAAGTACATTATAATTTACAGACCAGTTTTATATCCATTAGTTCATTTTAGTGTCCAACAGCCTTATGAGATAGCCATTGTTATTACTGTTTTTTAAATTTATATCCAAGTTAGTTAGCATACAGTGCAATAATGATTTCAAGAGTAGAAAACAGGGATTCATCCCCTACATAGGACACCCAGTGCTCATCCCAACAAGCGTCCTCCGTGATGCCTCTTGCCCATTTAGCCCATCCCCCCACCCACAACCCCTCCGGCAACCCTCAGTTTGTTCTCTGTACTTAAGAGTCTCTTCTTTTTCGTTCCCTTCCTTCTTTTTATATTATTTTTGCTTCCCTTCCCCATGTTCATCTGTTTTGTATCTTAAATTCCATATATGAGTGAAATCATATGATATTTGCCTTTCTCTGACTAATTTTGCTTAGCATTAATATATGCTAGTTCCATCCACTTGTTGCAGATGGCAAGATTTCATTCTTTTTGGTTGCCGAATAATACTCCATTGTGTCTATATATACCACATCTTCTTTATCCATTCATCTGTCAATGGACATTTGTGCTCTTTCCATACTTCGGCTATTGGTGATTGCACTGCTGTAAACATTTGGGTGGTGCGTGTGCCCCTTCAAAACAGCACAGCTGTGTCCTTTGGATAAATACAATTGCTGGGTTGTAGGGCAGTCCTATTTTTAATTTTTTAGGAACCTTCATACCATTTTCCAGAGTAGCTGCACCCGTTTGCATTCCTACCAGCAGCGCAAAAGGGTTCCTCTTTCTCCGCATCCTCGCCAACATCTGTTGTTGCTGAGTTGTTGATGTTAGCCATTCTGACGGGTGTGAGGTGGTGTCTCATTGTGGTTTTGATTGATATTTCCCCAATGATGAATGATGTTGAGCAGTTTTTCATATGTTTGTTAGCCATATGGATGTCTTCTTTGGAACAGTGTCTATTCATGTCTTTTGCCCATTTCTTGACTGGATTATTTGTTTTCTGGGTGTAGAGTTTGGTAAATTCTTTGTAGATTTTGGATACTAACTCTTTATCTGATATGTCATTTGCACATATCTTCTCCCATTCTGACAGTTGCCTTTTAGTTTTGCTGATAGTTTCCTTTGCTGTGCAGAAGCTTTTTATCTTGATGAGGTCCCAATAATTCATTGTTGCTTTTGGTGTCCCTTGCCTCTGGAGGCATTTCGAGTAAAAGGTTGCTGTGGAGGCGCCTGGGTGGCTCAGTTGGTTAAGCATCCAACTTCAGCTCAGGTCATGATTTCATGGTTTGTGGGTTCAAGCCCCACATCGGGGTCTGTGCTGTGCTGACAGCTCAGAGCCTGGAGCCTGCTTCGGATTCTGTGTCTTCCTGTCTCTCTGACCCTTTCCTGTTCATGCTGTCTCTCTCTCTTCCTCAAAAATAAATAAAACATTAAAAATTTTTAAAAAAGGTTGCTGTGGTGAGATAACCATTATTAATATCCCATTTTTATAGCTGAGGAAACATATGCTTGACACTCTCTTATGTTGATGTTTAATTATATAGCCATTCCATCTCTTTATATATGTCTTTCAAAAAACTTGAGTGCAATAGAAAATGATCTGTTTCTTACCATGTGATTTCTATAAACATATTCTTTGGCAGAATAAATTTCTATATTTTAGTTTCAGTTCCTATATACTTCCATTCTTTTTCTGATCTGCTTCCCTTTTAGGTCTTATTACAGGGAAATTCTCTATTTTTTTTTAAACCTCAGTACACTGCAGAGTGATAACCTTGGTTGTATTATACATTATATACTGTTTTCAGACTTCTTTCACACCTAAATAACCTTGTTCTATCCTCACAACAGTTACTTGAGATAGAGCAAGTGCAAATTGCTTATTTTTGTAAATTAACAACTGGCAACTCACAATGTTTGCTTAAGTTTTTGTTTGTTTATTTACAATCACATAAGTAGGAGGTGTTAGGAACAGGAATACTCCGGCTTCTGGCCTAGCGTAGGGCACTTGCCGCTGCTGTTAGGGCCCTGGGTTGTGCTCGCTTGTATCATGTAATGCACACTTGCCCAGGCTTCTTTCATACTTTCCTATTGCCAACCACTTACTCAGAATTCAACCCAGAGTAGCAGTTTCTCTTGTTGTTTTGTCAGAAGACTTCCTATAAAAAGAAGTTGTCAACAAGAGAGGCCAATAATTTGCCAGATGCTCTGTGTTTTGCAGAGCATAGTCTTTGAAGTTGTCTCTACTTACTGCTCTTTTGCTGTGTGTCTATTTTGTAATCTGTGTCAGGACTCTGTCTTATATGGATCGGTTTCCTGGGGCTCAGTAACAAATCACCACTAAGTGGGTGGTTTAAAACAACAGAAATTTGCGCTCTCACACTTTAGGAGGCCAGAAGTCCAAAATCAAAGTGTTGGCAGAACTGGTCCTCTTTAGAAGTTCAGAGGGAGATTCTGTTCCATTTCTCTTCCCTCGCTTCTGGTGGTTGCCAGCCATCGTTGCTTTTCTTTGGCTTCTAGCTGCATAATTCCAGTCTCTGTCTCCTTCTTCATGTGGCTGTCTTCCCTCTGTGTCTGTGTCTGCACATGGCATTCTCCTCATTTTGAGTGTCTGTCTCTCCTCAGATCATACCCTGATCCAGTGTGACCTCATGTTAATTTACACCTTAATTACATCTGCAGATGCACTGCAGTTGACCATTGAACAACACAGGTTTGAACTGTGCTGGCCCTCTTAACATTTGGGTTTTTTCAATAAATATATAAACTGACAATATCAATAAGTACAGTACAGTACTACAAATGTATTTTCTATTTCTAATGATTTTTATAATAACATTTTCTTTTCTCTAGCTTATTTATTATGGGACTATGGTGTATGATACATAAAATACACAAAATGCATATAAATCCACTGTTGATGTTATCAGTAAGGCTTCCGGTCAACAGTAGGCTATTAGTTAAGTTTGGGGGAGGCACTCAAAATTATACATGGATTTTCAGCTGCACAAGGGTCAACTTGTTTATTCATTTTTCTAATGGTGACTTTTAATGAATACAATTCTTGGTTTTTAGAATGATCTAATTCTTCTTTAGTGAAGAATGCTTTTGGTGAGCTATTTAAAGAATCTTTTTCTTACCTCACTGTCATGAAGATAGCCTCCCATATTATTATTTAACTATTCAATTTTATCTTGTAATTCACATTTATGTCCACAGTCTGTCTAGGATTGATTTTTGTGTGTGATTGTGTGAATTTGTGTGTATATCAAGATTCATTTTTTTAAAAATTTATATATCTAGTTGACCCAGTACTGGCTCTTTTTCTTAATTTTTTTGATAAAACGTATTTTTTCTCATTGCTTTACAAAATGCCACTTTCATCATAAATCGATTGTCCATGTTCACGTGTGTCATCTCTCTACCTTACTCTGCTATATCGGTTGGATTTGTTTTGTTTTTCCTGTGCCAGCACCACAGTCATCAGTCTGGAGCTTTTCATAAGTCTTCGGATCCAGTGGAAGCTGTCCTTCCATTTTGTTCTTTCTCAAGATTAGCTTAGCTGCTTTAAAAAATTTTTTTTAACATTTTATTAATTTTTGAGAGACAGAGAGAGACAATGTGAAAAGGGGAGGGACAGAGAGAGAGAGAGAGGGAGACACAGAATCTGAAGCAGGCTCCAGGGTCTGAGCTGTCAGCACAGAGCCTGATGCAGGGCTTGAACCCATGAACCGTGAGATCATGACCTGAGCCAAAGTCGGATGCTTAACCAACTGAGCCACCCAGGAGCCCCTATCTTAGCTGCTCTTGACTCTTTCCATTTCTATCTAGATTATAGAATCAACTTGTCCATTTCCACAAACAAATCTACTGACATTTTGATTGGTATTTGCACTGATCTATAGACCAATTCAGGGAAACTTGATATCCTTATACTTTTGAGGCTTCTAGTATAAAACATAGCATATTCTTAATTTTCTATAAGTCATCGTTTTAAAAAATTTTTAATTTTTTTTTGAGAGAGAAAGACAGAATTGTGAGTGGGGAAGGGCAGAGAGAGAGGGACTTCCAGAATATGAAGCAGGCCCCAGGCTCTGAGTTGTCTGTCACCAGAGAGCCCGACACAGGGCTTGAACTCACGAACTGTGAGGTCATAACCTGAGCCAAAGTCAGACACTTAACTGACTGAGCCACCTGGTTGCCCCCTGTAACTCTTCTTTAATTTAGCTCTCAAGCTCTCAGGGTTTTTATAGTTGTCTATGATAACGTCTTAGGCATCTACATTATGTTTATTCTTAGTTATTTGATACTACCTGGTGCAATTGTAAATGATATATTTTTTAAAGTTTCACTTAATAATTATTTGTTCTTTGAGATATACAAATACTATTGGCCTTTTTATATTCACCTTATATCCAGAAGCTTTGCTAAAACTCAGTAGTTAATTCTGATAATTTATCTGCAGGTTCTTTTGGAATTTCTATGAAAAGGTTCATATCATCTACAAATAATGACAGCTTTATATTTATTTGAAAAAACATTGAGTCATGTGTGATTTTAAATTTTCTAGTAGTCACATTAAAAAGTTAAAAAAAGATGAAATTAACTTTAATAGTATTTTATTTAATAACAATATAAAAATTATTAATGAGATTTTTACATCCTGTTTCATCCTTACTCTTCCAGATTTGGTGCACTTTACATTTATAACACATCTCAATTTACAGTAGCCATGTTTCAAGTACTAAGTAGCCACAATTGGCTAATGACTACAGTTTTGGACAGTATAGGTCTAGAGACTGAGGAAAACTTTTTTTAAACAAATGTTATATAAAACTTTCTTATGTATAACTTTTAATGGAGTTACTAAAGAAGCATCTACTGTCTTGAAAATATATAAATGCCAAGGAGAGATTAAAATTTCAAGGAATCTTTTACTGCAAAGGTGTCATTTGAATGTCTTGAACTATGAATATAAATTTGCCAGGTGAACAAAATAAGCAAAGCGAAAAACATGTAATACTGTGATGTTATATAAGATTAGAATTTGTCCAGAGCCTTGCAGATATTTCACTGTGGTTGGAGATTAGGTCACTTTGCGAGAGTGGCCAGCAGTTCTTCACCAGTTCCCTGTGTTATGAGTAATTTATTAATCATGGTAGTTCACGTGTTCCAAATAGATAAAGTAAGATAAATTTCCAAAAGTGCAATCAAATAGGTATATTCCCTAGTACATACAGTGAGTCTCGGGGTCTGAACTGATTTATACTGTCCCTAGAAAATATGCTGGTTTCAGTCAACTGCAGTAACTAGTGTACTATGTCTGTAATGGGTTAACTTTGTTGTATTAAGTTTGTATTTTGGGGTTTTTGATTTTTTAAATTTTTATTTAAATTCTAATTAGTTAAGATACAGTGCAATATTGGTTTCAGGAGCAGAATTCCATGATTCATCACTTACGTACAACACCCAGTGCTGATTATCACAAGTGCCCTTTTCTTAATGCTCATCCCCCATCTGGCCCATTCCCCACCTCCCTCTCTCCATCAACCGTCACTCTGTTCTCTTATCATTAAGAGACTCTTACGGTTCCTTTCCCTCTTTTTCCCGTCCTTCCCATATGTTCATCTCTTTTGTTTTTTAAATTCCATATATGAGTGAATCACATGGTATTTGTCTTTCTCTGACATTTTGCTTAGCATAATACACTCTAGCTCTATCCATGTTATTACAGATGGCAAAGTTTCATTCTTTTTGATGGCTGAGTAATATTCCAGTGTGTGTATACACACACACACACACACACACACGTACACACACACCACATCCTCTTTATCCATTTATCAGTCAGTGGATGGTTAGGTCCTATCCATAGTTTGACTATTGTTGATAAGGCTGCTATAAACACTGGGGTGCATGTATCACTTCAAATCTGTATTTTGTATCCTAAATACCTCATAGTACAATTGCTGGAGTGTAGGGTAGTTCTATTTTTAACTTTCTGAGGAACTTCCATACTGTTCTCCAGAGTGGCTGTACGGGTTTATATTTTGTTGATTGCTGGTAAAGTTTAACATTTTTTTCTTATCAACAGTAATACATTACTGCCATCTAGTTCTCTGATTCCATTCAGGGTTTTCTAGTTGTCTCAGTTACATCCTTGACAGCAGAAAGATCCAGTTCAGGATCAGGCTTTGCACCTCAGTCTTTCTTTTCTTTGGAGGAAAAGACATTTTCTTGACATTTTTGACCTTGACATTTTTGAAGATTACAGGTAGATTATTTTGTAGGAAGTCTCACAAATTGGTTTTGTCTGTCTTCTCATGATTAGATTCAAAATCCAGCATCTAATTGAATTGACAGGAACATTACTTCTCATTGTATCTAATCGAGTGGTACAGGACTTTGATTAGTCTAATTACTAATATTCACTTTGATCATTTGATCAAGATAGAGTCAGTCAGGTTTCACTACTGTGAAGTTACTTTTGTATTTTGAAATTTATGTGTGTTTTATGGAGAAGTACTCTGAAACTCTCCCGCACTTTCATTTATTCATTTATATCAGCATTGCTTCATGGTTTCTTGTTTTATTCAATAGGTTATAATCCATTATTCTCAACATTGTTTTAAATTTTTTTAAATTTTTTTAATTTATTTTTGATACAGAGAGAGACAGAGCATGAGACGGGGAGGGGCAGAGAGAGAAGGAGACACAGAACCGGAAGCAGGCTCCAGGCTCTGAGCTGTCAGCACAGAGCCTGACGCGGGGCTCGAACCCACGAACGTGAGATCTAACCTGAGCTGAAGTCAGAGGCTTACCCGACTGAGCCACCCAGGCGCCCCTCAACATTGTTTTGATGCTGAAATTATCCCCAGTTTGGCCAATAGAGGCTTTTTCAGCTGGATCCTATGTCCTTTTCTTAAATGCTTTATTTTATTTTATTTTATTTTATCTTATCTTATTTTATTTTATTTTATTTTTTAAGTAAACTCTACCCTCACTATGGAGCTTGAATTCACAACCCCAAGATCAACGCAGCATGCTGTACTGACTGAGCCAGCCAGGTGCCCCTAGTTTTTTTATTTTATTAATTTATTTTTCCAGTTTTATTGAGTAGCATTAATATATAACATTTTAGTACTTTAAGGTATATATATTGTGAAATGATTACCATAGTAAGTTAACATCTATCACCTCACTTATTTTTTTCTTGTAATGAGAACTTTTAAGATTTACTCTTAGCACCTTTCAGATATACAGTTCATTCTTGTGACTATAGTCACCATGCTGTATATATATACCCAGAACTTAATTTATCTAAATCTGAATGTTTGTACCCTTTGGCCACCTTCACTCATTTCCTCTACCCCACCCGCACCTCCAGCAACCACCAATCTATTTTCTCTTTCTATGAGTTTGTGGGTTTTTCTTTAGATTCCACATGTAAGTGAGATTATATAGTATTTGTCTTTCTCTATCTGACTTATCTCACTTACATAATGTACTCAAGGCCTGCCCATGTTGTTTTATATATATGTTATATAGAGGTATATGTGTGTATGTACCTCGTTCCCTTTATTGGAGAATGGCATTAGAAGCCAAGATTTGGAGACTAGGTGTCTTCATACCATTGGGAAGTGGAGGCCGTCACTGCTCCAAGACCCTCTCAGTACATAGATTTACAGAGCTAGGGAGTATATATTGTGTATGCTTATGTACACACACAGGCGTACATGCCCCACACACATTCATGTCTATATTCTTTTTTTAAATATTAATTTATTTTTGGCGACTTCCCTGACTCCCCACTCCCAGAGTCACGGAACCTCACCCAGGAATCGCAGATCCCAATAAAGGCTTTCTTGGCTCCATAAAAAAATAAATTAAATAAATAAATAAATAAATAAATATTAATTTATTTTTGAGAGAACATGAGCAGGGGAGGGGCAGAGAGAGAGGTAGACAGAGGATCTGAAGTGAACTTTGCACCGACAGCAGCGAGCCCGACATGGGGCTTGAACCCACAAACTGAGATCATGACCTGAGCCGAAGTTGGACTCTCAACCGACTGAGCCACCCAGGTGCCCCAATGCCTATATTCTAAAAGATCCGTTAGTTCACCTATTCCTTCCACAGGGTTTATTCTAACCGTTCTCTTTTCATATTTGTATCTCTCTTCTCTCATAAAGAGAATTCTGGGTCCCACTGTCCTTAATTGATTTTCTTATTTGATGAATCCTCCCTTATTTGATGAAGCCTCTGAAGCGTTCCATGTGGAGGAACGTTCTCACGCAGGTGCAGACTGGCCCTTTGTGTGCACGTGGATAGTCTCCTCACCGTTAGTGCCCAGTGTCTGGACACCTGCTGTGCTCTGCCCCACCTGGTGGCTGTCAGACCAGATTGCTCCGGAAGGGGCCAGGGCTTCTTGGGAATTCTTGTTTCCCTTGAATGTGTCTAGCTGTGGGGTTATTTATCTTTTTTTTTCTTTGAGCCCTTTTGGTTTGAGGCCTTATACTTTCTCTCTAAGTCTGAGAAGCTTATGGTAGTTTCTTTCTGAAAGTATTTTTCATCATCTCTGCATATTTCCCCCCTTCTATGTATACTGCCATGTGGATGTTGATTTCCTTCATTTCTCTATTCCATGTCTCGTTATTTTTCTTTAATGTATTTTACCTTTTCCTAATGTCTTTTGGCAAAACCTGATATTTTAGCATATTACTTTGTTCATCTGTATCCTTTCTGCTTTTCAATACATTTACTCATTAAGTATTTCAGTGATTGTATTTTTCATGTCCAGTATTCTAATTTGCTTCATTATGACATTTTCTTCCAGCTTTCTTTTTTTTTTAATGTTCATTTAATTATTTTGAGAGAGAGTGTGTGCAGGCGAGGAAGAGGCAGAGAGAATCCCAAGCAGGTGCCTCACTGTCAGTGCAGAGCCCCACGTGGGCTTGATCTCATGAACTGTGAGATCATGACCTGAGCCAAGATCAAGAGTCTGACACTTAATCAGCTGAGCAACCCAGGTGCCTCCTTCCTGCTTTGTTTCAAATAGCCTTCCTTATTAAGTTAGAATGTTTATTTTTAAGATGATATTTATTTTTTAAAATGTTTATTTTTGAGAGAGAGAGGGTACACATGTGAGCGAGCAAGGGAGGGGGAGAGAGAGGGAGACACAGAATACGAAACAGGTTCCACACTGTCAACGCAGAGCCTGACATAGGGTTCCATCCCATGAACTGTGAGATCATGACCTGAGCTTAAATCAGACACTTAAGCACATGAGCCATCCAGGTGCCCCAATTTTATTTTTAAGTAATCTCTGTACCCGGCGGGGGCTTGAACATGCAACCCCAAGATAAGAGTCACATGCTTTACTGACTGAGCTAGCCAGGTGCCCCAGTTTGTTTATTTTTAAATTTTTATTTTCTGTTTTTCTCCTGTGTCCTGGGGATATTAGTGCCCTTGGCTCATGAGGTTTCTGAAGTGTGGTGAAGAAAGCTACCGTCAGCTCTGATGCCTAGTTTGTGCCTCTTCTCCTGGGTTTAGAGAATGAAGGTGGGAGGGTGTGGGGGAGAGGACTTACCCATGGTCATTACAGTGTGAAACCCCGCTAAGGCTCAGCACTTTGCAAGGTCTGTTTCCATCTGTTAAAAATTCCTAGCCCACTGAGTACAGAAAGCAGTGGGGGAAGAGGGAGCCATGAACATGTGGGGACCACCAAGTGCCATCCACTCATATCCCCACCAGCTGGCCCCATGGCACCCACTTGTTACTCTGCAGCCCTTGACGGTTTCAGGCCTGCTGACGATCTTTCTGCCCTGTAACTGCAGTTGCCTATTCAAAAAAATGTTGGAGAGAAAAATATTTATTGAAATAACTGCACCACACCCTAACTCTCCTCTCTGGTGTCTGGCTCTGCTCTGCATTTTCACCCTACATTGGGACCAGATTTCCCTATGTTGTTCCAGGGATTTCTATCTGTATGTAAAAATAGTTCTTGTTTAGCATACTTTACATGCTGTCCAGCAACTTGCTGTTTTTACATTTTATTTTTTAAGAGTTTTAAAAAAAATGTTTATGTACTTTTGAGACAGAGCAAGATAGTGTAGGGGAGGGGCAGAGAGAGAGAGAGGGACAGAGGATCTGAAGCAGGCTCTGTGCTGACAGGAGAGAGCCCAATGTAGGGCCTGAACTCATGAACCAGGAGATCATGACCTGAGCCAAAGTAAGATGCTTAACCAGCTGAGCCACCCAGATGCCCCAGCAACTTGCTGTTTTTAAAATGGTTGATTAGGGGCCCCGGGTGTCTCAGTCAGTTGAGTGTTCTTTTGATTTAGGCTCTTCTTCAGCTCAGGTCCTTCTTGTAGCTTGTTACCAGTTTTTAAATACTGTATTATGATACTTGAAATAAATATCTTTATGAATAAAGTGTTTTACAGATCATTTTCTAGGATGGATTTACGGAATGGATCAAATAGATGAATAGGTCAAAAGGATCAACATTTTTAATTTTAATTATGTAGAGGAGTACCTGCAACATAATAGGCATTCAAATAATATTTCCAATACAATGTACCAATTTGCATTCCTACTGACAATATGAAGTATTTTCCCACACCATCGCGCACTTAGGTTTTTTGATGATTTGACTGTGATCAGAAGAATTTTATATCTATCTTGAAAAAATGCTATCAAATAATATAATTAAGATATGTTCTTCATGTTATTTTTACCTACTGGATAAATGGACATATGTTTTCTTACAGGACTGAATTTGCTCTTAAAGAAATCATGTCCTCTGGAGGTGCTGAAGATGATATCCCACAGGGAGAGAGGAAAACAGTTACAGATTTTTGTTACCTTCTGGATAAATCTAAGCAACTGTTCAATGGATTAAGGTTAGTGGACTCTTGATGCCTTAAACTTTTCTCTAGTTCGGTATTTTTTCCTATGGCAGGTGTGTGGTAAGTTTCTGAAAGTTATAGATAGAATGTTTTATAAATCCCTGTATTAGAGGTGATCATGGTGTTTTGACACTCTTCATACTCAGATGAAAAAACAATAGGAAAGAGGAAAACTATTGTTTCATTCAAGTTGAGGAGAACTATTTTGTTAGATGGTTTTGTATACATTATTCCACATCATACCTGATTTACGTCTGATTTTACACATTGGGGTATTGAAGGTAATGTATCTTTTAAGAAAATACTTAGAAGGATAATCACAAGACTATCAAATATTTATTGGTAATATTTCATGATCACTGTATCTAAAGCAATACTTTTAATCACTTTATCCCTATATTCACTTAATTTTTTTATATAACTCATCAGTATCTTGAGTGATCTTATTAATTTGCCTATAATGTCTTCCTACATCAAATTAAATGTTCCTAAGAGTAGCACCCTGTTTGTCATGGTTTCTCTAGTACATAAGCCAGGGTCTGGCCCATTGCAGATGCTTCATAAATATTTTTTAAATGTCCATTGACAGGTTTCTTAACTTCTATACTCTGCTGCTTTCTATTTTGTGCTACAGAAGAATCTTTGAGATCAGCTTCTGGTAATAATCAGATTAACTGAAACTTTTTAAAGAATTATTTTCTGGGCCGCCTGGGTGGCTCAGTCAGTTGACCATCCTGACTCTTGGTTTCGTCCCAGGTCACGATCACGGTTTGTGAGATCAGTTCCCATATTAGGCTCTGTGCTGATAGCATGGAACCTGCTTGGGACTCTCTCTCTCTTTCTCTCTCTGCCCCTCCCCCTGCTTTCTCTCTCCCTCAAGATAAATAAATTTTAAAAGAGAAAACATATTTTTTCAATTGATGATTGCATTTCTTCCATATTTTTCTTTCTTGTCCCTTTTCCCTCTCCTTGTTTATACTTGTAATGCTTAGAGTGAAGATCCAGCTCAGTTCCTGTGCAGTGACCTACTCTTGGTTTTCATCTCTGTTCTCTTTTTCACCAGTTTCAGAAAATGTCTCTGGAATTTGTCCACCATATGCCAGACATACTTCTTTTTCTTATTCATTTACTGTTTATGAGATGTATTTCATCTTGTCATTTCATATCAGCATTTTTTGCTATACTGCTTTAAAAAAACCCGTAGATACTATGTATTTGACCTAAAGTTTACTAGCCTCTCTATATATTCTTATTTGAATATAAGAATGAGTGTAGTAGGAGTATGTTTTCATTGAGTATGTTTGAGAAGCATGATGAATTTAGTAGCAGCATTTCCTTTATTAAAAAGGAATTATTTTCCTAATCTGATTCTGGATCATAAATAAATCCAGAAAGCTCAGGTAATCTCTTACTGGAGCCTCTCCACCTGACTAAAATCACTGTAACTACAACCACAGTAACAGTAACAGCCACATTTCCACACGCACTCTACAGTTTGTAAATCACTTTAAAGTACATCTTCATCTGTAAGCCACACAATGACGTTATGTATTACCAAAACACTTGCTAACTAGAGCTGCTTGTTTTATTTTGCCCTCTTTTTAAATGTTGTGCAAATTTTAAATTTAAATTTGTGGTGCAAATATATTCAACAGTTCAAATGTGTCTCATTTTGATCTTTTTTTTTAAAGTGCCATATTAATGATCACACTGATTTTATTTTTGAATTTTTGATTTTATTTAATTTTAAAGTAATTGCACAGTAAAACTGTGTCTGTGGGGATGGTAGGAAACCCTAATACATGGCGAAGTTACATGAGATCTAATCTTTAGGACTGTGATTTACTGTTGCAGAAATTTATTATAATATGTTTGTGTTACCTATTTCAATTTAGTTCTTGAGCACTGGAAACTATATCAGGTTTAAGAATTAATCCTTTTGACTCTTGTTCTCTGAAATATTCAGTACATAATTTCACCAGTTTGAAATTTCCCTTCTTCATCTGTTAAGTCAATGATTTTGTCAGTTACATGTGTAACTTACAGATATCATAAATTGCCACCAAGAAGGCACTATTTTTTTCATAATCTACATTATATCACTTCTGGCACTGTGGCCACAGCTTGAGCTTGCTTGCTTGCTTTTTTTTTTTTTTTTTTTTGGATTTAGAGAGAGAGCATGTGTGCATGTGCAAGCAGGGGACGGGCAGAGAGGGAGAGAGAGAATGTCAAGCACCCTCCATGCCACCAGTGCCAGCACAGAGCCCAACACAGAGCTTGATCCCATGAACTGCAAGATAATGACCTAAGCAGAAATCAGGAATCAGACACTTAACCTAGTGAGCCACCCAAGCACCCCTGGAAGCAGTATTTTCTATACTAATATAGATTATTAATAATATCCCAATAAACTATTGTATACTAATATACTAATACTATACTATTACAATATCAGTTGCCTCTAAGATGTGGAGTAGTACTTCCCTAAAGTGCTATTTTAAAATTTGAGAATAGTGGGGCGCATGGGTGGCTCAGTCAGTTGAGCATCTAACTTCAGCTCAAGTCATAATCTTGCAGTTTGTGGGTTCAAGCCCTACGTCAGCCTCCTTGCTGTCAGCCTGACAGTGCAGAGCCTGCTTCAGATCCTCTGTCCTCCTCTCTCTTCCCCTCCCCTGCTTGCACTCTCCCAAATACAAATAAATATTTTAAAAATAAAATAAAATTTGAAAATACTACTAATAATAAATTTTGGCCCAGAGGAATGGATAAGCAAATTCATCAGGGATTTTTTCAATGTTTTATGTACAGGACCCTCTTTTTATTTCTTATTTGTTAATTTTATTTATTTGTTTATTTTTGAGACAGAGAAAGAGAGACAGTGAATGAGAGGGGGAGAGTCGGAGAGAGAGGGCGACACAGAATCCAAAGCAGGCTCTGGGCTCTGTGCTGACAGCTCAGAGCCCTACACGGGGCTTGAATTCACAAACCGTGAGATTATGACCTGAGCCGACATGGACACTCAGGCAACTGAGCTACCCAGATGCCCCACAGGGGCTTCTTTTTAAAAGAATTTTTAAATGTTTATTTTTTACATATGTATTTATTTTGAGAGAGAATGTGAGCACAAGCAGGGGAGGGACAGAGAGAGGGAGAGAGAGGGAGAGAGAATCACAAGCATGCTCTGCACTGTCAGCACAGAGCCCAATGCAGGGCTCCCTCCCATGAACTGTGAGCTCATCACCTGAGCCAAAATCAAGAATTGAATGCCTAACTGACTGAGCCACCCAGGATCTTCTTTATTTTATAAACACCCTTAATTATTTCTGTAATAAATATGGTGAGTAAAGTATATATATTCTCTGAAGGCTTTTAGCTTGCTGTTTGGGAGATATAGCTAGTGGTGGTGCAAGTCTGTAGTTTACTGAGAGATTAGCACTTTGACTCTCTTCCTTCTTCTTTCCACTTTTTAACAACATGTTTTACACATACAAACACAGAATGATACAGATTTATTAAAAAGATTTGGTGGATAAATCAATGAAAGTTGAATGTGATATATGATTAAATGAAAAAGAGAAAATTATAAAAATAGGCTGTTCTTCGTGATCTTGATTAATCAAAAATTCTATATTAGGGGCGCCTGGGTGACTCAGTTGGTTGAGCGTCCGGCTTCGGCTCAGGTCACGATCTCGCAGTTCGTGGGTTCAAGCCCTGCGTTGGGCTCTGTGCTGACAGCTCAGAGCCTGGAGCTTGTCTTCAGATTCTGTTTCTCCCTTTCTCTCTGACTCACCTCTCCTCATGCTGTCTCTCTCTCTCTCTCTCAAAAATAAATAAAAACATTAAAAAATTTTTATATTAAATTGATGTTCTGTATACCATAGTAACTCTTAGCAGGGCTGTTTTCTTTTATCGCCCACTTTGGCCCCTGACCAAAGACCAGATGTATTTGGGGGCTGAGTTTCTCAAAATGTCTGGTACATATGGAGGTGTGTATTTTCTGTGCTTCTTTATCTAAATGAAAATGCTTTGTTCAGTATTAGGCCTTGGTTGGAAAGGCCTCTATTTATCAGTCCTGTAGGCTGTGTTCGAGTTCCCTAGGGTGGGGAGTGGTGGGGGGTGTGGCATTCTTCTCCACGCCGCTCTCCCATTCCCTCTCCAAAGAAGCTCTTTGAGTTATGCGGATTAAACACCTGTACTTTTCAGGGAATGATACAGTTTTTGTGCATTTCTTTTGAAATAAAGAAGACTTCTTTGGGAAAAAGTAAAAGAAAAGTTTATTGGTTGTTTTCTGCCCTTATATTTGTGTTGGTCTGAATAGAAAACAGGATCATAACGCTTCTAGAGAACAAGAAATGTGTTGGTGGTCGTCTGGACCGGGTGGGGACTTGGGGAAAGGGGGACGTGGGGACCCTGCTGGAGCCGCACGGCCTTTACCACGGGGCCCTTCGTTCTCAACATTCCTCTCACTGTTGGTGTTTATTTTGTGGCTAGCTTTCCTTCATGCTTTCTCTGTTTTTCTTGAGTTCACAATCTAATTATTAAACTTACAATGCAGTGTAACACACTTGCAGAAAAGTACACATATGATAAATATATTTTTTGCAAATGGAGCACATCCATATGGCTTGTACTTGGATAAAGAAATAGAACATAAGGGGCGCCTGGGTGGCCCAGATGGTTGAGTGTCCAACTCTTGATTTTGGCTCAGGTCATGATCTCAAGGTCGTGGGATTAAGCCCTGCGTGGGGCTCTGCTCTGACAGTGCAAAGTCTGCTTGATATTCTCTGTCTCTCTGTCTCTGTCTCTGTCTCTCTCTGTCTCTCTCTCTCTCTGCGCCTCTCTCTGCCCCCTCACCCCTCTCTCTGCCCCTCCCCTACTTGCTCGCACTCATTTTCTCTCTAAAATAAATGAGTAAACATTAAAAAAATAGAACATCTAGCACCTCAGCAACCCCCTGTGTTCCCTCTCACTTGGACTTTTAACTCCTTCTGAGCAGAACAAAAAAGTGCATTTCAGTGCATGAAAGGCTTCAGAGTTTCTGTGTAAGTCTTCCCTGGATATAATAAATTCCCTTTTTGCTCTTGAACGTGTGTCTTCCCACTTTATATTAAGTCATTCATCTAAGTTCTCAGAGCCTTTTAATTTTCGTAGGTGTGAATATTTTTTTAATGTTTATTTTATTTTTGAGAGAATGCGTGAGTGGGGGAGGGACAGAGAGAGAGAGAAAGAGAGAGAGAAGGGACAGATGACCCGAAGCAGACTCTGCTTTGACAGCAGCAAGCCCTATAGGAGGCTCGAACTCACGAACCACAAGATCGTGACCTGAGCCGAAGTCAGATGCTTAGTTGACTGAGCCACCTGGGCGCCCTAAACATGAATATCTTAACGAAGTGTTTTTCTTGACTGAAAATATCTCCTTATATTATGTGCATAACAAATAAGCTCTTTCCACTGACTGTAAGAAAACATAGACCAAGAGAGTGAGAAATAGATGAAATGAATAGTGTTTTTCTTTGAATAGCTCTTGCATGTAGATACAGTAGTAATGAAGTGCGAATAATGTTAGAAATATCTTTGAATCCTGTCAGAAAATGATCAAAAGCCCCAGTGCCTGCAGGGTTCCAGTTACCATGGTGACTAAGACTGCAAGCAGAGTGGAATACTTGCTGGGATTATATAAGGCAGCGTCTTGAGACATGTAGTTGAGATACACAGCTGTGTCTGCCAGTGACATCCGTGACTCTGGTGCTTTGGGACAGCAGAGGCCTCCACATCACTGACTGACTCTGGAGGAGCAGATGCACATAGCCAACAGAAGCACTGGGGGCCATACACACATACACAAACACACACACACACACACACACACACACACACACACACACTGACAGAAGTGTGCCAAAGTGAAATATAGTGGTCTTAAAGAAGAAATTCCCCACAATACTTTCTTGAAAAGCCTATTTTTAGGATGTCCCGGTTCCTAAATAGGAAAGGGTAACTGGGAGGAACAGTCTGTTCCCTTGTCCTTTTCCTCCCCTCCCCTCCCCCTCCTTCCTCTTTCTTCCCTCTTTTTCTGCCCCTCCCCCTTCCTTCTCTTCTTTCCTCAAAAAAATCATACTTTCCTAGAAGCAAGCTCTGCACGTGTATAGTAGAGTATATGTGGGCGCCTGGGCGGCTCAGTCGGTTAAGCGTCTGACTTGGGCTCGGGTCATGATCTCACGGTTCTTGAGTTCGAGCCCAGCGTTGGGCTCTGTGCTGACAGCTCAGAGCCTGGAACCTGCTTCGGATTCTGTGTCTCCCTCTCTCTCTGCCCCTCCCCCACTTGTGTGCGCGTGCACGCCCTCTCTCTCGCTCTCTCTCTCAAAAATAAATAAAAACATTTTAAAAAGTTTTTAAAAAATGGTAGAATATATGTTATTTCAGAGATGATGCTTAAAATAGCTGTACAGCTTGTAATAAATGCTCTCGTTTTCTGTGGCTTACCACTCAAAAGAGTGGCACATGCATTTGAGGTAGACTGGCCTCAGAGTGCAGTGGGTATCTGGATCACATGATCTAGAGAGGCGTGGACTAATAAAAATTTAATATGAACCACAAATGTGATTTTAAATTTTCTAGTAGCCAGATCTTAAAAAATGTAAAAAGGAAAAAGTTAAATTAATGTTAATAATTTATTTGACCTAATATATCTAAAATACTTTATCTCAACATGTCATCAATATAGAAGAATTATTGAAATATTTTATATTCTTTTTTTCATACTTGGTTTTTGAAGTACACTGAATATTTTATTAACTTTTTTTAATGTTTATTTTTTTATTTTTGAGAGAGGGAGAAAACATGAGCGGGGGAGTGAAGGGGTCAGGGGGACAGACAGCAGACCCAAAGCAGGCTCCATGCTGACAGACCTCATGCGGGCCCAAACTCATGAACCACAAGTTCATGATCTGAGCCGAACTCGGACGCTCAACCAACTGAGCCACCAAGGCACCCCCTGAATATTTTATACTTACCTACATTTGAGTTCAGATGAGCCACTTTTCGGGTACTCATTACCCTCACATGGCTATTGGCTCAGGCAAAATTCCTCCCACTTTTAGCTTCTCTTCACAAAATGATCCGCTGTGCTTTCTGGTGAATATATACCAGCTGCTTTGGGGTCCTCTTCTTCACAGGCCCCTCAGATGGCCCTGTTTGTTTCTTCTGTCTCTTCCGTACAGATTCCAGTAGCCTGCAGGTCTTTGGGCTGGATGTTGGTGATTTGTCCCCGCCACCTGTGTTTGGAGATATGAAAGATACTTTATTACTTACTGTATTAATTTGCTAGGACTGTCATAACAACATAGCACAGATTGGGTTTCTTAACCAACAGAAATTTATTATCTCATAGTTCTGGAGGATAGACGTCCAAGATCAAGGTGCTAGCAAGGTTGGCTCTTTCTGAGGTCTTTCTCCTTGGCTTGGAGATGGCTGTTTTCTTAATGTGTCCTTAAATATAGCCATCCCTCCGTGCATGCCCATCCCTGGTGTCTCTGTGTGTGTCCTTTTCCCCTCCTTATAGGAGGACCCAAAGGCCTCCTTATAGGCCCAACCAAAGGCCTCGTTTCAGTTTAATTACTGTACTTCTTTAAAGACCCCATCTCCAAATGCACATTCTGAGGTCCTGGGAGTTAGGACTTCAACATATGAATTTGGGGGTGACACAGCTCATAACACTTAATTTTGCTGAAAATGTTGTCTGTGAGGTTTTGGTTTTGTTATCTAGTGTTTCTGTTTTTGGAATGAACCTGAGTAGTTGAAACTATGCTGCTGCCCTTTCCCCAGAATCCAGAAAATCAGCTATTTAAATGCGTATACCAAAATTTACTAATGTTGTTGAGTATATTTCTAATTAGTGCTTTTTGACTATCAAAGTTCAGTATAACCTGATCTAAAAAGTTCTGGTTCTCTAAGATCTTAATATTCAGACCTGGCTAGGGACAAAAATACACATCTTCCCCTTTTTAATTGCTAGGGGGTTAGACCAGATACTGTAAGGAGGAAGGTATTTGTGTTAACTTGTTTTGTTTTGTTTTTGTTTCTGTTTGTGTGTGTGTGTTTACTTTTTCAGATCTTCCAGGAGTAGTATAAAGAGAAAAAGGAGAGATAGTTTAAGACCAATAGATTTCACTAAATCCTCAAAACAACCTCATTAGTTCTATTTTCTTGGTTCATAAATGAGAAAACCAAAACCTTGGCAGATAAAGCAGTAGCTTATGTTAATATCATGGGTTCTAATTTGGGAAGTGCTACTTCAGAGAAGTTTTTCCTCAGTATAGGAATAAGGATCCCAAAACATACAGGTGAGCTCCGATCCCCTCTTCCCTGGAGGTGACACAGGAGAACACTCTGGCTGTGGGAAGCACGCAGTGCCTGGCTTCTTGCACTCATCTCCTTGGGTCTCTGAGAAATCCACAGCTGTAGAACCCCTCTGCGTGTCATCACACCTAGAAAATAGTCACGGACCTTTGAGGGACAAGGTAGCAGTATCTTAGAGGGCTTTAAAACTCGGTAGCCTGTGTTTTCTGTGAACAAGGGGCTGTTGGAAAACAACTGTATCTCTAAGTGTAAGATTTTTTTATATGTCCCCGGGAGCTGGTTCACAGGAGGAGAAGACGCCATTCCATAGCTTTATTTGGCTTGGCATTTCTAAATTCAAACTAAGGGTGATTATTCAAAGTTACTCAAATTCAAAAACCATCCTTAGGAATGGAACAATGTACTGTCTTTGTGTGCCCACACCATTCTGCGAGGGAGGGGAGCAGGATGCAGAGATAAAGGGAATGCCCACCTTCTACCTAATCAAGCTCTCTTGTGCGTTTTTTCTCAATCTCTCATTCAAAAAGAGCTTTGCTCCCTCTTCAGTAAACAAAAGGGTTGGGGTGCCTGGGGGCTCAGTTAAGCAATGGTTAGTGAGATTGAGCCCCATGTCGAGTTCTATGCTGACAGTACAGAGACTGCTTGAATTCTCTCCCTATATCTCTCTCTCTCTCTCTCTGCCCTCTCCCGCATGTGCTCACATGTACTCGCTCTTTCTCACTCTCAAAAATAAATAAATATTTTAAAAAATTGATATAGTGGTGTCATTAAGATATCCTTCCCGAAGGAAACACTCAGCATTAACAGTCTAGACCTGTTGAAACCCCCAACACCTTTAGACTCACAGACTAATTCCTAAATCTAAATCTGGAAATCGGGTATGCCATTGGTTAAAAAAAAAATGCCAGTGTTCAAACAAGGAATTCTTCAACTGGCTTTGCAAGGCCTGAACACGGTTTTGTCTGATATACAAATGAATACAGAGGCTTGGATTAGAACAAAGGTGTCACTGTATGGAATGCAGCCTTCTCTGTGTAAACAAGAAGGGGGGCCGGGACACCACTCCTTGACTGCAAACCTTGTGCAGAGGAGTTGAGTTACACCTTCGGCTGCAGCTTTGGTCATGACTTTGTTGGAGGTCAAGTGCATCCCATGACCTGGGGAGCAGAATGAGCTCACAGAGAACAAATTAATGTAGAATCAAAATCTAAGTTGTTTTCCCTTCTGATACAAGAAGAGAACATTAGATTAAGGGTGAGAAAGTTTGAAGTTGAATCCTAGTTCAACAGTTTACTGGTCATGAGTTCACAGGGAACTGACTTAAGGTCCTTGATCTTTAGTGTGTGTGTGTGTGTGTGTGTGTGTGTGTGTGTGTGTTTACGTGTTTACATACACACATATATGCCCTGGAGAAACCAAGCATTCAACAACAGGACTAAGGAAAGAGAAGCCAGTAGAAGAGAACAGAAAGAAGAGAGAATTACAACATGGTGGACTTGGTGCACGGCAGCACCCCACCAGGAACACTGACAGGAGGAGGATGGAAGGGTGGCTTTTGGGCTGAGATGTCAGGTGTGGGTGCGTGTCAGCCATGTTAGCTAATTGTGTTTAGTTAGGATGATAGATTTCTCAAAACCCAGAAGAGATGTCCTAAGTTTTGACATCTCATTACATTGGAAACATCTTGGAGATAAGAACCAAGTTTAATCATTTGCACTACGGTTTTTGCTACCATAGTCTCCTAACTTTTGGGTATTTTTTTGTTTTGTTTTGTTTTTGTTTTTGTTTTTCTCTGACTTACGTATTCAATAATCTTTTTATTTTTTTTATTTTTTTTAATATAACACTATTTTTTTTAACATATGCAATTATTTCCCATCATTTACAATACAGTAGTTACAATCCTAACTTTTGTTGATAAGCGTTGAAGATTTAAAAAAAGGAGCAAGGGAAGTGTTGTACTTTCAATTTCTACTAATGCTTTGGAGGAAGAAGAAGCCAATTTATAAGATAGGTCCTTCTGCAAAAAGTGAACTATTGGGTCGTTTAACTTACAGGATAATTCACAGAGCCCCATTTAATTTAATTCAATGGACCATTAATTTCCCATCTCTGACATCAGTATTAATAACCAAATGATATATTCAGAGTTTAAAACTGTAGTCAAGCTCTGAATAGTATAGAAATTTGTCTAAAACTCTTTATAAAATACCTTAGTTAGTTTTAGACTCTAATCAAAAGTGGCCTGTATTTTAGCTTCTGTGATATATTTCATTAGAGAAAGGGTGATCACAGGACTTAGCCTTTAGAAGTTAAACAAAAATTTAACTCTGTGTTGAAAAGAAAATTCCTGTCTTTATAGTTGAGTTTTTATTTTTTATTACTATTTTTTAATGTTTGTTCATTTAATTTTTTTAAAAAATTTTAATGTTTATTCTTGAGAGAAAGAAGGGTGGGGGCAGATAGAGAGGGAGATACAGAATCCAAAGCAGGTTCCAGGCTCTGAGCTGTCAGGACAGAGCCCAATGCAGGGCTGGAACCCACAAACCGTGAGATCATGACCTGAGTCAAAGTCAGAAGCCCAACTGACAGAGCCACCCAGGCACCTCCCCCCCTTTTTAAAATTTTTAATATTTACTTTTGAGGAGAAAGAGAACAAGCAGGGGAGGGGCAGGGAGAGAGAGGGAGATAGAGGATCCAAAGTAGGCTCCACGCTGACAGCAGAGAGCCTGATGTGGGCTCAAACTCACATGTAGTATCATGACCTGAGCCAAAGTTGGACTCTTAACCAACTGAGCCCCTTAGGTGCCTCTAATTATTATTATTCTTTAAAGTTTACTTATTTATTTTGAGAGAGAGAGAGAGAGGATGCACGTGCTTGAGTGAGCGTGGGGTCAGGGAGGGAGGGAGGGAGAGAGAGAATCCCAAGCAGGCTTTGCAAGTCCGGGGCTCGAACTCAGTTAACAGTGAAATCATGGCCTGAGCTGAAATCAAGGGTCGGATGCTTAACTGACAGCCAACCAGGTACCCCAGAGGTATTTTTCCCCCTATTTTTATCTATGTATTTGTTTGTTTTTAGAGAGAGAGTATACAAGTGGGGAGAGTGACAGAGGAAGAGAGAAAGAATCTTAAGTAGGGTACATGCCAGTGGGAAGCCCAAGGCGAGGCTCAGTCTCACAACCCTGGGATTATGACCTGAGCCAAAATCAAGAGTCTGGTGCTCAGTTGACTGAACCACCCCAGGTTCCCCTATAGCTGGGGTGGCAGATGTTCTAAATTATTTTGAGGAAAATACTATAGAATTTAGCCAACATTGTTCATAGCTATATCAGAAAATATTTGCATACTACAGCTCACTGTCGGGAGTCTTGTTCTGGCCTTTTGGATCACCATTTATGTGCTTTCCGCCCTCATACAAAGTCCATAGTCATGGCATAAAACACTGAGTTCCATCTAGTTGTATTTTGTCTCTTAACAGAATGTATTACTGAGGCATATTACAACTGTCAGTTCGGGAAACTCAGAGGAACTTGCAGGCACATGCTTCCTTGAAAGTTTGCCTAAAGACTTCACACATATCTGTAAAGAAGCACCCGAGAGTTGTCAGTTCCCGAGGAGGTGATGGTGATGTTGCGTCTTAATGCTGCTAGGTAATAAAACAGTCTTCTTGCAGCAGCTACATGATAAGAGACTTAAAGAATCTGGCAGCAACTTCAATTTTAAAATATATCATTAGCTCTTTCTCACGGGAGGTACATGGAGACATTTAAAAAAAGAGGAAAACTTGGAATAAATGTGGAAACTGGTGTCTGTAGTTAACCTGTTTCTGTAATCTGAAATGAATTTCTCCTTATCATAAGGATAATGGGAATGGATTTTAGAATGCAGTTATAGCCCATTCTTGTTACGTATACCTGAAATTTTCATGTAGGAAAACCTTTTGCTCTTTCTTTATTGTCCTAAAATCTGGTAGAGAAATGCATATCTTCTCTCACTTATTAACTCTACTTACAAAATTTACCTTTTCCTCATTATCCCATAACTATTCAAAATTATTAGTATGAAGATGTTTACTGCAGCATTTTTATAACGGGGAAAAACTGGAGGCAATATAAATGTTAGGAAGGGATTAGTTAAATAATTTGGTTGTTGTATACAGTAAATGTTGATATAATTGTATATGTATTTTAAAACCCTGATATATTATTAAATTTAAAAGGCATATGAAAATAAATAAATAATAAAATAAAAGGCATGTTATAGAATATTATAAGTAGTTTGATCCCATTTATGTAAAATAATAGAAAACCTCACATATTTACTTAAATGTACATAGAAAATGCATCCTACGCAATCTGTGGTTGTTTCTGGGGGCTAGAATTGAGAGAAGCAATAGGGTATTTTTTACTTCTTGCTCTATACACTGTATAGCGTTTCTGTTTTTCAAGAGACTTCTATTATTTTCAGAATTGAAAAAGAAAGAAAAAAATATAAGATCTCTGTGGTAGATTGCTTATAGGAATCCTTCCGTTCCTTGTATCCAGGCCCATGAGTCACCCCCTCCCACACGGACTCTGGGCTTGGCCATGACGATTGCTGGAGCCAATAGGGCGGTGCACACATGACGCAAGGAATCGAAAAGAATGGTGCACAGTAGAGCGGCCCTCTCTTTTGCTGCTTTCGGGATCCTTGCAACCAACCTCATGGAAACTGAGCTAGCCTTAGTTGGATGAGAACCACATGACCCCGCACCCTAGCTGCCAGCCAGGCAACGGCGAGATGTCTGAGGGAGGCCATCCACCGCCAGCTGTCCGCAAGCGCGTGAGCGAGGTCGGGCTGAGACTTGTGCTCAGTGCTATTAGCTGGTAACTGCCTTTCTTCCTCTTACATATTGCCTTGGTTCTCTCTCTCTCTTTGACCATCTCTTTTCCTCTTGCTTATCCAGATCTCTCTCTTTAAGCAACTTTCCCTGACTCCCCAAGAAGCCATATATGTCTCTTTTCTACAGTCTTCTATTACTTTTACTAAGTACCATATAATTTAATACTTACGTGCTATTTTTTATCTTTTTCTGTATGTGTGTTATTCTTTTCTATTTAACTAAATAATAAACTCTTTGATTGTAGAAATCATATTTCACATCACATTCTCTGGCCTTCATAGTACTTAGCACTTGATAGAATTATACGTAGTAACTACACCTTGCCTAATTGCAGGGTAAGTGTTACCAGTAGCAAAACACCCAGCTGGGGCAGGAGAACTGCTATGCAGGGGCGCCTGGGGGGCTCAGCTGGTTAAGCCTCCGACTCTTGGTTTTGGCTCAGTTCATGATCTCATGGTTTGTGGGTTCGAGCCCCATGTCGAGTTCTGCACTGATAGCACAGAGCTTCCTTGCAATTCTCTCCCCGCCCCTTGCCTGTGCTCTTACTCTCTCTCTCAAAAGAAATAAATAAAAAACAAAAAAGAGAAATGCTCTACAAACATAAGCTATATCTGTTTCAGCTCTGTAGCTGTCTTATTTCCATGAAACTATGTATCCTTTGTTAAGTAAATTTAAAAAATATATAGCAGCTTTGTGTGTACGTGTGGGGAGAGTATCTTTCTTCTAATCTCGAACATGTATGTGTACTATGTACCGGTGCTACATATGTTTATATTAAACATGAAAAAAATGTTAATAATATGTTAAGTGAAAAAAGTTTACATTACAAAACAAGATAAATACTGTGGCTGTATACACAAATACTGTGTATGTATGAAATCTGGAAGGCTATATACCTCTCCCTCTCTGTCCACATCCCCAAACAACCAAACAACAAAATATACCTCAAATTTCTATATATTAGTATAGTTTATCATGAATATTGAGCTTACTTAGTTATGTGAGATAAATAAAGAATTTCTGGGATGCCTGGGTGACTCAATCAGTTGAGCGTTGCATTCTTGATTAAAGCCCAGGATGATCTCAGGATTTGTGAGATTCAGCCTCACGTTGGGCTCTGTGCTCACAGCAGGGAGCCTGCTTGGGATTCTCTTTCTCTGCTCTCTCTGCCCCTCTCCTGCTCGCTCGCTTGCTCTCTCTCAAAAAAAATAGTAAACGTAAAAAAAAAAGAAAAGGATTTCTTTTATCCTTGGAAGTTGAACTTAGGTTAAGTGAGAGAATTTATTTAAAAGTCTCTCCTTTTACTATGGAACATTTCATTGTTTCTCTGTTTTAAGTATTTTATAAACATTTGGGTCCTAGGGATCATTCTAAAATATAGCCTACACTTCCTGTCTTAATTGAAAATAGTGCTAGTGGTGATCAGAGGGATATTGATGTAGACAAAGTTATATCACCCCAGACAGGTAGATTAATGGAAAGGAGTGGAGAGCCCCCAAACAAAAACACTTTATCTGGCAACCCCAGGTAGAAGGGATCAGCCCTGAATTTATTATCTACGAAGCTTGGGATGGGATCTTGGGATTCATTGTACTATTCTCTACTTTTGTATATATCTGAAACTTTTCACCATAAAAAAAATTTAAGTTATAACTTAAAAAATAGAGATACCTTTCACAAATCAATAAAAATATGAGACACTGTGGTGATATGAACTAAGAAATATTAGACCTTTGTGCAAAGCATTGTAAAATTTAGTGGCTATTTTCAACATAAATGGAAAGAGATATTACTGACACTAAAAAGTACTTCTTTTAATTGTGCTGTTGTTTTAAAATATTTATTTATATATTTTGAGAGAGAGAGTGCCAGTGTGAGTGAGGGAAGGGCAGAGTGAGAGGGAAAGAGAGAGAATCCCAAGCAGGTTCTGCACGTGAAGTAATGACCTGAGTGGAAATCCAGAGTCAGATGCTTAGCCAACTGCACCACCCAGGTGCCCCAACATTAAAAGTTATTTTTAAGATGTCAGTTCTCCCCTCCAAGTACTAACCAGGCCTGACCCTGCTTAGCTTCCAAGATCAGACGAGATTGGGCGCGTGCAGGGTGGTATGGCTGTAGACAAGCTGTCATCAGTTCTCCAAATAGATGTCTAGATTCATTGAGATCTTATTAGAACCTGTTAGGATTTTTTTTTTTTTGGTAGAACTTTGATAAGCTAATGTTAAAGGTCATAGGCAAGTAAAAGGAACCAAGAACAGCTACAGTGTTCCTTAAAAAGAAGAAAGATGCCACACTTTTTTAAAAAGCTGTAATAATTAACAGAATGTTAATGAGGAAATAGAAAAACCAATAGAATAGAGCTGAGTCCCAACAAGAATAAGGGAAAATTGATGACTGCAATTCTAGTTCTGTCATATTAGTCAAGTCAAATGATTTATTTTTTTATTTTTTTAATTAAAATTAAAAAAAAATATTTATTCAGTTTTGAGAGACAGACTGGGAGCAGGAGAGGGGCAGAGAGGGAGACACAGAATCTGAAGCAGGTTCCAGGCTCTGAACTGTCAGCACAGCCCAATGCGGGGCTCAAACCCAGGAACTGAGAGATCATGACCTGGGTCCAAGTCACCCGAGTGCCCCTCATAGGTTTATTCTTGGGCTCTAATGAAGAGGTTTTGCCCTGAGGATGAGACTCAGTTGTAAGTGGTATTAATCGCCAGCATTTCTCAACTGTATCTTTTATATGTATGCATTAGAAAGTGTTGTATTTCTCAATTCTGGAAGTTCTGGAACTTATGGGTTCTCTCTTTTCCTTTTCAACCCTGCTTGCAACTAATTCTTTTCTGAGTTCATTTTTCTCGTGTTTTGTTAAGTGCAGCTAATAGTATCCAGCGCTGGTAACAGACTTTTCCCGGTTTCTTTGTATAAATCCGCAAGTTCATTAGTTACCTTGTGTCCTTTCCAAGTGATTGCAGGATGATGCTGTTTTGCCACAGTATTATATGTGTCATCATTTTTCCAGCCTTCAGTAACAGTTGCTGCTAAATTCCAATGCCAATGTTACATATGTTATGTATTTGTTATGGCAGTAGCCCATTCCTGGTATCCATTTCCGTATTGGCTTTTCCTCAATAAGGCTGCTGTAACAGCTACAACATTTTAGTGCGTTAGTACAGTAGAGACTTATTTCTAGCTCCCCTGTTAGCGATAAGTTGTCTGCAGTTCTGAGGCTCCATTTAAGTGTGCCTTACTCTGTGTTCCAGGCTGAGGAGCAGCCTACCTTGGTCTTGGGTTGGAGGGAGGTAAAAAAGCTGAACTACGTAGTATCTCTTATGTCATCTTCTCAGACATAGTGTGGGTAGCTTGCCATTATATTTCATTGGCCAAAGCAAGTGTTAAGGCCAGGCCTGTGTTCCTTATGACAGGGAGGAGTTTGTCTCTAAGGGGTGTATGGTGAGTCACCAGGTCCAAGAACAGGGATGTATACCGTCACCTCTAGGAAGAGGCTAGAATAATTGAGAACAACCATATCAACCTGCACAACCACTTCTAGATAGTGGAGTGTTTTCCAAAGTGCTAAGTTCTTCTATGAAGATAATAAGCATTTGGACTGTGAATAAGATTAGCCAGGGAGAGGGAGGAGAGTGCTAGAAACCTCATGAGACTAAGGGAAACCTTAGTCTACCGAGGAGACTAGGGATAAACAGAGGTAAGAGGGATGAATAGGACAGAACATGTCCTGGACTCTTGTTGTAGAACCATTTCTACTCCCAAAATTTACTCTTTTTTAGTGTTTTATTTATTTTTGATACAGAGAGAGACAGAGCACGAGCAGGGGAGGGTCAGAGAGAGAGGGAGACACAGAATCTGAAACAGGCTCCAGGCTCTGAGTTAGCTGTCAGCACAGAGCCTGACGCGGGGCTTGAACTCACGAACGTGAGATCTGACCTGAGCCAAAGTCGGAGGCTTAACCGACTGAGCCACCCAGGCGCCCCAAATTTACTTTTTTTTAAAAGACAGACTGGAGTTCCTGGGTAGCTGAGTAGGTTGAGTGTCTGACTTCAGCTCAGGTCATGATCTCATGTTTCATGGGTTTGAGCTCCACATCGGGCTCTGTGCTGACAGCTCGGAGCCTGAAGACTTCTTCGGATTCTGTGTCTCGTTCTCTCTGCCCGTCCCCTGCTTGTGCTCTGTCTCTGTCTCTCTCTCAAAAACCAATACATAAACTTAATAAATAAATAAAATCCTGAATGCCGATGCTTCAAGTCTATCTAGTTTGTACCGTCACAAGACCTAATTTCCAAATTGCATAAGATTGAATTAATGTATATTTGTTTGTTATTACAGAGATTTGCCCCAATATGGGCAGAAGCAGTGGCAGTCCTATTTTGGAAGAACTTTCGATGTTTACACCAAACTCTGGAAGTTCCAGCAGCAGCATCGGTAAAGGAATTTTATGTTTACAGGAGAGTGAAGGTCCATTTTATATCAGTCCCTCTTTCGACCTTTTTATCTCTTGGTTCATTTTAATATATTTCCTCTTCATGATGCAAATAAAAATAAATTGATTTTTTTTTCATTTTTATTTAAGGTTTTAAAATGTAATGTTCTCATCTGAGTTTTAAAGACAATATCATATCTGAAATGGTTCATATTAACTCTGACATAGGTAGGCTGATTCGTGGTTTCATTCTACTGTAGGTGTTGTTTATTGGTCAAAGCTATTTGGGGGTGTTGCTCTTAATTTTCATAAGCTTAGCTCAGAGAAGGTTCTTTTCATATTTCAGCTTACTTTAAATAGACATTTAATACTGCTTTTTGAATTTAATTGAATTATGATGTTGAAATCTCATGAAGAATTCATGAATTTGAATTCATGAATTTGGAATTTCATGCTGAATTGGGTGGTATTTTATCCTATTAAATTTACAGATTTGGTTGTTTTTGGAATTTATAGTCTCTTATTTCTATTTTCTTATCTCCTATGTAAAACAGACAAGTCTTGGATAATCGGTATGGCTTGAAGCGGTGGCAAATAGGGGAAATTGCTTCTAAGATTGGGCAGCTATACTACCATTATTAGTAAGTGAATTGCATATGGAAAAAATAAAGCGTTCTCCTGGTTTAAACACAGCATGCAGAAGTATACTTACTTGGCAGGAGGGAAAACTACAGAGTTACAAGTGAAACCCCAGATCATAGTCATCAGAACAGTATTAGGAAATAAATGACCTTCCATAATCCGAGTAACATTATGTGCTTCAAAGGCTTACCTTCCAAAGAGTTTATTTTCATAGACTTATTTAATCCTTAAATGATTATGATCTCGGTTTTAGATAAACCATCAATACTAAATGAATTCATAGTTCTTAATGGTTTCGCTTAAATCTTAATACGTAACTTGTGTGTTTGAATGAGTGGTTTTGGGGGGAATACTTTAAAACTCATACTTGTAAGGTATATCTAAAAGGTCCTGTAAAGCAAATAAAGATAATTTTGATTATATCCTTAGTGATGAGTCAAGGAAAGAAGAGAACTCCTTTTAGGAATCTAAATTTCATAACGTAATATCAGTTATATCATAAAAAGCTTAGACCATATGGAATGTCTTCCTCTTTCTGTCTTTTGGCATGCCATCCATCATTCCCCTGTTAAAACCACTGGGGTAGAATATTTTCTTAAGAAGTCCCTTGTAAAACTAAACATGTTAGGGAACCTCATACATCACCTTCTGAAGGTTAGTATGGACTAGTCCATTTCTGAGTCCTGTGGGAAAAAACTGAAGAAATGAACCAAAGGACAAGTGACCGTGTATAGATATGAGGAAGGTCACGAAAGGTCTGGTGGAAAGATGTAACTGGGTGGAGTGCTATTTGGAGAATCCCTCAAAGAATGAAAATAATATGTACTTTGGATTGGCATCAAAAAAGGCTTGGGAGCAGTGGGGAGGTGTTTTTTTTTTTTTTTTTTAATTATCATTATTTTTACACATATTGCAATGGTGATGTGATCATTGTTTTGCTGATTCAAATTTAGGTTAGTCGTTCCCCTCCCCTTGTGTAGAGGAATAGCAGGGGAATGAAACAATATTCATCATAAACAGTTTGAGACACTGTCAGATATAAAGATTTTTTTCCCCATAGCCTGCGCACATCTGAGACCAGCTATCTGAATGAGGCTTTCTCCTTCTATTCTGCAATCAGACAGAGATCATATTATTCTCAAGTCAATAAAGAGGACAGGTATGCACCTACTATGTTTTTATAAAGTGCTAAAACACTCGAATTTTTAGTCTGTGTCGAAATTATGCAGCGAAGTACACATTTGTTTATAACTTTTATTCATTTAAATGGGCTTTATTGTGTGCCTTACAATGTATCTAGACCTTCTTCAGCATACAGAGGTAAGTTACCTAAAAGCAATAAATGTTATATATGTTTTAGCAGATGTCACAGTACCCGAGTGGAGTCAGAGCACAAAGAAGGGGTTGATTGTTTCTATATGAAAGATTAAGGTCACACAAATTTTCATAGAAGAGAAGCACCTCCAAAGTGAGGTTTAGCTGATAACCTTTGTTCTTTTTAGCTTGTGTAATTTGAATTCATATGCATTCAGAAGCCTGTTGACAGCTGTCTGTGGGACTAAAGACAAGGCTACTATTGCAATTTACATAGTATCTTATAAACCGGATATGTTATAGTTGCATAGCTCCCCACTAAGGAAAAAAGAATCACGTAGAAATCATTCATTCCCAGTAGTAATCTACTGAGCACTTACACCTCTGGCAGTGTGGTAGACGCTGCGGTGAGAGGAGAAGAAAGAAAAGAAGGTGTGCAGGTGTTCTCTTTTCCTTCCAGAGGATTCTCTTCTCAGGAGAGCTACAGACATATTTGGGGCACAGGTAGACTAATGTTAATTCCAGATGAAGACGGAATTGCTGAAGAAGTCAGGGTTTTCCTGGAGAATCTTTGTTGCTAGTATTCCAAGAATTGTTAGAAGAGAAAGTTCAGGCACAGAAGATCTGAATGTCCTGCCTACTGCCAGCAACAGAACTCACGGTTGTTATATAGTAAAAAGATTATATTCTCTTAGCAGTAGATGAAAACATAATTTTGACATCTTTTTCTAGAGAACACTTAGTGGTTGGCTATCATAAGCCTTCCAGCTAAACAGCAACATGTTTTGGAAAGCCTCACTCTTGTAAATCCCCTTCAGGCCCTAGAAGATCTCGTTCAGGCTCGTCCAGAGGAGTTTGCTTGATACACGCAAGGCACGCAGATCCTAGAGTCTCCATTTCCCCCCCGAAGTCGTCACTGTGCTCACTCTTGCACCAGAAGATCCGTTAGTTACCTCCCCTTCAGGTTTTCTTATGGCTTCCTTCACGTATTTCCACTACACTTCTATTTTGTCAGACTCCCACCTGCTTTTCTTTATTCATATTGTTCAGTTTGTCTGAATTTTTGGTGAGGTAAATTTTACTTCTAAAAATACACAGAGGGACGCCTGAGTGGCTCAGTCAGTTAAGCCTCCGACTTCGGCTCAGGTCTGATCTCACGTTCGTGGGTTGGAGCCCCACATCAGGCTCTGTGCTGACGGCTAGCTCAGAGCCTGGAGCCTGCTTCCAGTTCTGTGTCTCCTTCTCTCTCTGCCCCTCCCCCTCTCATGCTCTGTCTCTCTCTGTATCAAAAATAAATAAAACATTTAAAATAAATAAAAATAAATAAAAATACACAGAAAGGCTTTATGATGTCTTCTCAGCACGAAAAACACATGTAAGGAAAAAACTATTTTAAGCAACAGTGAAATACCTTGTATAATTCACTTTTCTGCTTTTTCTAATTTACTCAAAGGGAAATTGGCCTTGGGCCCCTTGGCTTCAAATCCAGCAATTTCATTTATGAAAATCATTTTCTGTCCTAATGGCAAATGCCACATATGAATGGTTTTCCTGTGCTGCCTCCTAGAGCAAGGCGGATGAACAGAGGTAGGAGTATTTGGAACCATGACGATAAAGTCTCTTGCCTTAGGCCACTAAATTAGCATCAAAGGACAACCCTGTGTGTAGAATCCTTCCCTTGCTCCCTGTACTTTAGGAAGGACTTTATTCAGTTGGTAGGTTGTTTGTTTCTTCGTTCAGACAGAGCAGGGGGACAGTCAAGGTAGCAGTTGGTGACGGCTGCTAAAATGAATAGCTGGTTGATTAAAACTAAGTAAGAAAGTATTGCACAATTTCACAGCTGCTTTAAAAGCAAAAATCTCTCCTCAGAGCGCAGGTCCTCTCGGTACTGTGTCAGTACCTACAGACTGTGTTAGAGCCAGGAGGCATGGTACATTTCAGCAACCACCAAAGTGACTGCCTGTCACTAAGCATCAGCAAATGCTCATGCCAAGGGCCCGTCCTATTTAGTAGAGGAGACGAGATGTTGCCATGTAATCACTTGTCCTAGGAGCCACAAACCCTGACTGTTGCAAATGGCTAAGGCTGAACCTGGTCAGAGTTAGATGTGGGGATGGTGAAATTTCTGAGTACCTAGAAGCTTGGGGACACATTGCAGTAAGCCACCTCAGAAAATAGTTTCTCAGGGAAATGTATAAAGAGGGAGTGTCTTAGAACGAGTGGGCCTGGCAGGCTGGACAAAACTACAGTTCTGAAGTGCCCAGATGTCAAGAAAATCATGATGTCAAATTCAGTGGGGACAGTATTGGAAGTTTCATGTTGTGGGAAACGTGAATCTAAACTTGAGGACCTTGACACTTCCTGGCAGCGGTGTCTATAGGGAGGGTGTGATGTGGACCTTTCCAGTGTGGTTCACTGGATGCTTTTTTCTTCTGCAGTTTCATGTTATCAGGCGGTGGACTGTGGCCCTGCCTGGGACAGCCTCTTGTGTGTATATGTGGACAGCACGGACTTACTTATCTGTGCTTTGCTGCAGTTCAACACAGTGGTTTCCAAAATAGAATACATCCACCTACTTCTGTATGTTTATTTAATACAGTGGTTGGCATACCGTGCCCTATTTTTGAACCATCTGGTAGCTTGGAATCCTTTTTATATTTTTAAAGTGCTATGAAAAAAGAAAAAATGTGCTGCAGACCCGCTATGTGCCTGCAAAGCCTGAAACATTTACTGTCTGGCCATTTACAAAATTTTCCCAGTCATTGTTCAGGATGTTTATGTAATCTGTATGACATAGGAGTGTAATCTATGATACAGACCCATAGAACCTTTTAATTTTACCAAAACATGAAAAGAATTGTCTTATTAATATTTCAACTACGAATTGGCATCATCCTGCAAATTTTCCTCCTGTTTTGAATTCCATTTCTGATAGTGTGGCAGGCTAGATAATCTAAACTAGTTTTCCCAAAACACCTAGAGATGCTGACTGAGCAGATCACCTGTCCTTGACAGCAGTTCAGCTGTCAAGAAAGAGAGGGGAGGGGCGCCTGGGTGGCTCAGTTCATTAGGCATCCAACTTCGGCTCGGGTCATGATCTCACTGTTCTGAGTTCGAGCCCCACCTCAGGCTCTGTGCCAATAGCTGAGAACCTGGAGCCTGCTTCAGATTCTATGTCTCTGTCTCTCTCTGCTCCTTCCTCACTCATGCTCTGTCTCTGTCTCTCAAAAATAAATAAACAGTAAAAAATCTTTAAAAAGAAAAGACAGTAGGTGGAATCCTCAGGTTATTAACCCTGTGACCAGTGCTGTGACAACCTTGCAAGAGAATGGTTGGTTTTGGTGACATAAAAGAACTACTAAGGATTTCTTTAGGAAGTTAGGAATGGAATGTGTAAAAAAAAAAAAAGTATAATTAGCGCACACACACACAAAACCAAAGTAGAAATAAATCCAAGTACACTGGTAATTATAGTAAGTGAAGGTGATCTAAACTTCCTAGGTAGAAGTCAGAAATTATCAGTATGCCTTTTTTAAAAAAATCCAGTAATCTAGTGTTTACAAAAGATTTCCCAAAGATACAAGGTACACAGAAAAAGCTAAAATAGATACCAAGCGGAAGAAAAGCCCTATATATATGTTTATTTATTGTTTTGAGAGTGAGCAGGGGAAGGTCAGAGAGAGAGAGAATTACAAGCAGCCTCCACATCATCAGTGCAGAGACACATATGGGGCCCGAACCCACAAACAATTCCTGAGATCATGACTCGAATTGAAATCAAGAGATGGATACTCAACTGACTGAGCTACCCAGGCACCCTGAAATGCCACTGTATCTAAGGCAGAGAGCATTATTAAGGATAGAGCTTTATTTCATAATGATAAAAGGAACAACTCAAAAAATATAAAAATTCTAAACTTTTATATGCCCATTAATGTAACATTATAATAAACAAAAAAATTGGCATATTTTCTGGGAGAAGTTGACACATGGTCCAATATACAAGATTTTTAATATACTATGTCTATGAATTATAAGACAAGTAATGAGATTTATGTAACATAATTAAAACCTTGATCTATTGTGCTTAAAAACTGCCTACAACAAGCGAATTCACTTAATTTTCAAACTTATATGAAGCTTTTGTGAAATTGACTTACACCTGACACAAGACAGGTTTCAGTTATTTTCAAGTATATGCTGTCTAACCATGGTGCCATTAAAAATTAAGAATGACAACATAGTTTTCCAAAAAAGTCAATAAATCTTATCAATTAGTCAGCACATTTCTAAATAACTCCTGGGTCAAAGAGGAATTTAAAAATTTTTGATTATGGAAAATGTCAAACATCTATAAAAAATCTACTTTTGTAAGGTTATTATAATTGTAATGTAGGTTGTGGAAATTGGAAATACCAGGTTTGATATCCCTTACTGGGGGTGAGTATACAGGGTCAGGTGTGAAGAGATACAATATTGGTTGTAAATAGCCGTAAGCTAAAGATAGTAAGGAAGAGGTGTGAGCAAGCGATGGAAGATATAAAAGACTGGGGAGAGCACTGGAGGGCACAGAAGGGGCGACTAGGAAGCCGCACAGGATGGTTCGGTCGGTTTAGCATCTGACTCTTGATTTTGGCTCAGGTCATGATCTCAGGACTGTGGGATCTAGCCCCCAGCCTCCATGTCAGCTTGGAGCCTGCTTAAGCCTCTCTCTCTCTCTCTCTCTCTCTCTCTCTCTCTCTCAGCCCCTCTGCCCCACTTGTGCTCTCTTTCTATAAAAACAAAACAAAATACTCAGGGAAAAAGAAAAGCACTGTAAGAGATCCAAACCCTGCCAAAGCAACAGTAAGATAAAATGTAAATGGTCCAAGTACCTGAGTCTATGAAGCAGATATTGTCAAAGTGGATTAAATCGCTAACTATACATTGTCTGCATAAAATGGGTCAGGGGACCTGGGTGGCTCAGTCATTCAACTCTTGGTTTCAACTAAGATCATGATCTCACAGTTTTTGAGTTCGATCCCCACATCAGACTCTGTTGGCAGCTCAGAGCCTGGAGCCTGCTTCAGACTCTGTGTCTCCCTCTCTCTCTGCCCCTCCCCTACTCATGCTGTCTCTCTCTGTCTCTCAAAAATAAATAAACATTAAGAAAAAATGGGTCACAGTGAAAAGTTACAGGAACTTGAAAGTAAAGGAATAGAAAAAGGGCATACAAACCATAAACCTAGGAAACCTGGTTTGATTATATTAATATCAGAAAATAAGATTCCAAAACGAAGAATGTTCTCTCTTTTCACCTCATATTGTCCTGCCTGTTGTCTTCTACTCTTTATCGTCTTCCCTCAAACATCACTCTCTCGGAAGCTTTCTCTGTAGGCTCAAATAGCATCCTTTCTCCTGTCAGTGCACTTATTCCGCTGTGTTTATGTGTCTGTACGTCTCCGGTATGTATTAGGTAGCTTCCTGCCTCGGAGATCTATGAAGAGGGGGCTGCATCTATAGTTGTTTGTCTTAATCATTTCTCTAGCACTTAACAGGGTGCTTGATGCATCTAAGTCCTCAGTGGGTATTTGTTCAATGAATGAATTTGTGAATGAACATAATGAATCTGTGAGTAAGAAATGTGTTCAACGCAGCTGTAGGTTATATGCAGAAATGTTCATTATTGTGCAAAATAGGATCTAAAAGAGTTTAAAAGCTGTCAGAAAGTTGGAAAAATCAAAGAGCATGTTTTCTTTTTTAATCTAATGAGTAATTTCCCATTTATCTGCCGTAGACCTGAGTTGGTTGTTAAGAAGCTTCGATACTATGCAAGATTTATCGTAGTTTGTCTTCTTCTCAACAAAATGGATGTTGTGAAGGATTTGGTGAAGGTAAATGTACTTTAAAAGTATTAAAATCTTGGGGTGTGTGGGTGGCTCAGTCGGTTAAGCATCTGACTCTTGATTTTGGCTCAGGTTATAATCTCACAGTTTGTGAGTTCAAGCCCTACATCAGGTTCTGCGCTGACAATGTGGAGCCTGCTTGGGATTCTCTCTCTCTCTCTCTCTCTCTCTCTCTCTCTCTCTCTCTCTCTCTCTTTCTCACTCTGCCCCTCTCCCACGTGTGTGTGAACATGCGTGCCCCCACACACACTCTCTCTTTCTCTCTCAAAATAAAATAAAAAGAAGTAAAATTTTAAAATAAATAAAATTATTAAAATCCTACTCTATAATTATGTATGGATAACTGCTTTTTAAAGAATAGATTTAAGATAGAAAACAATTTTATACTATCTAAACCATTACAACATTCAAAAGTGTGGTAACTTCAGATAAGGGTAATGCTAAAAGAATATTCCCACTCTCTTCATATTTCAAATACACGCTAGCCAGAGACAATTCTCTTAATTCCTTGTTTTTGTCCCTTAAGCGTGTTTCGCATTTCACCATCCATCAATGGATGGTTACAAAATGCAAACAAAAGTTAAAATAATTGGTTTAAGAGGAAATAATTGAAAGGTTGGGTCTAGAAGAAGCATTAATGTTTTACAAAGGTATTGTGAATGAGTTTGGGTTTTTCCCTCCTCTTACTGTGTGGGCATCAGGGTCCTTCATTACCTCAGGGAAATAAGAGGTGGGCTCACCTACTGTCCCTAATTACTGCACCCCCTCTTCCGGCTGCACTCTGCATTCAGCCAGCTGTTTGAGCGGCATACTTAATTTTTGGTACTCAAGTATCAGATGTTACTTTTGGCAGGTCCTTCTCTGTCTGGCTCCACCTCTAGTTACTAATAAGAGTGTTTCCAAAACACAGTATGATATAAATCCAAAAAAAAAAAAATCATCGAGACAGCCTTCATTTGTTTTTAAGCGTTAAAAGCTTGGGGTTTTACCTTTAATAAATCAATTACAGGGATGCCTGGGTGGGTTAGTCACTTAAGCATCCAGCTTCAGCTCAGGTCATGATCTCACAGATTATGGGTTCAAGCCCTGCGTTGGGCTCTGTGCTGATAGCTCAGAGCCTGGAGCCTGCTTCAGATTCTATATCTCCCTCTCTCTCTGACCCTCCCCTGCTCACATTCTCTCTCTCTCAAATATAAATTTAAAAAATAAACCATGAAAAATTAAAAAAAATAAATCAATTGCTGATTTAGAATTGAGTAGATATACGTCACTCTGGATCTTATGAAGATCTTGTTGATGTGTATCATTCTGGAGTCTTTTATTTAAAAGCAAACTAAAGTAGTTTTCTTCATTTGGACTATAATTGGGACCGTATATTGATAATACTCAAGCTTCTCTATTTTGATAATAATCAAGCTTCTTAATTATATCAGTTTCTGTCAAGAATATGGTATGGGGGCACCTGGGTGGCTCAGTCTGTTGAGCGTCCGAATTCAGCTCAGATCATGATCTCACGGTTCATGGGTTTGAGCCCCGCATTAGGCTCTGTGCTGACAGCTCAGAGCCTGGAGCCTGCTTCCAATTTTGTGTGTCCCTCTCTCTCTGTCCCTCCCCTGCTCATGATCTGTCTCTGAAAAATAAATAAATGTTAAAAAAAAAAGAGAGAATATGGTACAATATAGCATTCTGTTTGTATGTGTTTTTTCCCCATAACTGTTTTCCTTTGTGATGTTTTAAAATCAGGAATTATCAGATGAAATCGAAGATTATACTCACCGCTTTAATACTGAAGATCAAGTGGAATGGAACTTGGTGCTTCAAGAAGTAGCAGCTTTCATTGAGGTCAGTTTTTGACAAGAAAGATTGTAATAATTATGGAGAAGTAAATGCGTACGTGATGTATGTTTTTATTGTATTGTACACGTCAAGAAGAAGGAATAATTTATCATATTGACACTTTGCCATAGCCAACAACTACTTACTGCTTTTTTCTCCAGGCGGACCCTGTAATGGTATTGAATGATGATAATACCATTGTTATCACATCTAATCGCCTTGCTGAAACAGGGGCACCGTTGCTGGAACAGGGCATGATCGTGGGACAGTTGTCTCTGGCCGATGCACTCATTATTGGTAATTGTAATAACCAGGTAAAGAATTGTGACAGAATTATGCTTAAAATTCACTTTGAAAAATAGCACTTTCTTATTATTACAGAATTACTATTTCCTTGTAAATATCCTAAGTCCATTTGCGAGGAGATGTTTGATTAAATTACACAGTGTTCACATATGGGCTGTATTACAGGCATTTAAAGGTTTAGAAAGAATTTTTAATTGCAGAGGATGATATATTCATGATATAATTAGTAAAAGTAAACTTGGTATGGAGCTATGTAAACAGAATTATTTCATATATGTTAACATGTCTGTATACATATATGCACAGGCAAAAGGACTAGGAAGAAATTTACCAATATCATAAAAGGTTTATCTCTGAATAGCAGAATTATAGGTAATTTTTATTTTCTTCTTTACAACCTTCTAAATCTGTATATTACTTTTACAGTCAGGCAAAAAAGAAGGAAGAATTATTTTTAGGTATATTTGTCATAGCAAATTCCAGATTTTTTTGGTGACAGAGTAATTCCATGATGATGAGGATTTAATGTACCAGAAATATAAGTTTATTGGAAATTATGGGATCTCATAAAAATGTTGAGTGAACACAGTTTTCTATATGGATTACTTACACAAGTCTTAATTTTGGGTCCTTCTCACACCTTTCATTTTTGTTAGTGTTAACTTTTTCTAGTACTTCTCCAGTTTTAGCTTTTAAAAGCCATTGGTTTGCAAATTTAATTTAAATTAAAACATTGTCTGCCTATGGGCAGAAGACATTAACAGACTTTTCTCCAAAGACATACAGATGGCCAACAGACACATGAAAAGATGCTCGACATCACTCATTATCAGGGAAATGCAAATCAAAACTACACTGAGATATCACCTCACACCTATCAGAATGGCTAAATCAAAAGCATAAGACACAAGTGTTGGTAAGGATGTGGAAAAAAAGCAACCCTCTTACACTGTTGGTGGACGTGCAAACTGGTACAGCCACTCTGGAAAACAGTATGGAAGTTCCTCCAAGAAGTAAAAATAGAATCACCTTATGATCAAATAATTCCACTACTGGGTATTTACCCAAAGAATACACAACCATATTTTCAAAGGGATAAATGCATGCCTATGTTCTTTGCAGCCTTATTTACAATAGCCACACTGTGGAAGCAGCCCAAGTGTTCATCAGTAGATGAGTGTATGTATGAAAAAGAGGTGGTGTGTATATACAATGGAATATTCTTCAACCTTAAAATCTTGCCATTTGCAACAACATGAATGGAGCTAGAGAGTATAATGCTAAGTGAAGTAAGTGAGGGAAACACAAGTACCATATGATTTCACTCATGTATGGAATTTAAGAAACAAAACAAATGATAAAAGGGAAAAAAGAGAGACAAACCAAGAAAAAGATATTTAACTATAGAGAACAAACTGATGGTTACCAGAGGGGAGGTGGGTAGGGGGAAGGGTGAAATAGGTGATGGGGAAGAAAGCATAAACTTAACATGATTAAAAAACAATAATAATAAAAAGACATTCCCTGCCCCAAGTTCTGTATATTATTCAAAACAGAAAAGGATGTGGTCTTAAACATTGCATAAGGCCAAAGTGTACTGAAGAGGTTATGAAATACGGGCCATAGCGCTATTTCAGCAGGCTGCCTTGCCAAATGTTTTTGTTTTTGTTTTTTAGCATGTATTTTTTAAGGACCCTAATATAGGTCCTGTTGTTTACATGACTGCTTTTTACATTTTTAAAAATACCCGAGAAAATTGATGGATAGAGATATAAATAGATGGAGAGATACATGATAAAGCAAATACAGAAAATGTTAATGGTATAGAATCTAGATACAATGTATAATTCTTTTAATTTTCTGTCTTTTGAAAATTTTTATAATAAAACACTGGGGAATAAATTACCTTGTGTCATTAAGTATACGTGAATGTCAGGAGTAATACGATCAGAGACTTCTAGGTCTGTGTACTGTATTAATGGTAAGGTTTGTTTTCCTTGCAGGTTAAGTTTAGTGAGCTGACTGTTGACATGTTCCGGATGTTACAAGCCCTGGAAAGGGAGCCAATGAATTTAGCTTCACAGATGAATAAACCAGGAATGCAGGTGATCTCTCTGCATTTGCAATTTTGGTAACACCGTTATTGCTTCTGCTCCTCATGGAATGCTGCTGCTATTCAACAAATGCTATGCATGTGAATAAAGAATTCTCTCGATGTGGGGCGCCTGGGTGGCTCAGTCGGTTAAGCCTCCGGCTTCGGCTCAGGTCAGATCTCATGTTCGTGGATTCGAGCCCCGCGTCAGGCTCTGTGCTGACAGCTCAGAGCCTGGAGCCTGCTTCCGGTTCTGTGTCTCCTTCTCTCTCTGCCCCTCCCCCTCTCATGCTCTGTCTCTCTCTGTATCAAAAATAAATAAAACATTAAAAAATGTAAAAAAAAATTCTCTCGATGAGACACAGGAGAGATAAGCACAATAATAGTAACATGGGGTAAAAAAAAAAGTTATTTGATGAAGAGTATAGTAAAAATCGGCACTGATAATTCATCTGTTAAAATCAGCCCGTATGTGTCTTGTTTTCTGTGTGTAAATATAGGAATCAGCTGATAAACCTACCAGACGAGAAAACCCCCACAAGTATCTGCTCTACAAACCAACCTTCAGCCAACTATACACGTTCTTAGCAGCATCTTTTAAGGTATATATGATTCAGTACTTTTTATTATGTGGGGAAGGGGTGCCCTAAAGAGAATCTGAGAGTCATTCTTTTCTCTGAATATTTGAGTCAAGAATTTAGATAAAATATGAAAATGAAATCCACATTCAGTATACCTAATCACAGCTATTTTGGGAATGGAAATTGCTCATGTTGTTTTGAATGTTCCTTACCCTTAATTAAGGAGAGCATTGGTTAATTATCATTCTTCTTTCTCCAGGTTGTTATTACTAACGTACTGTAGACATAGCAGTCAGAGTGCACAGGCGTGCTCTATATTCAGGCGGCTCTGGGGAGCCCTGTGGTCATCTGAAAGAACCATGGAAGTAGTGAATTCCTCCCAGAGTTTAGGGGGAGGAAGCCGGGGCAGGAGTTTACCTTGTAGACCTAATAGTCAGGATCTTTACTTTACCATTTCAGGGTTTGCAGAGAACAATCTCTAAATGATGAGGTTTTTTAAGGCAGAAAATGTCTTCAAAACTTTTGGCAATAGTTATAGATTATAGATTCATAATGACTCTTTGATGTATAAAGAGTTATGAGTTGGAACCAGCAAGAGTGACTGTCCTCTTGGAGAAGACAGTGATACCTTACATTAGCTTCTTGTTGTCCCTGCAGCGTTAACATGTCAGAAACGTTGAATAAAACTGTGCGTTGTTTTGTATATGTGATTTTCTTTAATTTCAGGAGCTGCCCGCCAATAGCGTACTCCTGATTTACCTGTCAGCCACTGGCGTTTTCCCCACAGGTCGTTCTGATAGTGAAGGTACAATAAAGGAATGCTCCCTGTCATGAGCAGGGCTTGAATTCTCTTTATTTTCTACAAGATGATGGCCCATAGCCCGCAGACCATCCCAAGCTTTCCAGAGAGGCTTCCAGATTTGAAGCCTGGTCTCTTTGTTGAATTGGCAATCTTGTAGACACCCCAGTCTATTTTTTTGCTGAAATATTATACTGATCCACGAATCATCAGCAAATTCACATACTAAAAGCATGCCTCACTGTCAAATTTGCCAAAGGCACATATATATTTCTATACACATGGAATCACTGAGCCTAACTTTCGACTCCACATCATTGAATTTTTCTGGGCTGTTAATGTGTCAGGGAATCTGGTCAGCGGCTTCATTGTGGCTGAAAGTCTTTGTAGAAATCAGTACATTGCTGTAACTGTGAAAGTTCAAGTCCTTGTCATGATTTTGTTTCTGTCCTTTATTTCGTTTTATGGATTCAGCCTGAAGCATATTGGGATGCTGTTTCAGAATAAAAGCTTTTTAAAACCATTCAGAATATATGAGTCCAGAATATATGAAATTGGTCAGAATAGATGAGAACTTGAATGTAAATTAGGCAATTAAATCTTTGTCAGGACAAAAAAAATTTTTTCTTAACATCCTTAACATTTTCCTCTTCATCTGTTTGTTGAAATTTGCATTCCTTTATACAGTGCATGTCCCTGCCATCTTCCTTGCATGACACACAGGTGCTCTTAAAGTGTTAAAATGAAAACAAAGCAAAATAAATCTCAATGTCTTTTCATTGCAGTGATTTTTATGGGCTAAAATATAACACAACGTTAAAAGTGACACACAGTCACAAACACAAACTTTGAAGTTTTTTGTAATGATCCTAGGAATTTTATTTTTAAATAAATGAAAAAATTTTTTAATTAATGGAGATTTTGAAGTTTTTAAACTTATTTTGAGAGAGAGAAAGAGTGAGTAAGCAGAGGAGAGGCAGAGAGAGGGAAAGAGAGAGAATCACAGGCAGCACAGAGCCCGATGTGGGACTCCCAACTCATGAACTGTGAGATGATGACCTGAGCTGAAACCGAGAGTCGGGCACTTAACTGACTGAGCCGCCCCGGTGCCCCTTTTTCCATGTTTTATAACATAAACTGTTGAATCATGTTTTCTGGGCTCCCATTTAACATACTGACCTCTTCTTTTCCTTTTATAAAATACAGTAGGTCCTAAGTAAATGGTCGTTTGAGAGAGGTGATTCCTAACATCCCATAGCTGTTCCATTTAGACAAGAGTTCAACTAACCAATGTGATCAGTAGGAAAGACTAACTTTAAAACTGGAAGTACAGTGGCTGATGTAAGAGTGATAATAACAGATTTTTTGACACACCAAGGTTTGGCATTCCTTTTCTTAAAAATGAAGTGTTAATAAGAATTTTCAAGTCCCACTCAAAAATTTTCCCTAAATTTTATAATTAGTGGCTCACTTAAAATTATATTTAAGAAATTATTAGGACTTCATTCTGCAACTTTCTTATTTAGATAATTTGGTTGAATGTGAGATTTTAATTTTGCTTGAAATATAAAGATCATTTTGAACATCCCATATCTCCATCCCTTTTACTACCCAGAATAAGGAGGTGCAGTAGATTCTTGTTTTGTTTCTCATTATCTTCTGTTTGAAGGACTGATGAATAATTAAATGATTTTTTTTTAAATGTTGAAACAGGCAACATGCTGAAATCATTTAAATATTGCATTGAACTAGGATGTTAAATTTTAAAATGATTTAAATGTTTTGTGATTATCTTCCACTTGTATCAGTGAGAGATTCACACAAGCATCAGATCAATGTTATTCTCCAGCTGAAGTCTAGGATTCTTCCCTTTGTTTTTATAGGTCCTTACGATTTTGGCGGAGTACTCACTAATAGTAACCGGGATATTATTAATGGAGATGCCATCCACAAACGAAATCAGTCCCACAAGGAAATGCACTGGTATGTATTCTGGTGTCTCTCTCTATTATAAAAATTATAGGTCTGTCATAGAAAACATCAAGTGAAATGGGGACTTTTTCTAGTATGAGGAATATTCCCTCAGAATATAACAACACGTATTTGGATTCTGGTGGTATTTCAGGCTCTGACTATCCTAGGAAATTAGAATTTTCGGCTGTTGTTTATTTTTAAAATTCTCATTGAGTATTATATGTCAGCGAAAGAGGAGACTGTACGTGTGTACATAAATAATATGTCAGGACATGATACATGTTAACATCAATGCAGGCTTTTAAAATACAAGTTTCTGTCATTTAGATGTAGTAAAAATGAACTTAGTTGTATGATTTTAAATAAATTTCATCTATGAATGTTCACTCTTTTTCTAAGTACAACACATTCACTGCTTGGGCCATTATTGGCTCTAGAATTCCTCTAGCTGAGAGACAGCAATCTGGTTATAAAGGAGACTGGACTTGTCTGAAACTGCATTTCTAATAGTATTTTACACAAAAATGATGTAACTGTTCATATTAAAGAATGAGGAAGGGAAGACAGAGACACAGATGTTTCAAATTATCTGTATAATAGCTAACAGTCCTTGAAGCCATATGTGGGTACTGTCATTGACCTTAGTTGTAGATGATTGATATTAGAAAAACTTATGTTTGGGGCAACCGGGGTGACCTTGTGGGTTAAGCGTCCGATTCTAGACTTCTGCTCAAGTTGTGATCTCGCTCTTCATGAGTTCAAGCCCCATGTCAGGCTCCACAATGACAGTGGAGAGCCTGCTTGGGATTCTCTCCCTCTCTCTCTCTCTCTCTCTCTCTCTCTCTCTCTCTGCCCCTCCCCAGCTCTGTTTCTCCTTCTCTCAAGGTATATAAACTTAAAAAAAACTTGTATTATTAAAAAAAAAAAGAAAAACTTATATTTGAAACATACTGAAGTTTGATGACATCGCTCATTGACACATCACTTTATATATTTATGTTTACATTTACATTAATATTTTTACACATAAACACATTGTCCCGTAGGCTATGGAAAAGAGAGCATGCGCAGAATTGTGACCTTTTCTTAAGCATTGGCTCCCAAACTCATGTTGCTGGACTTTGGGTGCCAGAGGTCTGTGGGCCAGTGAATCTATATGTTTACCAAGCACCCCATCTGATTCTGATGCAAAGGTACAGAGGAAGCATAGAATAGTAAAAGGGGAGCCTCTGTTTATTATCCACAATATTAAGGTGTAGCTTGAAATTTTAAAACTTGTTAAGATAGATACGTATTTTAAAAGACTCACTGAAATACAAATCTGGGTGTGTTGTTGCCTCTTGGTTTGAGAACATTTTCTTAGAAGGAGCTTTTAAATACTAAGCAAGCACCTGAGTGCTGACTCGCGGGATTTTCCTGTTGTATGTTTTCTCCATCTGTGTATCTATAGACTTCTCTTTAGCTAGAATATTCCTGAATAATAATTATCTCTGAATATTTTTCCAGATAAAACTGCTAACTTGTCTATCCCAATAAATAGAGACGTGTTTTGTCTTTTGCTGAATTTATCTTTGTTTCCTTGCTCGGTGCCATAATGAAAAGGAGATGTGAGCAGACCAAACTCTGAACAGTAAAGTTTCGGAGACTTGGCCGGTGTAGTCGTACAGTTATTCATCGTTACCGTTTGGTTGTTTTCCCAGCCTTCATCCTGGAGACCTCTATCCTTTCACGAGGAAGCCTCTGTTTATCATTGTGGATTCATCCAACAGCGTCGCGTACAAGGTGAGTTCCAGCAGCGCCGTTGTGCCTGTTACACATCATGGCACCACCCCCAGGTAACCAGTCTTAACATGCGCCTTTTTATTTTGCTTTATCATTATTTTTTTAAATTTAGCAGTTTGTATTTAGTCTTTCTTTTCTTTTGAGGTTGTGCATGCTAGTCAGGATCTGGTGCTATGAATAGAAACAAGAAGAAAACGCATGAATGGACACTCAGTGGAAAATAATAAATCCTCCTGCAGGAAAAAAAAATCAAGATTTCCAAGATCTCTGGTGGGAGGTTTATTTTTGTTATATAACCCAGAGTAATTTTCTTTTATAGGAGTAGGAGTATATAGGAAAATTTTATTTTCTAGTTTTCAGACTTTTCCCCTTCTCCACACTGAGCTGCTATAGTTTAAGTGAAATTTCTATACCATCTTACCCAATCACAGTCTGAATAGCAACATATATTGTTTTAGAGGCACTTAATTTTTTTTTAAATTTGTGACAGTGAATAAAAAAAGATGGCCTTGAATGCTGAAATAAGTAACAGGGCTCTACAGTGAAAAGCCTTTGGTTATATATTTTCTCTTGAAGCAATGGGTTTCAATGACTATACAAAGAATGCCCATAGTGAAATACTTAATTTAAAGTTGGATATTAGGATTCAAACTACAGTAATTTACAGGAAAATGAAAACAATCTTCATAGTCCTTTGTGTGTGGTTGCAATATTTCATTAATCAACAATATGTTCAGAAATATGCTAGGAACACAAATCTGCCAATTAAAACTCTTTCTGTTGTGGGTGTTTGTATAATTAGATAGAGAAGCAAATATTAGAAGATTTATTTTAGGAGAATAAGGGAAATAAATGTCTGCTAGCCAAGAGATGACCCCAAACATATGTTTCCCATCTAATTTTTATGTTTAGTTTCACTTTCTAGAGTTAGTGTCTGAATTTCAAGAGTATCCAATCCACCCTACATTTTTCAGCGTATATCCTGCTACCCATTTTGTCAAGTTTCACAACTTTTGATGTTTAGGAAAATTAGCTGTCTACTTTATTGAATCATGTATGTTGTTGCCTTTAATCTTTTTGAGGGGGGTGGAAGCTGCTGAAGGAAAGAAAAGGCTTATTGGCTACCTCGTTTAAATCTATAAAACCAGTGGAGTCCAGGAAACATTCTGTGACCTTGTCAATGACAAGGAATCGTTTGCTACAGTTAAGTGAATGATGTGACAATATGTTGATGTACCAGGCCCAGTGTCTTACTGAGTATGATCTGGCAGGCATTTAGAGTATTTTAGCAACCTTTTAATTTCCCTCGATTTGATTGGATAATATTTGATACCCCCTTTTATAATCACAAGAATATCATTCATTTTATGTGCCTGCTATTTCCAAAGTGCTGTTTGGATACAGAATGGGTATTGAATGCTGATTTTTAAAAACACCATTGTGCATAGTTGGAAATGTATTTCCCTAATTACATGTCATGATTTAATTTGAGATTTCAATATTCTGAAACCCAGGATGACAGTGGACTAATAGAAAGCTTTTCTTGTTCATTTGTGTGTTCTTGATGTCACATGCAATATCACTCCTTTAAAAAATTACATTGTCCAGAACGTACTTATCTTCATATGCGTTATGCAAGTCAGAGCATAGCAAAGACCAGTTTGCTCTTTTTAAATATTAGTACAATTTGATGCCTCTAAATCAAGTATGCAGTTGTCTGTGTTAACATGTGAAAGTGTCTGATACTTACCTTTCCCACAAAACGTGTGAAAAGTCTTAAATTACCATCTAACATATTTCTAGTGAAAACGAACTGTGTGATTATTAGTTCTTGAGGATCAACTTTACTGTGTATGTTTCACGTATATGAATGTTTCATGAACACGTTTGCTAATGTCTCTTCATAGAAATACAAACATTTCATGTATACTTTTAAATATTACCTTTTTATTTTTATGAGAATTAAGCTCCTCCATATAGTTTAAAACTGTTGTTCTCAACCCTTTCTGTGTATCAGAAACATTCGATTCCTTCTCAAAACCATTTGTACCTGGGCCCCAGCACCTCTGATTCTGCATCAGTTGCTTGGGGCGGGTCTCAAGTGTGAGCACAGTTCCTGTGTGTTATCAGGGTGGGGACGACTCAGTCAGCAAGCTCCTGCAGATGTTACCAGAAACAGCAGTTCCCATTCTCCTGCCAAACCCCCATGTGCCTTTTCCCAGAGGCCGCCAGTTCCATCTTTTGTAGCTGATTATATGTCTAAATAACATGCTCATATTGACATTTCTCGATTCTTCAGTTTTAGGCCTTATGTAGTGATGTCCCATCGTGGAAGAGAAATTCAGCTCTTTCCTCTTCCTATCCCCAGCTCACATTTATACCTCCTTTTCTCCCCAAGGGAGACTTCTTTCATGATTTCGGTTCGCTGCATATTTAATGCTTATATTATGATGATTATAAAATGCATTTCACAGTTAAGCCATATAGGAAACTTTTTCTTTCCCATGCAACTTCCTGTCTTTCCTGGAGTAAATAGTTATGTAACTTTGTTCCTTGTTTTCATCTGAGTGTCACGGTGCTTCAACCCCAGTCTGCTCACCAGTCACCTGCATCTTCTTGTAGGTTGTTCACATTCTTCTGTCTCTTCATTTTCTCTTTGTGCCGAACTATCCCTCCGAGCCTCTGAGCTGGTCCCTCTGCAGAAGCCTCATCCCAGAACCTTGTTTCAGCATTATCCTGACAATTCATTCTCTCTCCACTGTTTCCTGAGCCCTGTGTCCTCCTCTTGGACTCTTATGTCCTTTCTCATGTCGGTGCAGCATCCCAGAGCCGCTTCTGAGAGAAGCTGAGTAGGAGGTAAAATATCTGTGGTCTCGCACTTCTTCAATTGTTCTTTAATTTACTCTCACCTTTTCATGATGGTTTTGGTAGAGATTAGAAATTCTTTCCCTTCAGAATTTGGAAGGGATTGTTCTGTTGCTTTATAGCTCCCACTGCTTCCTAAGGAGTAGAGAGTCATTCTAATTCTTGACTCTTTATGTGACCTGTTTTCAGTCTCTGCAAATGTACAGGATTGTCAGTTTGTCCCTGATGTTTTTCAGCTTCATAACAATGTGCCCTGGTCTGGGTTTACTTCATGGTGCGTGGCATGGGCTTCCTGAATTTTGTCAATGTGGAAACTCGGCCTGTTTACTTGAGTTGTTTCATTGATCTCCCCTCCCCATTGTCCCTGTTTTGTCTTCTGGGAACTTCTGTCATTCCTATATTGGACCTTCTAGCCTAGTCCTCTGTTTTCTTGGCCTTCATTTTCCATATTTTGCTCCTTCTGCGCTGTAGGAGATTCCCTGGCCTTTATCTTCTAACCTATAGATTTCTTATTTGTATTCTAGATGTTTCTTCCATAAAGAAGTAGATGTATGTGTATGTATATACAACAAATATGCATACACAGGAGTAATCATCTTGGTTTTTATGTTATTTGAAATATCTTCTCTTACCTTTGAAAATATCACTTGGTCGTTTAAAAAATTCTCCCTGCATACTCTTCTTCCTCCATTTTGATTTGTTTCTCTTAGGATTTGTCCATATATTTCATATTAGAGACTTTCCTCAGAGTATCATAATGCTTGCTTGTCTGCTAAGATTTAAGAGAAGAAGCTACCACGGTGATTGGAATCTCTCAGGTTGTGGACAGAGCTTGTCACAATGACATGCTCAGTGTGATGGTCTAGCTGGACCATTTAGCTGGGTGACAGCTCATGTCAGTATCTTCAGGTCTTTCTTCATGGTCTGCTCATATTCACCAGAGCAGACTCATCCTTCTGCCTGGAACGGAAGGATCTGATTATCAGTACCATGCTTTGTTTCTCCTAAAGTCTTTATATGTGCTTATATTTGTATTTACATATATCTTTATGTCTCCATTGCCTTACACTTAAAATATTCTTAATAAAGCATGTTGAATGATTAAATGAAGGTGAACACTATTATCTTTATTTTGTAGTTGAGGAAACTTTGCCTTTGGAGGTTAGGTATTTGGCCTAATTGATTCCACCAGTCTTTGTTATTCCAAAGTCCAAGCCCTCTTCATATTGAGGAGAAAGGAGTATTGCATGCCGGGCCTAGCCTCATTTCAGTGGACAGTGACCGAAACACCAAGATATGTATGGGAATTATGGCCCAAACTTCCACTCTCAAATCGTCATCAGGGAATGGGCAGGTTGAAGTGGCCTCATATCTGTAGTCACGTAGTACTAGTGGGAGTGAAATAAAATCCCTGTCTCATTTTGGGTGACATGTATTTCAGTTCTGCTTTCTTTTCTTTGGAAGAAGAGAATCCTTTGAATATTTAAATATTTGTGAGAGAGCTGGATCTCTGCCAATGAACATAACTTACGCATTTGTCAAAACAGTCAGATCTATGTAAACAGCCCCATCCTAAAGTATCTGCCTGATGGGTGCAGATTGCCGCAGTCTGTTAAGGCGCCCACCTGCCTAACCAGAGCGAGTGAGAGCTCTTCTGCTAGCCGGCTGCGCTCCTTCCGTTTCTTTTTTTGCTACTTTGAAAGACCATCTCTTTGTGTTTGGCGTTCCACAATTATGTTGTGATATATCTAGGTTTTGTTTCTTCCTATTTAACTTACTGGGATTTGTTGGATTTCTTCAATTGGTACATTGGAGTTTTTCATTAATGCTAGAAAATTCCTAGACATTATTTCTCCAAATATTTGCTGTAGCCTAGCTTCTCTCTCATCCCCTTCTGGAACTCTGATTATATATGTATATTTCTTAGCACAGCATTTGCCCTGTGTCTTCCACATCTCTTGACTTCTCTTCTACATTTTCCTTCTTTTTGTGTACCTGGTTGAGATTTGCATAATTTTGTCTAATCTTCCAATTAACAACTTATGACTTTAGCTGTGATTAATTTGTGTTTAAACCCACTTGTTGAGTTTTATATTGGTTGTGTTTCATTTCTAGATGTTCTGTTTGGTTCTTTTTCAAATAATCTATTGCCTTTTTATTTTTTATTTTATTTTTAAAGTTTTTGTTTATTTTACGAAAGAGAAAGCACAAATGAGCAGGGAAGGGCAGAGAGAGGGGGACAGAGGATCTGAGGTGGGCTCTGCACTGACAGGAGAGAGCTTGATGTGGGGCTCGAACTCATGAACCATGAAATCATGACCTGAGCCAAAGTTGGACACTTAACTGAGGCACCCAAGTGCCCCTCCATTTTCTTTTTTATAGTTTCTTCTTTACTGTTTTCAGGTTTGTTCTCTATTTCTTTAAACTTAATAAACCTACTCATTTTACTATTTCTTATCTAACTGATAATGGCTATACCTGAAATCTGCTTTTGCTGGTGAAAGTTACCCTTTGGTATGTTTGTATTCTTATATGGTTGATGACATGCGACTAGTTTCTTCTCATTTATCCTTAAAACTCTTTGTGGGAAATTCGCTGAGGCCTGGAATGAAGATACTTTCATCCAGCGAGATACTTTCATGAAGATACTTTCATGCATTTGCTTCAGCTAAATACCTGAAGGGACTACTAAGCCATGACATGTTTTTAGGATTACCTCCATGGTATGAATTTGGGCTCCAAACATGTGAAAGCTTAGAGTTAGAACCCTCAAGCACTGTTGTATTTTGTTTGTTTGTCTCTGCTCTGTTTGTTACTGAGAAACTTCCTTGCAGGCCCTTTGAGGAGTCGTTATGGCAGAAGGATGGTAATGTTCGGATTGGGTTCATCCTTATACTAATGCCAGAGCCCTTTAGGATTTCAGTTGAACTGGGCTGGTTTCCTGTTAGATTCCTGACTTGGGCAAACCCTGAGCTCTGACTTGTGTCCTCTTCTCTAGATAGGACCTGTAAAACCTAAATTCACCTTGTTCTGTTGCTTCAGGGCAAAGGAGGTCTGGAGTCAACTTATTTTTCTCAGTTTTTTCTACTGGCTTTTCCACGTTTCTGTGACCTCTTATCACTGAAGTGCCTTGGACTCTGTCTTTGTTCCTCTTCTTTCCCAGCTACAACTCACTCCCTAGTGCCCTTATTTAACGTTAAGTTTGAGGTTTTTTGTTTTGTTTTGTTTTTTGTTTTTAATTTAAGTAATCTCTGGGCTTAACATAGGGCTCGAACTCACTACCCCAACGCCAAGAGTCGCTGGCTCCGCCAGCCGAGCCAACCAGACACCCCGACGGCCTTATGTGGTTTCATGACTTTAATTACAATCTCTACGCTGACAATTTCTAAATTCCTGCCTCCAGCCCAGACCTCTCTCTGTTACTCCAGACTTAAATATAATCTACCTACTCCATATCTGATTGGTAATTCTAATAAAGATCACAAATTTCACATGCCCAAGACAGAACCCCTAAGACCTCTTCCTCCTCCAGTTTTTCCCAGATCAGTTAATGACTGTTTCTACACTTTCATAGGGGCCACAGCCCAAATCCTTGGTTTCAAATCATTGGTTTCATACTTCCTTCACATCCCATGTCCACTTCAAGAACTTGTCTTGTCTGTAACTGCTCTATCCAGATGCGTCCCACCCCACTGCCATCACCCTGACCCATGCCACCGTTGTCTCTCCCTTGAATTATTGCAGGGGCTTCCTTAACAAGTCCTCCTCCTTCTGCCCTGGCTTCCTTGCAGAATGTGTCTATACGTCAGAGCATGTCACTACTCTACTGAAAATTTCCGGAGGCTCCTCATCTCACGTGGAGTGAAGGCTTCATGTGATCCACCCTCACACACCTCTTCGCGCCTCTCAGATGCATCTCTGATCTTTTCTCTTGCCAGTCTCCCTACCACTCGGTTCTCTGCAGCCACGCTGACCCTGCTACTCCTCTAACTTACCTGGTGGTCTGCTGCTTTGGATCTTTGTGTCTATTCCCCCTGCCTTGAATCCTTCCACAGACACCCACATTATTCTTCATGTATTTGATAAATAGAAGCCTCTCAATAGGGTCTTCCCTAATTGACCTATTTATTTTTATTATTTTTTAAAAGATTTATTTATTTTTGGGTGAGCACAAGCAGGGGAGGGACAGAAAGAGGGGGACAGAGGATCTGAAGTGGACTCTGCACTGACAGCAGCAAGCCCAATGTGGGGCTTGAACTCAGGAACCGCAAGATCATGACCTGAGCTAAAGTAGGATGCTCAACCGATTGAGCCACCCATGTGCCCTCCTAATTGCCCTATTTAATATCATTTGCTGGGGTGTCCAACTTCGGCTCAGGTCATGATCTTACAACTCATGAGCCCGAGCCCCACAGCAGATGTCAGCCTGTCAGCACAGAGCCCTCTTCAAATTCTCTGCCCCTCCCCTGCTTGTACTCTCCCAGAAAATAAATAAATATTAAAAAAAAAAGATAAATAAAATCATATGCTTCACTTGCATTCTTTATCCACCTCATTTACTTTATTTTTTTTCTTAATTATCATGACAGTTAGCTTCTATATAGTGCCATCCACCGTTCTAAGCACTTTACAAATATATTTTTTAAGAGTTATTTACTTATGAGAGAGAGTGTGTGAGCAGACAAGGGGCAGACAGAGAGGGAGACACAGAATCCAGAGCAGGCTGTAGACTCAGAGCTCTTAGCACAGAGCCCGACACAGGTTTTGAACCCATAAACGTGAGATCATGACCTGAGCCAAAGTCAGTGCCTAACCGACTGAGCCACCCAGGAGCCCCAGCATTTATAAATATTAACACGTTTCATCCTCAGCCAGCGTAGGTGTTACTTTTATTATTCCTATTTTACCAATAAAACCACAGCACAGAAAGATTCAGTAATTTGCCTGAGGATACACACACAATTAATAGGTGGCTAAGTTGGGATTTAAACAATCTGATTGTGAAGTCTGTGCGGCTGACCATACTCTGTTGTCTCTCCACTTGTAGACCTTACCACCTTCCATGATACTACATAACATCTTTGTTTACTGTGGGTCTCTACCTGCCACCTCCACCCCTGTCTAAATGCCAACTCCAGGAAAACAGGGTTTAAAGAAAAAAGTTCTGTTTTGCTTACTGCTGTCTTCCTAGGACCTAGAATAGTGTCTAGTCAGTAGATTTAAAGAGTATATGTTAAAGAAAAGAGATCTTTAAAAAGGATACTGTGTACTACTTTAAAGTGACAAAGATGTTTTAAAGTATCAGTTACATATAAAATTTTATGGGAGAAAAAACTCTATTGTCTATAAGAAGAAAATCAGAGGGGTGCCTGCGTGGTTCTGTCCTTTGAACGTCTGACTCTGGATTTCAGCTCAGGTCCTCATCTCACAATTTTGAGATCCAGCCCTGCATTGGGCTCTGCACTGGGCATGGAGTCAGCTTGGGATTCTCTCTCTCTCTCTCTCTCTCTCTCTCTCTCTCTCTCTCTCTCTCTCTGCCTTTCCTCTGTTCTTGTCCTCCCTCTAAAATAAATAAATAAACTTAAAAAAAGAAATCAGAAAAATATAATCCTAGGATATGAAATAGAGGAAAATGATCAAAGTTATCTTTTTCCCAAAGGAAAATCTAGCCTTTTGGGGTTTACCAGTAAATCCTCTTATTTTTTTTTTAGGTTTTAAAATTTATTTTAGTAATCTTTACGCGTGTGGGGCTCAAACCCACAATGTTAAAATCAAGAGTAACAGGCTCTTCCAACAGAGCCAGCCAGGCGCCCCCACCAGTAAATACTTTTTATTTGTTGATTTGCTATTTTTATTTCAATTAATTTTGAAATATTTATGAAAATCAGCCATTATTGTACACTATGCCAAAAGATAAATAAGAAAAATCACATGGCTTATCTCGGATCATTTTCTGAAATCTAATAAAATTCAGTACCCATTCTTAATGGGAAAAAAAACTCAGCTTATGATGAAAAGCCTTTAAATTAAGTAGCCAATTTTGGACTTTGAGTGAGAAACATTAAAACTATTCTTAGTTAAAATAAGCAAGAAAAAGAGAATGCCTGCTATCATTTTTGTGATTGATCTTGTTTTAGTCCTGACCAGAATTGTTTAGCATTCCCCCAAATAAAACAATGAAAAAGGCTGTCCAGACTAATAAGAAGTATAAATATTGAAGAGAAAAAAATAAAAATCCTTAATTATAGATGTTTATATTTAGAAAATCCTAAGGAATCACAAAAAAACTTAATATGCATATACATTCAGCAAAGTAGTTAGATATGGGATGAACATGCAAAAATCAATAGCAGTGTTATATATGAGCTATAGCAAGTTAAAAATTCTTTAATGTATGTTCTATTTACATAAGTTTGCCATGATTTTTCTTAAACATAGCATTCAATCATATAATTCCTACATGGAAGCAATTATGAGACATTCCCAAAAACTTGCAAATAAAGAAAATAAGATAATCCTAAGGGAGTTAAACTAGAAAATTAATTACCAAATGGGTTAGAACGAGAGACAGGTGAGGTATCCTTAAAGAAATGGTTTTCCTGGCCTAAAGTTTAAATATAATCTGATCGAAGGGAATCAGAGGTCCCCAAGATCACTCTGAGCCTCAGCAGTTCACAGGGACTGATAATTCTCAGCCTATAGTCACACTCAGCACTGAGATTTGTCACAGTAAAAGGATAGAGCAAAATCTCAAAGGAAAAAGGCACATGTGATAAGAACAGCGGGCATGACTTTCCAAGACCCCTCTCCAGTGAAGTCATACATCATTTCTCTAGCAACAAGTGAGACAACACTGGTGAAATGTCTACCAGGAAAGCTCCCTAGGGACTGGGTGCCCTGGGTTTTTATTAAGGACTCATTGTGTTGACACCCTCTGCCTTGCTCATACCAAAATGCCCTTCTCCTAGAAGGAAAGCAGGTGCTCAGCATAAACATCTTGTTCACACAGTCTAGACAAAGTAAGCTGGTCTTCTCAGTTCTGCTACTGGTGGGAACTGTCTCCAAATCTGAGTCCCCAGAGGCCAGCCTGCAACCAACTTTGTAAGCAGGCCTTTCAAAGGATTGCAGTCAGGCTTTAACAACAACAACAAAAGGCTAACTCTTTGTACACAAAATTTAAAGAAAAAAAGAAGAGAAAGGTTGGTCAAAAAGAGAAGCAAAGAGAAAGGAGACCTTGGGACACAAATAACAGCCATGTGCATTTTAACACTCTCCAAGATCAAGAGCATCATGGCCAAAGATCCAGGTCATCTCTGCAGTGTGGATAAATGTCTACAGCTGTCTTGTCTGGAAAATGCTCCTTAATATCATTCATCGTACTTCCTTTGTTTTGATTGCAGGAAATTGCTTATTTGTTTAATTTTTCATATTGATATTATACTTACAAAGTCCCAAAATCAATAATTTCCACAAGGCTTTATTATGATATCTCTTTAGCCCTCTCACTCCCAATTCCCTCAGTTACTTTCTCTCTCTATGGGTAATTATTATTATCTGCTTCTTATTTATCCTTCTAGGAATTTTCAAAAATTTATATATAAGCCAAAACAAGTACATAGTCTTTAGTCTTCTTGGCTGTATAAGTAGTACTAACATACTATACACAGTCTCTATAGCTTACTTTGTTTTCACTTAATAAGAAATGTTGGAGATTTCCATATCCTTTCATAAAGAACTTCTTTGTTCTTTTTTATAGCTGCATAGTATTCCATTGTGTGGTTATTGCATAACTTATTTTACCAATACCTTGTTGCTGGTCCTTTACCATTGCTATCAGTGCTGCGAGGAGTAACTTAGGACTCAAAGTTATTACAGGTTTGAGAATATATTAGTAGCATAAATTTTTAGTTGTGGAATCGCTGTGTTAATGGAATAAACATTTGAATTTAATAGATACTGCCAAATTGTCTTCTAACGAGTTTGTACCAATTTATACTCCTTTCATCTACATATGCGTATTTGTTTTCCTATATCCTTGCCAGTAGTGTGTATTCTCAAACTTTGGGAAATTTTGCTAAACTGGTAGGTTAAAAATGACATTGTAGCATAGCTTTGATTTTATTTCTCTTACTAGCAGCAAGGTCGAGCTTCTTTTCATGTTTTTGAGCCAGTTGTATTCCCTTTTATGTGAATTCTCTGTGATCTTCCACTCATTTTTCTATTGGATCAGTGGTCTTTTACTTAGGGATTCAGAGAAGCTCTTCCTGTACTAAGGAGATTAATCTTTGTAATGTGCCTTACAAATATTTTCCCTAGTTCATCATTTTGCTTTTGATTTAGTTTATGCTGTATTTTACTATGCGCAAGCCTTTGGTTTTGTAACTGGGTTTATTAATCTTGTTTTAAATTTATTTATTTATTTTTTAGTAATCTATATACCCAATATGGGTATCAAATTCACAGCCCCAAGATCAAGTGTCACATGCCCTTCCAACTAAGCAAGCCAGGCACCCCTGGGTTTATTAAACTTAATTGTAGTAGTTAGGAAGATCTTCTAAGTTATAGAAATAATCCTTATAATATTTTCTTATATTTTCTTTCTGTACTTTTATTGCTTAATTTTTTAATATCTAAATCTTTTATACATCTAGAGTTTATCCAAATGTGTGGTGCAGAGTATAGAGCCTACTTTTTTCTAGATGGCTCTCTTAATTTTTTTCTACCTCTTTTTTTTTAACTTTTACTTATTTATTTTAAGTAATCTCTACACCCAACATGGGGCTTAAATTTATGACCTCGAGATTGAGAGTCCCATGCTTTTCCGAGCCAGCTAGATGCCCCACATTTTCCTACTTCATAATTTGATTCTTTTTCTTTTTCTTTTTCTTTTTTTTTTTTTTTGCTTTTCTTTTCTTTTGAATGAGAGAATGAGAGAGAGAGAGAATGAGCACGAGTGGGGAAGGAGCAGAGAATCTTAAGCAGGCTCCACACCCAGTGCAGAGTCTGACACAGGGCTTGATCTCACAACCATGAGATCAGGACCTGAGCCAAAATCAAGAGTTGGATGCTGACCCACTCAACCACCCAGGAGCCTCTTTTATGTCGTAATTTGAACTATCATCTTTATCATATATACTCGAGTCCTGTCTGTTTTGGGGTCTAATTTTGAACTCCTTATTCTCTCCCATTGGTCTTCTGCCCACCCTTATGCCAGTGCCAGATATTTTTAATTACTGAGGCTTTAAAGTATGTTTCAGTATCTCATGAGTCTAGTTTCCTCTCTTTGTTCTTTTTTAGAGTTTTCCTGGGTAATCTACTTTTTCCATATGAACTTTAGAATTATTTTTTTCAGTTGCAGGAAAAAATATCTGGCCATTTTTATTGAGGTTGGTTCAAATTTTAATAAATTAGTGGAATGATATCTTTAGAATGGGTTTTTCTCTAAGAACATCCTTTAGAGAAAGCATATCCTTAATCAAGCGAAGAGTGTTATAGTTTAGTGTCAGCTTTCATGCCCACTATTAATTAACATAGTGACATTCTTGTCTTATACATCATTCTATGTGAGCAGTTAATTTGATTCACAATGAGAAATGGTTGGAAATCTTTCCTGATTACTTCCCAGTAAGTCAGGTTTTAGAGTCTGTGAGGCTGAGAGCCAGATCCTAGAGCTTGGAAAATCCACCCTTTTAAATATTGGTGTATATTGCCCAATGGGGTGGCCTCTTGGTAGATAGCCAGATGACCTCTCCCAGTAACACTGCAACCACGTATATGCCTTTATTTTAAAAACCAGTAGTTTACTTAGTAAACTTCACTATTTTAAGAAAGCCTAGTATGCCTGGTAGTTATACATGGCTGGCAGTCTCTTCAGCAGTTACTGATGTTTCTGCATCTGTCTGAGTAAAAGGACCCTATCTGTACACTGATGATGTGCTTTGAAAAACTACTGAATCTTTAATGAAAGTTTTAAATTATTTTATGTTACAGAATTTCACAAACTTATTTGGCCAGCCACTAGTCTGCTTGCTTTCTCCTACAGCGTATCCAAAGGCTTTACAAGGTACGTTGTCATTACCTGTTTTATCAGTAGGTCGCAGATAACTACTGTGTATATTTTGAATAATACTGATCTCTGTCTTCCCAAACTATAGTGATCACTTGTGGCTTTATAGTATTTAACGTGGCAGCTGTCAGTCTCAAATACACCCAGAAGTCTTGCCAACAACTAGACTTCTTTAATGTGCTACCATTAGTTCTTGAGATAAATCTAAAAGAAACGATAAATCACCCCCGAGAAAAATGTGGTTTTTTGGTCCCTTACTGTTGGAGAATTCATGATTTGTGAATATTAAAATTCATTTTGCAGGTGTTATTTTGTTTTGTTCTGTTCTGGTGTGCCTGTCATCATTCATATAGCATGATTTCCTGTATCTCTGACTACCTAATTTAGGCATCTTTTAAGACCATAGAATTTCTGGTCTAGAAAACTTCTCAGCCTCTGCCTAAGAGTTAGGAGAACCTAACTGGCACAATGTAAGGGTTTCTTTTATTCACATTTTTACCTTGTCATATTTTTTAAATAAAAGAACCTCTTTTCAGTGTGCCAGGGAGATAGTATGTCAGTGTTTTTGCTCTTTCTCAGATGGCTGAGAAATTAAAGACTTTGTCTTTTATAACTTGTCCTTGATAAACAACACTTAAAATCGAATTCTAACTCCAGTCATTAAGCTAGGTAGGAACTAAACAAACCTAACACTGTTTTAGCAGTACTTGTCACTGTTTCACTATCTCCCTGACTGCGAATAGTGCTGATGTCTCTCTGTGGGAGATGGCACTTTACTGCTACTTCCCAGCCAGAAGTCCTGTCTGCTGACATAGTTTGACACAGGAAGTGATGGTCAGCATTTGAAAGCCTGAGAGAAGCTGGAGACTTTTCACCGTTGTTTTAAGGTAAGTTTTGCTATTTAACAGGGAAAAACACGTAGAAATATTAAGTTCATATATCCAAAAGCCAAATTACTAAGGGATAGAACTTACCTTCAAACAACGGTAAAATTCTCCTGCTTTGAGGACTTTGTTAACGTGTTTGCTATCATTTCTGGAGAAATGTAACCTCTTCCAGTTATTTAAGAGTGCTTTTTCCTATCAATTTGTCCTATCAAGATGAAGCTTTATTTAAAATTGCATGATCTAGTGTGTTAATATCAAGATTATTTGGTCCAAAAGGCTTTATTGCATAGAGGGTAAAACACCAGACTCTGGAGGCAAACTGAATTTAAATCCCAACTCAACCACTTACTTGCTATGTGACCACGGGAAGTTACTTAGCCATTCTGTTCCTCAGTTTCTTTCCTATCAAATGGAGATAATGATAGTACCTCCTTGTTAAAGAATTCTGGGTATGTAGTAAGTATTCAGTATGTACTATCATTTTTTTAAACTATCATTATTCTTAATGCTTATTATTATGCTTAGTTGTAGTCTATGTCCTTAATGGTTTTTAGTTTAGTTTCATATCTTTGTGCTAGAAAGCTTAGACTTTTAATTCCTCAAATTTGGCCTATCTGGGCACAAAACTAGTTGATACCTAAGTATTTGGAAGGTCTAATTAGATTACTGCCCCTCTGCCATCTAACGTATATAGTTCTGGGGCACCTGAGTGGCTTAGTACATTAAGTGTCTGACTTTGGCTCAGGTCATGATCTCATGGTTCATGAGTTCAAGCCCTGCACTGGGCTCTGTGATGACAATTCAGAGCCTGGAGCCTACTTCGAATTCTGTGTCTCCCTCTCTCTCTACCCTCCCCACCTCATGCTCTATCTCTCAAAAATAAACAGTAAAAAAAAATTGTTTTAAATAATAAACGTACAGTTCTCTCTTTAGCCATGAGTTACATGATTTATTCAATGAACCTTTACTCAGCATTTATTTATGAATGCCGCACTGGGCACTGGAGATAACACTCTGATCACACCACCGTATGCTTCTCACACAGCCAAGTGTTTAGCCAAAGATGCATTTCTTGTAGGTGCTGTTAGTGTTTTGTAGGAGGAAGCACATGCAACACGTAGAGGAACTCCTAACTGGCTCTTGCAGGTGGGAAAAGTGCATAAGAAGATGTTAAAGTGGAGTTGAAGGAGATATTGAAGTATATGGGGCTTCTTGTAGCAGAGCAGTAATCAGATATGAGGCCCGACATAAGAGCTCTGTGATGAGAGCTTATGGAACATTTTTTTTTAAGATTTTATTTTTAAGTAATCTCTATACACAACGTGGAACTCAAACTTATAGCCTTGAGTTCAAGAGTCACATGCTCTACCCACTGAGCCAGCCAGGCACCCCAGGTTGTGGAATATGTAGAGAAATTAAAGGACTTCCTGCTTGCGGAAGGGTAGGGTATGGGATTGTGTGACCAAATCATGAAAAACCTTTTAGGATTTGTGAAGAGGTTTAAATGGAAGACAGTGGGGAAACCATCAAAAGATTGTGAAGAGAAGAGTAGTCTGGAAGAGTAGCCTGAAGAGCATTCAGTTAACCTTGTGGAGAATGAATTGGAGAGGAACATTGATGGAAATAGGGAGCTGGTGGTAGCCAAAGCTAGGACACCGGTGGTGGCTTCATAAGATACTAAGCCCAGAGAGCCAACAGGATTTGTTGGTGGACTGGATAGGAGGGAATAAGGAAGGAGGCATGGATGGATTTCCAGGTTTCTGGCTGAGATTTGTAGAGAACAAAAGGCGGAAGAATTTGCTGTCAATTTCTGACATGCTGGGTTGGAGATTACCTGTGAGACGGGTTGAATACTGTAGTCTCGAGCAACGCTGTTCAATAGAAAGATAATGTGATTCACTGGTAATTTTAAGTTTTCTAGTAACCACATTTCAAAACAAGTAGAAAGAAGCAGGTGAAATTACCATTAATATGTCTTTTTGTACTGAGCTTTTGAAATCCCACATATATTTTATACTTCACGGTGCACCTCAGTTTGGACACATTTTAAATGTCCAGTAGCTACAGGAAGACAGTGTGGTTCTAGACCTAACAAGCTCAGTCTAGGCTGCAGATAAGAGAACTGGGAATGAGAAGGCATATAAATGATAACTGAAATTATGGGAGTAGGTGAGATCAGCAATGTGTAGGGTGAGAGAAAGAAGATATTGATATTTAAGGATTAGGCAGAGAAAGAGCAACTAATTAAGGGGAATGAAAAAGGTTGCCAATTCTAGTACTCAAAATTCTATCATGAACTGCCCATGTACTTGTCATATTTGGAAGAAATTTGTTAGCTGGAGTGAAAAAGGCAAAAGAATATATTCCTTTTCCATTTCTCTTAAGTTTATACTAGGCTCTATTGTAAGTTTGTTCGGCAGAAGGTAGTGCACCTGTGATGTTCTGTAGTTCCATGCAGAATCTACTTTGTTGAATTATGATTTAATGATATAAATTCAATTTAATACATTGTCACTATATTAAATTATTCCTCAAATGCATCTCTTATTTTTTGCAAAACTGTTGTCTCTATATATAACATGTTTGTTATTACAGATCAATCTCAACGAGGTAGCCTCTTCACTCTCTTTTTGAACAATCCTCTAATGGCCTTCCTATTTGTCTCTGGATTGTCAAGCATGCGCAGAGGCCTATGGGAAAAGTGTCAAGAATATCTTCGAAAAATCAACCGCGATATTGCCCAGCTACTGACCCATTCACGTTCAATAGGTACCCTACTAATCTAACTGCACACTTAACATACTATACTGGTTTTTAAATCGTTGAAATTGTTTGAATTTTTAAAGGTATTTGTTGAGGCAGGAAAGTTGAGAAGGTTTTCCTGAACTTTCTTCCCCTTAAAATGTGTTTTCCTTTTAAGCATCTTTTTACTGTCATCTTTCTCCTCTTTGCAGATCAGGCATTTCTCCAGTTTTTTGGAGATGAGTTTCTTCGCTTGCTTCTCACAAGATTTATCTTTTGTTCAGCCACCATGAGGATGCACAAGATTTTTCGGGTAGGCAAAGATTATTATTAAAGACAAATTTTACCACTTTAGGTATTTAAGAATCATGTATTATATGTTATTAAATGTGTTACATTAAGTAAGATTTGAATAGATCCAAAATCATATTTAAAAATTAATATGTAACATATAACGATGATCAATATAAGATACACCTGAATGCTCAACATCCAGTTTAAGAAGTAGAACATTTTTATTACCTTTTAGGCCCTTCCCAGATCCTCTCTCTCTCAAATAAAATTAAAATCCTGAATTTTATACTTATCATTTGTCTTTCTTTATGGTTTTGCCACATGTGTCTGTATTCCTTAACAACATATGGAAGGATGCACATTATATGTATTCTTCTACAGCTAGCTCTTTTTTCACCTACTGTTAAAAAAAATTTTTTTTAACGTTTTTTATTTACTTTTGAGAGACAGAGAGACACAGTGCGAGCAGGGGAGGGTCAGAGAGAGAGGGAGACACACAGTCTGAAGCAGGCTCCAGGCTCTGAGCTGTCAGCACAGAGCGTGATGCGGGGCTCGAACCCACCAGCCATGAGATCATGACCTGAGCCGAAGCTGGACGCTCAACCGACTGAGCCGCCCAGGTGCCCCTCACCTACTGTTTTATTCCTGAGATTGAGCCAAGCTGATGACAACTGTAGCTTTCATTCATTTGTTTTCACTGCCCTATAAGATTCCATTGTTTGTACATCAGAAACAACTCATCCATTCTACTGATGATGGACATTTAGGTTATTTCCAATTTTTTTTATTATTATAAACAATGCCACTGTGACATCTTCTATCACTTACCTGGTTCACACATGTTAAGACTTTCTGTGGGGAATTACCTACAGTGGGCTTTGGGGTCAGATGATGTGAGCATCTTCAGCTTCCCTAGGTGATGCCAGACGGGCCTGCAGAGGGGCTTACACTCCACGGCAGTGTGTAAGGCTTACTGTCGCTCTGGTCCTCTCCAGCCCGTGGTGCAGGCTTACTTTGTAGCGTGTGTATCTAATGGTGTAAAATCATAGCTCCCTGCGGCTTTAATTTTTATTTCTGAGATCGCTTTGAGGTTGAGCAACTTTTCATGTGTTGTTCTGTGTTCTTGTTTGTGAAGAGTGTGTTTAAATCTTTGGTCCATTTTGCTCTTACGTGGTTTGTTGTTGTTGTTTTCTGCAAATTCATGGAACTACATAACACTGTTCATTGAGTTCTGAAAAAGTTCAGCCATTATACTTTTCATTTCTATAAGTAACATTTGGTTCTTTTTCAGATGTGCCTGAATATTTTTAAGTCTCTTGTAACTTTTAGTTTTAAAATATGTTGATTTTTTTTTCCATTTTATTGCAGTGATTTTAAACATGAAGAAAATGTATGGTGAATATCCATATATATATATACTAGCTAGATTCTACAGCTAAACATTTTGGCATATTTGCTTTGGAATATTTGTCCACTTACCCATTCCTCTTTCCATTCATCAGTTTATCTCATTTTTTGATATGTTTTTGAATAAATGGTGGACATCAATAGCCTTTAGCCCTTAATACTTCATCATGCATGCATATATTCTTCTGTTTTAATTTTTTTAACTTTTATTTATTTTTAAGAGACAGAGAGAAACAGAGCATGAGCAGGGGAGGAGCAGAAAGAGAGACACAGAATCGGAAACAGGCTCTAGGCTCTGAGCTGTCAATGCAGAGCTTGATGCGGGGCTTGAACCCACGAACCATGAGATCATCACCTGAGCTGAAGTCAGATGCTTAACCAGCTGAGCCACCCAGGCACCCCATCTTTTTTTTTTAAAGGTTTTTTAAATTTACTTTGAGAGAGACCAAGCAGGGGAGGGGCAGAGAGAGACAGAGGGAAAGAGAGAATCCCAAGCAGGCTCCACACTGTTAGCGAAGAATCAAATGCGGGACTCAAATTCATGAACTGTGGGATCATGACCTGAGCCAAAATCAAGAGTCGGATGGTTAATGGACTGAGTCACCCAGGTGCCTCTCTCTCTCTCTCTCTCTCTCTCTCTCTCTCTCTCTCTCTCTGTATTATTTTAATGTTTATTCATTTTTGAGAGAGAGAGAGAGAGACCATGCAAGTGTGGGGGACACAGAATCCAAAGCGGACTCCAGGCTCCAAGCTGTCAGCACAGAGCCCTACGAGGGGCTTGAACCCATAAACCATGACCTGAGCTGAAGTTGAACATTTAACCAATTGACCCACCCAGGCACTCCATTCTTTTTTAAATGTAAAGTTCATATACACTGAAGTGCACAAAACTAACATGTGCTGTGAGGTGTGTTTTGACAAATACATACACCTGTGTAGCTCCAACCAGTCAAGTTAGACAACATAGCACCATTCCAGATAATTCTCTCCACACTCTTTTCCAATCAGTCCAGTACCCATTACTCCAGAGGCAATGCTATTTTTATTATTTTCACTCTAACTTAGTTTTACCTATTCATAAAATTGAATTATACAGTATGGATTCTTTTGTGTAAATCTTCTTTGACCAAGCATGTTATTCTTGCGATTAATCCGTGTTTCATGCATAAGTAGATCATTCCTCGTTATTACTGAGTAATCGTCCTTTGTCTGCATATACCGCAGTTTATTTAGGCCTTCTCTTTTTGATGCACACCTGGGCAGTTTTAAATTTTTGACTACTACAAGTAAGACAGCTATGAACATTCTTGTACGCGTCTGCTCAGACATCTGTTTTGAGTTATCTTGGTCATAGGGTATGTATGTGTTTCCTTTTGTAAGAAACTGCCAAACTTCTTAGAGTATTTATACCATTTTATATTTCCAACAACAGTGTATACGAAAGTTTCTTTATTTTCTTGCTAACATTTGGTGTTGCCAGTCTTTAATTTCAACCTTTTTTGCGGATTTATAGTGTTTTCTCATTGTAGTTTCAATTTGCATTTCACTGAATAATATGATATTAGACATCTTTTCATGTACTTACCAGCTATATTTTATTGCATTCAGTGGCTTACATTTTTCTTAACAGTGGTTTTTGAAGACTAACCAAGTGTGTGTGCGTGTGCATGTGCATGTGCGTGTGTGTGTGTGTGTGTGTGTGTGTGTGTGGCTGGTATTTTATCCAAGAAATGCTCGCCTATTCCAAAGTCACAAAGATTTTTTCCAAGTTCTAGTTTTATAACTTAAGTGTTTACATTTAGGTCTATGATGTATTTTGAGTTACTTTGGTTTACAGTGTGATGTAAGGGTTAATGGCTTTTTCTTTCATATGCATGTGAAACTATTTTAGTATAGTTTGTTGAAAAGATTATCCTTTTCTCACTGAATTACTGTTGTAACATTTTAAAAAAGCTGTCAACCGTGTACGTTCAAAGATATTTCTGGACTCTAAATTCTGTTCCATTGACCTATAGCATTTTTCTGCAATACACTACTGCCTTGATTATTCTAGTTTTATACTAAGTCTTAAAATTCTGTAGTATGAGTCCCCCTAAAATTTAAGCCTTTTGGTTGTTCTAATCCCTTTGCACATCTGTGTGAGATTTAGCATCAGCTTCACATTTTGAATGGGATTGTATTTAGTCTATATAGCCGATCTGAGGTGAATTGTATTTTCACAATATGGAGTTTTCAGTGACTCTAGTATATTTCCCCATTTATTTAAGTCTTTAGTTTCTCTCAGGAGTGTTTTGTGGTTCTCGTCTTACAGGTCTTACATGTATTTTAATAAATTTATTCCAGAGTATTTCAAGTTTAGTGATGCATTGTAAATGGAATTGTATTTTTTATTTCATTTTCTTTTTTTAAATTTTCTTTAATGTTTATTTATTATTGAGAAATAGAGAGAGACAGCATGAGCACAGGAGGGGCAGAGAGAAGGGGAGATACAGAATCTGAAGCAGGCTCCAGGCTCTGAGCTGTCAGCACAGAGCCCAACGAGGGTCTCAAACTCACAAACCACAAGATCATAACCTGAGCCAAAGTCAGATGCTTAACTGACGGAGCCACTCAGGCACCCCTTTTTTTTCATTTTCTAATTATATTTTTTGGAATATATAGAAATACTGCTGGTTTTAAGGTTGACCTTGTTCCTTTGTAGTCTTGCTAAATTAAAATATTAGTTGTTAGCTTTTTTATATATCCTTTAAGATTTCATATGTACATGATCCTGTTACTTCAAGTAAAAACAGTTAAAAAAATTTTTTTTAATGTTAATTTATTTTGAGAGAGAGATGAGCTGGGGAGAGGCAAAGAGATTTATGAGCCCCGGAGGGGCAAAGAAAGAGGGAGACCACAATGTGACACAGGCTCCAGGCTCTGAACTGTCCACACAGGACTCAATGCAGGGCTCGAACTCACAAACCACTAGATGACAACCTGAGCCGAAGTTGCATACTTAACCAACTGAGCCACCCAGACACCCCCAAGGAAAAGAGTTTTACTTCTTCCTTTCCAATCTGTATATCTTTTATTATGATGGAGTTTTGTTTGTTTTGCTTTTGTCCTTTATTTCAGGGTTAGGTCTTCTGGTAAAATGTTAAATAGAAGTAGTGAGAATGGATATCCTTACCTTGTTCCTCGTTTGGGGGAAAGAATATTTTGTCTTTTACCATAAATTCTGATGTCGACTGTTGGTTTTTCATAGATATTTAAAGTTGACTGAGCTCCCTTCTGTTCCTAATCTGCTGAGAGTTTTTATCAGGAAGATTGTCAAATTTTTTTTTTGCTTCATTAATTGACCTGATATATATTAATTCTGTTAGCATGATGAATAGCATTGGTTGATATTTCTAATAGTAAGTACAACCTTGTATTTCTGGGTTAATGGTGTCTTATGGTCATGTATTATGCCATTGCATTGCTTGATTCTGTTTACCAGTATTTCATTGTGGATCTTTGCATCTGTTTTAATGAATGAATATGGTTCTTAATTTCCTATTCTTGTAATGTCTCTGTAAGGTTTTGTTATCAGAGTATTCCTGACTCCATAAATTTAGTTGGGATGTTGGGACACCTGGGTAGCTCAGTTGGTTAAGTGTCCAACTTCGGCTCAGGTCATGATCTCATGGTTCATAGTTCTGAGCCCCTCAACGGGCTCTGTGCTAATATCTCAGAGCCTGGAGCCTGGAGCCTGGTTTGGATTCTGCATCTCCCTCGCTCTCTGCTCCTCCCCTGCTCGCACTCTGTCTCTCCCTCTCTCTCAAAAATCAATAAACACTAAAAATAAAAAAGAAAATAATAAATTGAGTTGGGATGTGTTTCATTCTTCTCTATTTCTTAAAGTTTCTTCAGGATTGATATTATTTCTTCCTTGAAAGATTAACAGCATTCATCAGTGAAGCCATCTGGACCTGCAGTTTTCCTTTTTGGAAAGTTTTAAATTAATGAATTCAGTTTCAAAAGCTGTTCATGTTTTCTGTGTTTTTTTAGTTTAGTTTTTGTTTGTTTTTTGCAATTCTGTTAATGTTTATTCATTTTTTGAGAGACAGAGAAAGACAGATATGAGCATGGGATGGGCAGAGACAGGGGGAGAAGGACTCTGAAACAGGCTCCAGACTCTGAGCTTTCAGCACAGAGCCTGACACAGGGCTTGAACTCACGGACCACAAGATCATGACCTGAGCTGATGCCAGGTGCTTTACTGACTGAGCCACCCAGGTGCCCCTATTCAATTATTTTTGAGAGAGAGAGGGAGACAGAATCCCAAGCAGACTCCATGGTGTCAGCACAGTCTGATGTGGGGCTCGAACTCACTAACCATCAGATCACAACCTGAGCCAAAATCGGGAGTCAGATGCTCAACCAAATGAGCCACCCAGGCTCCCCTGTTTTTCTTACTAGTTAATTTTAGGGAGTTTAAAATTGTACGTGGGTTTCTTTTTTTTTTTTTTAAGATTTTATTTTTTAAGTAATATCTACACCCGGTGTGGAGCTCAAACTTTCAACCCCAAGATCAAAAGTCGTGTGCTCTGTTAACTGAACCAGCCAGGCACCCGGCAAAGTTATATGTGGATTTTCACTTGTGCTGGCATTGACACTCCTGACCCCCACATTGTTCAGGAGTTAACTGTACTTTCATCTGATCTATCTATTTTTTTAAACGACCAAAATAACTTTGGCATTTATTTATTTATTTATTTATTTATTTATTTATTTTTAAATATTTATTTATTTTTGGGAGAGTGCAAGTGGGGGAGGGCCCCTAAGAGGGGGCCAGAGGTTCTGAAGCAGGCTCTGCACTGACAGTCTGACAGCAGTAAGCGCAATGTGGGGCTTGAACTCAACAAACCGTGAGATCATGACCTGAGCCAAAGTCGGGCACTCAACCAACTGAGCCACCCAAGTGCCCCAACTGTACTTTAATTTTTAATTTGCTCTTTTAATTTCTTTATTTTTAAGCTTAGATCTAAAAACTTTTTTTCTCTTCTAATACAAGCACTTACCTTTTAAGCACTGCTTTAGTTGTATCATTTAAATAATTTTAAGTTTATTGAGACTTGTTTATGACTCCATATGTGAATTATTTTGGTGAAGGCTCTATCTGTACTTGAAAAGAATGGATATTCTGTTATTAGATGGAGTTATGTATAAATGTCAGTTCATTCAATTTCTTATTGAACTATTTGAAGCAGTGTTAAGTCTTCTATATTCTCACTGATTTTGTGTCTGCGTGATCTAACCCTAACAGGGGACTATCTAAACCTCTAATTATAATTGTGAATTGATTGGTTTCTCGCTTGACTTGTTTTTTGCTTGTGCATTTTGAAGCTGTTTTTTTTATCTTCATTTTTATTATGTTTATTTATGTTCAGAAAGACAGTACAAGTAGGAGAGGGTCAGAGAGAGAGGGAAAGAGAATCCCAAGCAGGCTCTGCGCTGACAGGGCAGAGCCTGATAACAAATTAGAACCTGTGAACACTGAGATCATGACCTGAGCTGAAACCAAGAGTTAGACACTTAACTGACTGAGCCACCTAGGCACCCCTGAAGCTGTTTTTTAGTTCATACATAGTTGGGGTTGTTATACCTTCTTGTTGAAATTACCCCTCCTTTTATCAATGTCTGTTGTTATGCATGGCAATATTCCTTGATCTACAGTCTATTTGGTTTATATAAATGTGACCATACCTGTTTTCTTCTGGTGTGTATTTGCATGGCAGATCTGTTTTCATCCTTTAACTTTAATCTCTGGTTCTCTTTATAATTATTTAAAGTGGATTTCTTTAAATCCGCCTGGGTGGCTCAGTCGGTTAAGCATCCAACTTCAGCTCAGGTCATGATATCACGGTTTGTGGGTTCAAGCCCCGCATTGGGCTCTGTGCTGACAGCTAGCTCAGAGCCTGGAGCCTGTCTTCAGATTCTGTGTCTCCCTCTCTCTCTCTGACCCTCCCTTGTTCATGCTGTCTCTCTCTCTTTCTCTCAATAATAAGTAAAAAACATTAAAAAAATAAAGTCGATTTATTTTCAATAGCATTGGTTTGATCCTGCTTTTTTTTTCTAGTTTGATAATCTCTACCTTTCCTTTGATATTTTTTAGTTTTGAATTATGTTTATAAGAAATATAATTTTTATGGGTACCTGTGTGGCTCAGTCAGTTAAACATCCAATTTCAGCTCAGGTCATGATCTCATAGTTTGTGGGTTCAAGCCCCACATCAAGTTCTGTGCTGACAACTCAAAGCATGGAACCTGCTTCAGATTATTTGTCTCCCTCTCTCTCTACCCCTTCCCCACTCGTACTCTGACTCTCTCAAAAATAAGTAAACATTTTAAAAATAAATAAATGTAATTTTTAACATAGCTTGACTTAAATATGCTATTATTTAGGGGTGCCTGGGTGGCTGAGTCGATTGAGCATCGGACTTTGGCTCAGGTCATGATCTCAAGGCTCATGAGTTTGAGCCCCATTGTCAGGCTCTGTGCTGACAGCTCAGAGCCTGGAACCCGCTTCAGATTCTGTGCCCCCCATACCCTTCCCCCATTCATGCTCTGTCTCGTTCACTCTCTCAAGAATAAACGTTAAAAGAAATTTATAAATATGCTATTTGTTCTCTATTTGTCCTACAGTTTGTACCTTTTTTCTTTTTCTGCTGCCTTCATCTTTATTTGAATTAATTGAGGTTTGGTTTGGTTTTGTCTTAGATTTTTATTTAACATCACTATTGATTTGTCTCTGTTGTTTTCCTTTTTTTTAGTGTTTATTCCTTTTTTAATTTTATTTTATTTCTGTATTCAGTTTTCCATCTGATATCACTTTTCTTACTATAGAATTTCCTTTATCATTTCTTTACATTTCTTTATTTTTTATGTTTTTCTTTTTTTTGAGAGAGAGAGAGAGAGAGATTACGAGCACAAGCATGGAAGGGCAGAGAGAGGGAAAGGGAGTCACAGAATCTGAAGCAGGCTCCAGGCTCTGAGCTGTCAACACAGAGCCCAACATGAGGCTCAAACTCATGAACTATGAGATCATGACCTGAGCCGAGGTTGGATACTCAACTGACTGAGTCACCCATAGCACAGTTCTGGTGGTGATTAATTCTTTCATTATTTATTTCTCTGTAGCAGTCCTTATGGTACTTTTGATTTTTTTTTTGAACAGTGGGTTATGTAGGAATATGTTGTTTTATATCTAAATATTCAAGTTATCGTTATCTTACAGATTTCTTTGTTAATTCCTTTGTGATCAGATAATACACCTTGTATATTCCTTTTAAGTTATTGAGAATTACTTTATAATCCAGACAGTTGTCTATCATGGTAAATGTTCTGGGGGCACTTGAAATAAACATACATGCTGCTACTGTCAGACTGTCAGATGAAGAGTTCTGTAAATATCTGTTATAACGTTGTTAATAGTTTTAGTATCTTTACTGATTTTCTGAATACCATTCTATTAGTCTGATTTGTAATGTGTTTTTTTTTCATTTTTTTCTGAGTAATTTTAAGATTTTCTCTTCATATTGATTTCCTATAATTTGATTATGATGTACCTTGATAGGGTTTTCGTTCTTTCTTTTTTCCTTGGGGTTCATTGAGCACATTGGATCCATGGAATAGTTTTGGAATATTTTGGAATACTTTGGCCATTTTTGTTCAAATATTTTTCTTCCTTTCTCCATTCTCTCTGGAACATAGCTACATATATATTAGACAACCTGTTATTATCTTTCACATCACTTCATTTGCTCTTCATTAAAAAAAAATCTGTTTCAGTTTCTATTGCTAGGTCTTCAAGTTCACTGATGTTTTCTTCCACAGCATCTAATATGCTATTAATCCTTTCCATTTAGTTTTTCATTTCAGGAATTATATTTTTCTCACTCCTAGAAGTTCTGTTTGATTCTTTTAATATTTTCCATTTCTCTCATTTTTTTTCCTTTGTGCCCTTGAATGTATGTGTAAGAGCTAAAGTTCTTGTCTGCTAATATTATATTCTCTATCATTTATAGGTTTGTTTCTATAGTTTTTCCTACTAGTTAGGGGTCTTGTGTTATGAATTTTTTGTATGTCTAATTAATTTTCTTTTAGAATGTGTGCATTGTGAATTTTATGATGCTGAATTCTAGACTTTGTTGTCTTTCTTTAAAGGACGTTGGACTTTATTCTAGCAGGAGTTAAATCACTTGCAAATTTCTTTGCCTTTTTTTTTTTTTTTTTGAGAGAGTGGTTGCAAGTGAGTGAGGGGCAGGGAAAGAGGGAGAAGGAGAGAGAGAATCCCATGAGGGGCAAAGGTGGGGGAGGGAGAGAAACAGAGAGAGAATTGGGGCTCGTGTTCACCCAAAGCAAGGCTCATGTTCACCCCATGTGGTGCTCATGGTCACCTGAAGCAGGACACAAGCTCACCCATAGCAGGGCATGAACTCACCCGATGTGAGACTGAAACTAACAAACTGTGAGATCATGACCTGAGCCAACTCAGATCCTTAACCAGCTGAGTCACCCAGGCACTCCTCTTTGACCTTTTCATTTCATTGACCATGTTTTTTAGCTTTTTAGGAGTAGATTTTAGAGCAATGTTAGCTTATCAGTGTAGGTTTATTTTGACCCAATACTAAGACGGATGATTTTTCTGGGATCTCTTTCATATGTCCTCTGTTTCAACAAATAGATATTCTCTACTCTAGGAGGTGTTTGGTCAGAACTCAAACATCTCTCAGTCCTGTGTGAGCTGAGAGAATTGTTAACCTTACAGTAGACCCCCAGTAGTTCTTGTTTTTTGTCTTTTTCTTCTTTTAGGGGTTTTGAACATTTTTGTCACTCATAATATTTAGTGTGGTAATATAAAAATTTGGTCTTTGTAATTGTAATGAGTAAAACCTACTGGCTGACGAGAGATAGAAGTGACACTTGAGCATATGAACTGTCATGTGGGATGCATAGAAAAGTAGTGACTTAATTCTCCAGGAAATTTTAAATGAGTGGCAAAATTATAGAAATTACCAAATAAAGAAGTATTTCTAAGTGAGAATAACCTGATATATTAAATTCTCTTTCTTTTGTTTCCATGTAATTACAAAAAGGTTTTTTTCCTTTTTCTTTGACTATTCCTTTTTTTTTCTTGCTGTTACTTCTCCCTTTATAAGGACTCCTTTTTTTTTCACTCTCTTTGCTAATATTCTTAGAAATCTCATCCATTTTCATGGCTTTAATATTTATCTCCATGCAGATTACATGCGTATTTACATACACTGCTCATCTCTTCTGAGATACAGACCTGAATTTTCAAATTCCTGTTGAGGGGCAGTTCAAGTTTTAGTACCCTATTACTTCAAGTAAATATACCAAAATCTGATGCTTGGTACTCTCTCCAAATTATTTTCTCTCTTCTCTTTTTCTCTCAATGGATCCAGTTCCTCTCTTACATCACATGTTCCTAAAGTCTTACAGTCATCTTTGACACCTCCGTCATGTAATTAATTGCTATGCCTCAGTAATTTGACTTTTTCAGTGCTTCTCCTGTCTCTCCTCTCACTCAGATTTCTGCTGTAACATCTATTTATTCATTCATTGAGCAAAGACTTGTTAAAATCCTGTATATAGTATTAGCAGGACTTTTCCCATAACAATGAGGAATTACACGAGTTCTACAATATAGTAGAATGCTCAGAAATGATAGGACCCAACATATGCTTGTGAAATGACTCACTAAATGAATTTATTAGGTTGAACTATAGGAAACTCATTTTTAAGGTCAATGTCAGCAATTCCATATGGTCAACAGATACACTACTATTAAGAATCATACTAATATGATTAACAGTAATATTATTAATGTTGTGTAGAACTTCTTTCATTAAACTATAAAACTTGACTTTTCTCTTCTCTGCCTACCAGGAAACACGAAATTATCCAGAATCATATCCACAACTGCCGAGGGATGAAACAGTGGAGAACCCTCATCTCCAGAAGCACATTCTGGAATTAGCGTCCATTCTGGATGTTCGAAACGTGTTCCTCGAGAGTACCATAGATGACTATTAAAACAAAACCCCTCTTGTTGAAACAGTTTTTCATTTGCCACAGATTTTACATGGTGCAGTTTTATAATGTGATGACAGACACATAGTGGTGTTACTTAGTTTTAATTTTTTAATTTAAGACCACCATTTTAAAAAGAAACTGAAAAAATTGTTCAAACTTTTAGGGTAACTGTTTTAAAATACAGTCTTTCAAGCCTTTTAAAAAACTCAATTAATCCTGGAATTTTTACTTTTTGGTTTTTGAGGTATGGCTACTTACCTCCACCATCCAACCCTCCATGCAAATAGTCACTGTTCTCGCCCTCAGAAGAGTAAATCATTTATTTTTATACAATGAGGAAAATCCAGCTCTTATACTTGGACCTTAAATATGTGGATTTAGAAAATCTCTCATTGTTCACAAAGATGAAACTAGCCAGCGTGGACTATTCAAATTCAAGGACAGAGCCTTTCCATAATACTTCTCTTCATTCCAACCTAGTAGGGTGGTCAAATGTGTGATTCTTTGAAGCCTAATAAGACAGCTTTTGCAATCATTTAATTCATTAAATACTGTCATAATTTCAGAAGCTGTATAGGATTCCTTTGCATCTTAAAGTTAAAATTTTAATTAGCGTCTTAAGATGATAAATATCACTTGGAATGTGTGATCCCTGTGTTATCATGAGCTATGCTGGCATATTTTGTTTTCTTTGTAATCTGAATACTGGAAATGACAAAAAGCATTTCAGTCAAAAAATAAGATTGTTGGTTTCATAATACAATGCTTCCATGAGGAATTCTATTTAAACTCTTAATTCACAATATCAGGTTTAAAGGTTGTTCAGATTGAAGGCTGTGGCTTATAGTACAGAGTTTATAATCATTTTGTTGCCTAGTTCATATTTCTGAATCTTCAAAATCAGTGATATTAGTAATTTTAGTTAGAGGCAACTGAATTATTGTTTAACCTAAAATGGAAGTAACTTTTGCATTGACAATTTGGAAATAAGATTTTTTTAAACCTCCTTATATTTAATATTTTATATTCATACACAGTTTTTTTATTATTTTAAATAGGACTCAGTGTATAATATAAAGATTTTTGTGTTTTTTCTTCTCTGTTATCCCCTTCATAATTTCATAAGCATTAGCTATGAATTTGGGATTTTCCCCCCCTTCTTCTGACTTGACAACATCCAAGTTCCGAAATCTATGAATCAAAAGCTCTTCTACCTAATTTTCCGTACAGGCTCACATGCCCCCTCTGGCAGGCCCAGGGGAAATAAGGTGATTGCTTTTGGTGCCTCTCTCCTGTGTCCTTTGGGAAATTTTACTGTAATATTTTTAGCTTGGTTTTCATTTCGGGCATAGGAAATTATTTGGGTCTAAGTTATTCATATACTTGTTTCAATTTGCTGATTTTTTTATCTGAAATCTTAAAATCATTGTTCTTGGGTTTGGGGGACTTTGTGATATTTCATTAATTTTTTTTGCATTATTTTTGTTTGTTTTTTTAAACATTATTTCAGAAAGCTTTAGAAAACTTATCCTGGAGGGAGATTTCCTTTGCCTATTGGGTTGTTTTTCTTTATCAGATAAAGACTGCTTTTCTGATTTTCAGGACCTTAATCAACTTAATAGCTTTCCCTCCATAACAGTGTTCACCTGGATTCAGCAATAGCCTGGGCTCTTGTTTCAATTCCCCTGAAGTTCTGTGCCAGTAACATAACAACACGCGCTTTTCTGTCCTCTGATGCTTAAAATAATATTTATCCTCCTGAGCTTTATTCTTACCTATTTAGCATAAAAGAACACTGATCTGAGAAGTAGGAGACCTGAGTTCTAATCCTGGCTTTCTTGGCAACTAGCTTTATGCCCTTTGACTAGTGTCTTCTTGTTTCTGTTTTATAGTGTTCTCATCTATAAAACGAAGGCATTGACCCAAGGTCTTACCCAGTTCTCTGGTTCTGTCATTGAAATCTGGATTCCAAATAATTCATTTCCCTACCCCTACCACCTGGAAACATAGTTTGCCTGATTTTAGCATAAACATTTTCTTTTCTAAGTCATATTTAACTTGTTTTTATTCACGAAAGTATCTGGGTCTCAGTTATTGTAAAAACTAATTTCTTGAAGATATTAGAGCTTTTACAATTAGAAACATGTTTGTCCGAGAGCAAGGGGTCTTAGAAATCACAATGAGGATTTAGATGATGACATTGTTTCTTGAGCTGATAGTAGTGTAATTTCCTATTGGTAGGTAAAAATCTAAAGTGAGCCAAAGTGATCTTGGATCTTCAAGAAATGAAAACTGTGCTAGAAAATTCTAAACAATTGTTTCATTCATGCCTTCAAAAGGACATGTCCTGAGCAACAGCTATACTCCAGATTTTGGTCTAGGCATTGAGAAAGCAAACAAATTAGATTTAAAATTCCTTGTCTTCATGAAGCTTATGTTTTAGGAGGTGAAGTCAGGCAATAAACATAATAAGTAAATTTATGTTAGAGAGTTGTAAGTAGTATGAGAAAAATTTGAGCATGGTAAGGGAAATGATTCAGTTGTTTTGGGGGACAAGCAGGGTCCGAGTGATCAGGGTAGGCCTTATGAGATTACATTTGTGCAAACACTTCATGTTCCTTTTTTATATATACTTCTTATTAAAACTTTAGGCATCCATGGAATTTAATAAATTGTTTTGTACCCATCACCCAGCTTCTCTATTTCAAGACGTTACTTTAATCAAGAAAGAAGAAATGTAAAAGGACAATCACCCATTGGCGATGGCAAAGAATCTCTTTTTCAATGCATACTGCTCCCCTTTATAAAAATCGAAAGCCCTGTTTATTTAATTTTAGAATTCATAGAAATTTAAGCATTGGAACTAAGAACAAAGCAAAGCCATGGGGAAAAGCACTTCTTTGTTTTCAAATTGCACAAACCCCCCCCTGGAGATTCTGATACAGTTTCTCACCTCCCTTAAGGATCACTGCAAACAAAACAGAAAATGGAAGATGACAAGAAGTCACTTATATCCAAAACAATGTAAAGCACAACAGAATTATTTTCTCTTTCTTTAACCATGTATTTCTGAAGTTGGTAAAGCAGCTATTTTACCTGTTTTTCAGAAGAGAAATATGAGACCCCAAAAAATTGTAGGTTTATTCACAGTGGCAGAGCTAGAGCTAAAACTCGAATCTTCTAACCTCAGCCCAGTCTTTCTAGTCGCTCAGGTTGATTTCTATAATGAACAAGAGAAGAATAGAGATTTATATTTTGGCACAAAAGGTTATCGTATTTTAAAATTATATCAAATATTGAAACCAGGAAATCAGTCAGCCCTAGCAAATTTTTATTGATTATAAGAAATCCCCAAGCCAGACAATTTAGTCTTGATTCCAGCCAGGATATATTTTTTGTATGTGTGCGTGTGTTTTCCTCCTAGGAAGTGGTGCTCTCAAAACCTCTCAAAGCACATAGAATTCATCGTACCCTTTATATTTTTACCAAGTTGAAATGTTTTGAGATTATAGAAGCAAAGTGCAATCTAGTCGTGACTGAAATTTTCCTGACGCAGGATCTGGGTTTTATTTTTTTCCTTTCTTATGGCTACTGCCCCTTATTTTCTTCTTGTAATAGCATTCCCTATAACAGATTAGGTGATAACTGTACTGACCTTCATTGAGGAAGAGGAAAAAGCGTCCAATCATGTACCAATTGTGGGGCCTTCTTTAGCTTTCTTCTCGAAGTTGAATCTCTGACCGGTGTGACTTCGTAACTTTGTCTTTTAGAAGGGATTTGGACTCAGTTGAAAAATCTTGTAGTTATCCACAGGGACTTGTAATCAGCCTGATATATACAGAACATTCTGGACTAGAAATAGAGTAAGGTGCCAAGGTGTGCAAACTTGGTTACTGCCAGTGATTCAGAGCCACCTCCCTACCCTAAGTGAGTAAAAAGATTTGATACGAATATGAATGGTATGAATCTCCTGGTGATATTTTGAGTGTGTCTGTTGCTGTGTGTGTTTGGAGAGTATAAAGGGTATTTACATTGAGGGCTCTTTGGTTGACCTTATTTATTTGAAAATCTTATTTTATTTGTAATCGCATGTGTATATTTTTGTGATGCTAAATGCAATCGCTATGTATACTTTTTTTGTATATATGTACATATTTGTAAATATATTGGTATGCAGTGATATAGTATGTGTATATTATATACCCATACCCATTGTGGGCTGACTTTATTTAAGTTCTGTGAGGACATCATAGTGGCATTGTTCATGCTGCTGTAATTAGGTTGTGGCTGTATCTCATTCATGAGCCTCTATTTTGAGGGGCTTGTGCTTGGGTAAAATTGGCTAATTTGGAGTTGGAATTAGGATATGAAAACCTTAAAAGGAAGCAGGATAGTCTTAGCTTTAAAATCATCTGCCAATTTCCATTTAAACTGATGACAAATCAGTGATATAAACCTGAAAAACCTTAGTGTGTGAAACGGAGACACCAGCAGATTCTTAAGCTCTATTAAGTCCTTTATTTTCTTGACCCATAGTTGAGTATTATTACTGAGTAGTATTTATGTTGAGAATTAAGGGGCTGTGGAAAAATGACTTTGATCACATTTCAGGATAGATAGGAAACTGTCCTTTAAATAGAGGAATTTGTTTTATGGTTGCCATGTCCATACCTGATGCCAAATTTTAATTTTGGAACAGTTTTTTCACCAACGTGTCTCACTTTATATCTGTCTCTGTGAGGCAGATAAAGGGGCATTCGCGAGGGGAAGGCTTCACCTCGGTGGGGAGGGATTTCATAAGAAACAGGAGAGTCTTAATCTGTATATTTGCAGCAGCTGTGATTAATTTAGTACTGTCTTGGCATTTCTGACTCTAGATTTTTCCTATTGGAGTTGCATATCAAAGATGAGTAGGCTCATCTGAGGAAATGCTTCCAATGAATAAATGCCTCCAAGTTGTAATTCTTTGTCTCTATGAGACCACTTGTGTTCTGCAAATTGATGATATATTCACACATGGAATAGGATTCTTAATATTAGATGCATGGCGTGCTATCAAATCTGGGCCTCCAAACCACTACCAAGGATGATGGGACGGGGGTGGGGGATATCCTCTTAGACGATAGTAAATGTGTGCAGTGCCAACATGTGAACCTACGGACTATCACAGAGCATCGATGTTCAGTTCCTCCTGTCCTGTGGATGTGTATTTGCATGGAAGAGTGTAGGAGATGTTTAATACACACTTGAGTCCATTCACTGCAAAAATTAAGTAGAGGTTATTTTTGCATGATAAAATATAACTGCAAAGCAACTGTTTATTCCATTATTTTTCAGAGACTGAATCTGTTTGACACAATATTAAATTATCTTAAATAGAGAAGCTATTTTTATCACCCATCAAATGTCACATTTGCCTCTTCACTGTATTTTTAAAAAAATATCCAACTATTCATAACACCTCTCAATTACAGTATTAAATTTAAAATAAAGTTATAATAGCCTTTTTCTTGAATAAATCTTAAAGTTTGGTAATGTGCTATTTCTGAAAAATCAGTGAAAATGTCCATAGTGTCTGACATTCTGTTGTGTTAGTAACCAAGTCATTTATTGTAATTGGAGGAGCAGAGCAGATGTTACGCTATTGACAATTCACAGAACTGACTCAGGCTCAGTATGGACATGAATCTGAGGAAAGGAACAGCAATAAAAAGTGCGGTGGAAGAGAGTGACAGTGTGACTATGACTTCTGTCTCTAACAGCTGTAAAGCCGGTTACTTTGCAGTTACATAAGGTAAAAATGCTTAGAAAACCAAGCCCTTTCGTCCATTCTGTACTCTTAGGCATTGATACCTTATTCCTATTTATTCATGCTGCACCTCCCAGGCTTTCCTGTATACCGTGACCACTTTGCCTTTAAAAAAAAAACAAAAGGCAGTTCATCTTCCTCAAACTAAAATTTCAAAAAATTATATTACACTGTGTTCCAGCCTCACTGAGTTTTTGAGCAGAGACTAAATCAGCATGCCTTGTGTTTAAGGAAAAATAATTAGTGTGTGAATGGAATGAATCACCTATTGAAGGGAAGGGTGTCAGGATAATGTAGGGGACATACCCTTAAATTGGGTAAAGATAAATGCGTTAAATTAAACTAATTTGTTGGTGCCGTAGAAATATAAGTTTGTAAATATGAAATGTTTTCTTAAACTAAAATTGGTATTTTTCACTTATTAGGTTGGGATAGCTTTTAAGAATTTCATTTCTGTATAACATTGTTATTAATTACTGAAACCCCATTTCTTAATTTTAAAATAATTAACTTTTGTGTTTTCTTTAAAAGTCATTACTTCTCAAAATACTCTAAACAGTGTGATTTTTTAAAAACATTATTTAAACAGTAGATTCAGAGGTTTTTATAGTTTGAAGTATATTTTATTAATTCTGCACTCCAGATTCAGTTAAGCCTGAATTTGATCATAAAACATACTACATATTAGGAATATTTTCCTATTTTGGTAGACAGTCCAGTCTATATCCTAAGACAATCTTTTTAGGTGTGGTATTATTTTTTGAGATATTGGTAATTTCAGGGTTCAGACTTTTACTTTCCTGATAGGCTTATGGAATGAAAGTTAAAAGTGGAGTGATTCTATCACTTTCAGAATGAGATCAGGAATCATAGCTAGCCTTCCTACAGGTCTGCAGTAAACAGTATTTAAATTTTTTATCACTAGCATTCTTTTCCGAAGCTGTTGTGAATGTCCACTTGTCTGTGATGAAAATTAAGATTGTGAACATTACATTTTGACCCATGTTTTCTCAAACATCAAATCAGTATGAGCAACCACTATAAAATGTGAAATCATAATATGTAATCCCAAAGTAAATACTTCCAAACATAGAAAAATAACCACTGCATTTTTAAAAGTTTTATTCTTGTCCTCCTTTGCATGTCATGACTTTTTCCTAAATTATGTGTTGTGATGCATTAAAGATCTTCAGGAAAAAAATCACTTAGAATATCTTAGGGCAATAAGAATTTTTATTATTTCCTGAAGAATGAGAAAGTTTTTTTTAGCTCTTGGTTATCTTATTAAAAATAACTCTTAATGGTTCAGTAAAATATTTTAGGACTCTGTAGCTTTTTATAGGTCTCTGGATACATTTCTTTTGCCACATAGACCATATGGCTAGTTCTCCAATGATTTGTTTGTTTGTTTATTTGTTCTTAGTAAACCTTGCTGTTACACAATCAGAGAGTCTTATATTTTGGAGACTTCTTCCAGTTGAGGTAGACAGGACTTAGATAATAGGGAAGGCAGATACAATGCCTGAACATTTTTACAGTAGAGTTTACAAGTAAAGGAAACTATCCAAATAGGTTATCTTCTGTGTAGCACCAGTACAAATAGTGGTTTTATTAATCAGTGAGTCAGATGAAGCAGTTATAAATTATTTCTTTAGAGATTATCATTTCAGTCCACATTATTATCTCTGAGCAGTTTCCATTGTCAAGTTGAATATACCATTTTTCTTTATTCAAATCATCACTAAAGGTTAAGCTTATCAAATAGGAGTTAAAAGTTATGTTTGATCTTTTTCCCTGAAAATAATGGTGAACGTACTGTCTAGATTATGGATATTAGGCATAAATGCACTTGTTCAATCATAACAAATTACATCTGGAGAATACAGTTACTTGATTTTGTGGTAGTGTGAAATACTTTTTAAAAATTGTGCTTGTCTGTAACTGAAATGTTATAGAATTGTAACACTATAGGGACATAGAGTTATATTTATTAGCTCTCAAGAGATTGAAGCACAATAATTTTCATGTAACATTTCGTATCCAAGTGCTGCTAATCTGTGTGCAAATAATGAAGCTATTTGGTTGCCTATCTAGCTATTCTCAAATCAACTGTAATCTTGAGACATAGTCTTGTTGCTCATTTGTATTACATTTTTAGTATTGTGGGTTAATATTTTAGATCAAAATTTGTCAACTCAGCTCTGTGAGACAGCAAATTATTTGGATTCATTAGTTTTATGTGTGTCAGTAGAATAAGTTTTGAAGGGGCTATTTACTACCAATGATTAAGGGGGAAAATTATATTGTCAATTATCATTTGACTTGAACATTTGTGGTATTGTGAAAGTCTTATTTGTTGTGTTTCTGAATTGCTTAAGCCATACATACATACTCCTAAGGATGTTTTCCTGATGTGTTCCTTTCAGCAGCCTTTTACTGCTTTGTCTGTTATGGTTAGTATTCCATAGATTTTAGAAACTGAGAAGTTACTGAAACATGTTATTTCCTTGAGTTCATCACTTTTGACTCTTGTATGATATGTGACTTGTCATAAAGGATAGCAAGCCTTTCACTAACTACTTCACTAAATGAATTTCAGAGTAAACACTGTGATTCTGCAGAGTGGATTCAGTAGGCCCTTGTCTTTCCAATGTTTTCTTCTGTTACAGTGCCTACCACCTTAAGGGCACTTAAATGCTAGAGGATGGAAAGTTAAACGTTTTGATGTTTATTAAAAAATAAGATTACAGAATATTTGATTTTTGTTGTCAGTGTATTGAAAACATTTTTGCATTGATAAATGTTCTTTAGGAATGTGACTACATTCATCAGGTGTGAACTCTTGTAAATGAATTTTGTATCTTGAATCCACGTGTATATTATGTGTATCATCAATATAAGAATAAACATTATTTGCTTAAAATTTTTGGCACTTCTTCAGGATTAACAACAAAGATGCTAAACAGGGGTTGCTTCTTTCAGATAACACCTAAGACACTTCAGACTCTCTAGAGGTCGTAGGTACAATGTTTATTCTAGCTGGTAAGTTTTTCTTCTGAATCCTAGTCTTAGTTTTTTCCACCGCCCCGCTTGCGGTGGTCAAAACCGAGACTAACCGAGACTCGGAGGGAGGATTGTTTGGGAGGTGGAGGGTGGAAGTAGCTGACTTTTGGCCGTTTGGGGATCCTGAGCAAGAACAAGAGCGACTTACGTGTGGAATGTCTGTCTTGTTTGGCACTAAGGAGTCCTGAGACCCGACGTAGGCTACTAATTTGCAGGGTAACTTTGAACGAGGCAGTTTGGCCTCTCTGTACTGTCAAAAGTTGGAGGCCCATTAGTAGATCCGAAACGAACATAGTGGGCTGCCACCAGCTTATTAATGAAATGCAATATATCGAAGTGCATTATATAAGGGTATGATTCTGGAAACGGTTCTTTCAATGGTACACTATGTGTGTCCTGGGTTGCGATATAAAACATGTAACCTGCAGTAAGTCATAGGCACAGTTACAACACTAGTCATGAGGCCGCAGACCGAGTTCTAGCTTCAGGAGCCACAGGCTTCCGCGTGTGGAGGGAGACAGACTTGCATCGATTATACAGTAGGACAAGACGGCCGTGTACGGTGCAGTAGGATTGGGATGCGGCGAGTGGAACGGAAACTCCCGGTCCGCAGAGCGCAGTCACTGCTTTGGGGTTTCTAAACCTCACAGCACACGTTGGCCCCACGGCACCAATTGGGTAACTTCCCGTTGACCAGTAGGCTCCTCCCATTCCCCCCGCTCCCAAACGCCCCCTTTAAAAAAAAAAAAAAAAAAAAAAAGAACTATAAAGGCTTAGGCCACCGAGTCGTCCACAGGTTGGGCCGCTGGCTGACGTGGCGGGCCAGGCTTAAGCAGCGCCCGGCCTCCCGCCCGCGCCCTCCAGCGGCTCCCACCCAACTGCCGCCCCAAAGAGCTCGACGTGGGCCGCGGAGACCGCGCGCGGGCGCATGCGCACCGCAGGCCCGCCCCACACGCAGCCACTTCCGGCGCGCTGGTGGAGGTGCGGTTCCGGGTCGCTGCTCTGCTCGCCGGCCGGCCGAGGGGGGCTGGTGACGCGGGCCGGCGTTCACGAGAGGTCCCGGAGGCGGGGCTCTGCCGACTGCCCACAGAGCGGCAGGTGCGCGGGCGGGGGCTGGAAATGCCAGCAGACCCCTCATTCTCCCGGTGGCCCCGGTCTGCCTCCAGAGCGGCCCGGACGGGGTTGCCCAAGACCCAAGGCGGGGGGCGGTACCAGGGTTCTGAAAGGGCGGGGATGGGGGCAGAGGGGCTGCAGGGCCCGGGAGTCTGTAGCTTATAGTTTCAGGACCCCCCCCCCCCCAAGCGACCTTGGACAAGTCACTCCTCTCTGGGTCTCAGTTTCCTTGCTGTCAAATGGGAGAGACGTTGTGTCCGTCCCTTCTGTTGACACTCCAAATGCGGGCGGTTCTCAAAGGAGCCTGAATGAGTGGGATCCAGACTGCCTTAGCAGGTACCTGCCTGCTTCCCTGGGCGTTAGCAGCTGTCTTTTACCCAATTTAGCCATTCTTTTTCTCAGCGACGTTCTTAGTGTGAGTCAAGTCTCTGTGACTAGACAGCCCCGTGTCTCGCCAGGTAAACAAACAATGTGTGACTGTCAGAATCAACTGAGAAATAAATACTGGCCCTGGGAAACCTTAGTATCATTCAAGTTGGTTTTGCTTAGGGCTCCCAAGGTGAAGTGAATTTAGGCACCAGTGAGAGTCTCTTCTTTGTGCCTGTTAGTGCAGCTTTCGGAAAGATCACAAATGCAAAGGAGACCAGGATGAAGGAAGATCGCCCACTGAGGATTGTGGCAGTGACAGATTCTCCCCTCTGTCCCTTGGTTAATCCTCCCTCTCTCCGCTTCCATTTCCCCCCAACATTTTGGCCTTATACTTGAAATACCCAATGCATTTTATCTTTGTTTTCATGCAGGACAGAATGCTTTGACCTCCAAGCTGTTTTAAATCTGGCAGATAAGCCAGGTGAGTAGGTGGTTTACAGACATTGAATTGGACAGACTTAAATGGGTAATCTGAAGTGGTAAGAAGTCATTTGTAGATCCAAGGTATCCTCCACAAAACATGGAGATAAGTCAAGGTTGGAACCAGAATATTAGTGTTTGATACAACACTGGGAGGAAGAGACATTTGAATCTCATGTTGAATGTCATGTAAAACATTGTAAAGGTGAAACTGATTTTCAGGTCATTTTAATCACCGTTAAAGAGAACCATGCAGCATTTCCAGGAAATGTGTAAGGGTATCTGGTGCTTACATAGTAAGTTGTCTGGTTTGTGGGTTCCCCCCACTCCAGGGTGTTGGCTTTTTCTAGCCAACAACTGATTGCAAACCATCTAGAACATTAGAATGTTACACCTTTATCCCCGTACTGAGTTACATGTTTTTGTCTTCATCTTAAAAAAAAAAAAAGTAAACTGTAGTTAAACTTAATATTGGGGGAAGGATTCCAAGCCGTGATGTGATGTTAATGTGTGCCCTGGAAAATTTTACTAAAATGTGTTATATGCTATAGTCAACGTGGTGTAATAAAGAAAGAGTAAGGACTTGTCAGTCAGAGTCCTGGGTTCAAATACCAGCCTTGCCACTTCACACTCTTTGGCAGCTTACCTCATCTGCTCAAGACTGGATTTCCTTACCTGTTTATGCATGTGAAGCACCTGAGTGCTTTTTCAATGTTTAGCAATTTTGTTCTATTAAATGTACATGTAAAATTAGGAAACTTAATTTTGAAACCTGAAGCTTAACATAGCAACTCAGTTGTGAAATCTCTCCTGTGTTTAACTTAGAACTCTATTTTGTCTGATTTATAGATACTGTTTTCCATAAGCCCTTGGCCCACATTTAAGTGGGAATGCAACGCTCTCAGATGTCTGGAACTTTTTAGGCACCAATCTCTGAAGTCCTGGTTGCTGGCCTAAGGACTGGTCTACTGTGGTGGTTCGCAAAGCTGGTCATCAGTGCGGGATAGCCACACGACAATAATGTTTGCAAAACTAAAGAAGAAAATAGCAGAAGAGACTGCTGTGGCCCAGAGACCAGGAGGTGCTACTCGGATCCCACGGTCGGTGAGCAAGGAATCCGTTGCCTCTATGGGAGCTGACTCAGGAGATGACTTTGTGAGTATCCTCTCTAGTTTTTAATATTTGGCATAGTCTTGATATGTTTTTGACCAATATTTCAGAGAATCCTAGGGGCGCCTGGGTTTTCTTTTAAATATTTTCTTTTAAAATTGCAAGATTATGTATGGTTTGTATTTGATTCTTCATACTGTGAGATGCTTTTCTATTTTTTTTTCTTTCTTTTTCCAAGTCCTTTTCGTATTCTCTGCACCATCCTCTTGTATGCTTTTTATACCATGTGCATCTTTTATATTTTATTTCTCAAAAAGGACTGGCTTATTGTCTCCGCAGACAGATCTACTTTTAAGTCATTGTTGCTTAACATGGTTTGTGAGTTACGGTGTGGAGTTAGCCAGAGTGCCCTGTTTTATGGGGAAAGTTGATGAAAAGGTGACACCAGTGACTGCAGTATGTCCCTTATTTGTAAAGTACCTTCATTTCTGGAAAGATTTCAAAAAAGTGAATATGCTCTTGTGTTCGGTAGATGTCAAGCCTCAAGATTAAAAGTGTGTTTTTGGTATATGATAGGATCCTCTGTAAGTCAGATAACTTCTTTAAAAAATGCTTTATAGTGCTTGATATATATGTAAAAGAATGAATGTAATACAAATGTCAAGTATAAAGCATAAAAGTAAAATGAATGCTTGTTCATCTGTCACCTATCCAGAGAAGGAGAACATTATGGATACTGTTGAAGCACGTGTATGCTCCTTCCCAGTGCCCTCTCTTCCTTCCTGCCCTCCAGATAACCCCGTCCTAAATTTTGTGTATATCATTCTCCTGATTTTTAAAATGTCCTCCCAGACATGTACATATTCATACATTTTTTGATATGTACATATTTATAAAGTTTGTTTAATGTTTCATTAATAGTGAACTTTATAAAAATGGGATGCCTTCGTCTTCTTGAACTTTTTTTTTTGTTTTTAATTCACCTTGTTTCCATTGGAGCTGTGTTCCATGAAGCTGTGATTCATTTGTTTGAGAGTCAGCATTTAATAAGGCCACAATATGTCTGTCTTTTCCTGATGATAGATACTTGAGCTGTCTCCATGGTCACATGAGTCCTCTTCCTCCTTTCTCATACTACCTGTCCTGGGTCACATTACATGGCAGAAGCTATTAGGTTATTGGGATGGAACAATAAGATTACCATATCTAAATTGTTGGCTGCTGTATTTACCAGGAAATGTAATGCACATCTGATCCCTAGGCGGAAGGATATAGTTTGAGTGCTGAGTTCCGTGGCGGCAGCACCCGCCTTACCTTCATGGTGACGTGCTAAATGAAGTCTCTCATCTTGAAGGTATTCCAGTTATAGATACTGGTCTGAATTCAGGAAATACTATCCTTTGACACTTGTAAATCTATTTGAACTTACTGTGTATACATTTTTTCAATTTTTTTTTTTTTTTTGAGAGAGAGAACATGCAAGTAGGGGAGGGGCAGAGAGATGGAACAGAGGATCTGAAGTGGGCTCTGCACTGACAGCAGAGAGTCTGATGCAGGGCTTGAACTCATGAACCACGAGTTGAGATGGAGTCAGACCATGACCTGAGCTGGAGTCAGATGCTTAACCAACTGAGCCACCTCGGTGTCCCGACTGTGTACACATTTTGGTCTTCACTCCTTATCTCCAGACCTGTATATCCTACTGCATATATTTCTCCAACCAGATGCTTTTCCTCTACTCTCAAATTTTTTTTTAAGAGCGCGCAAGTGGGAAAAGGGAAAGGGGCAAAAGGAGAGAGAATCTCAAGCAGGCTCCACAGTCAGTGAGGAGCTTGGTGCCATACTTGATCCCACGACCCTTGATTGAAATCAAGAATCAGACGCTGAGCCGACTGAGCCATTCCGACGCCCCTAGTGTCTCAAACCCTAAAAAAAATTTTTTAAGTGTTTCTTTTTTTGAGAGAGAGAGAGAGAGACAGTATGAGCAGGGGAGGGGCAGAGAGTGAGAGAAAGAGACACAGAGTCTGAAGCAGACTCCAGGCTCTGAGCTGTCAGCACGAAGCCGGACATGAGATTCGAACTCTTGAACCATGGCATCATGACTTGAGCCAAAGTCAGTGGCTTAACTGACTGAGCCATTCAGGCGCCCCCTTGTGTCTCAAATTCTAAAATGAACAAAACCGAATTCGTTAACTCCATCTCCAGATGTGCACTTCCATCCCCCAGATCACCAGCATGAAATTTTGGAAGCATTTTAGAATCTTCCCTCCATTTCTTGGTGTCCAGTCAACAAGTATTATGGCTTCTATCTTCTAAATGTCTCAAACTTGCTCTTTTTACTCCATTACTAGTAGTACCTTTTACTTACATTTTATTTTAAGCTGTCTTTCTTTCTTGGACAAATGTGGTGGCTTATCTGGGCTCTGTGCCTCCAATAACTCCCCAGTGCAGATGTGTTCATGTCTCTCCAGTGCTTAAAATTCCTCAGTGGTTTCCCCATCACCTTCACGGTGAAGTGCACACTCAGCGTGGTGGTAAACTATCGTGGTCCTGGCACTGCTTACCTGTCCGGCATCCATGTTGAACTCCCTACATTTCTGGAATGGACAACATTCCTTCATGCCTCCAGATTTTTTCACTTGTGTTTTCCTCTCTCTGGAATGTCCCTTGTCTCTTCCTTTCACTCTTGAGTTCCTCTGACAGACTTGTGTATCTTTCACAAGATTTGCTTGCCCCAACCTGCCTTTCTCACCCCCTCTACCCTTTATCCCTCCTAGCTGAGTTTAGTCCCTTGTCTCCTTTCCTCTGTAATGGCACCTGTTGCATTGTTGTTAGTGATTTGCTTGTCTCTCAGTAAATTGAGAGCCTTATGAAAGGCAATGGAGAGTAGCAGTTAGAAACTCAGCTCAGGGGGTGCCTGGGTGACTTCAGTCAGTTACGTGTCTGTCTCTTGATCTCAGCTCTGGTCTCATCTCAGGATCATGAGGTCAAACCCCACATAGGGCTTCGCGCTGGCCACAAAGCCTACTTTAAAAAAAAACAAAGTCAGCTTACAGAGTTAGACCTGGATTTGATTCCCAGCTGCATCGTTATTATGTGACTTGAGGCAAGAACCTTTACTGTTCAGTGCCTTAGTTTCCACATCTGTAAAATGGGGTTAGGAGCTGTACCTATCTTTATTAAAATCTCTGTGTCCGGGTCCCCAAGGTTCATCCCTAGGTTCATTTATTTACTAAGAGGGCTCACAGGACTCTGCATAGTTTAATGCACTGCTGTCATTTATTACAGTGAAAGGATACAGAGCATAATCAGCAAAAGGAAAAGGTGCCTGGGGCCAAGCCTGGAGAAAACCATGTGCTAACTTCTAAGACTCCTCTCCTGCTAGAGTTACATAGGACACACTTAATTCCCCCAGCAATGAGTTGTGGCAGCACATGTAAGATACTGCTTCCAGGGAAGCTCCTTAGAGACTCAGTGCCCAGGGATTTTATTGGAGGCTCTTCACATAGGAGCCCTCTCCCAAGCATTTACCAAAATTCCAGACTCCTAGAAACAAGACGGATGTTCTGCATAAACCATATTTTTTACACAAACAGGATTAGGTACAGTGAACCCTTCTTATGAGGAAGGGTGGGGACCCTTTTAAAGTCTTAAGTTTCCATAGGCCAGCCCAGGGCCAACCTTACAAGCAGACCTTGCTAAGGATTGTGATCGCAGGCCTGTGGTGTTAGCTCTTTTCTGCCCAGTGAATAAAACACTTAGCATAGAGCCTGGCTCGTAGCTGCTTCAGCTGCTGCTGTTTTGGGTGGGGACTCTCTGTCTCGTGTTCCCAATGCTTAGCACAATGTCTCACTAAATAATCATCATCATTTCTGCTACTGTTGATAGGCAGTATGTCTTAAAACTAATTTTGTACCAGTCTCTGTTTCAGGGACTTGATAGGTGTTGATGTATTTAATCCTCATCAGAGCTCTGGGAGATCCATCCTGTTTGTCATCATAGTTTCCATACGAGGAAATCAGTGCACAGAGAAGGTGACTACCTGGGCCAGGTTCTTGTTCTATAAAGTGGTGAAGATGGACTTTAACCCAGGCCTTCCGCCTCCAGAGACTGCCTCTTAACTAGGCTCAATCAGTATTGGATTGGGCAAGTGTCTAAATATTATAAATAAATGGACATTTAAAGTGAATTTTTCAACCACCTTTAAAGACATTTTGAGGGCCCCTGGGTGGCTCATTTGGTTGAGCGTCCAATTTCGGCTCAGGTCATGATCTCTCATTCTGTGAGTTCGAGCCCCGCATCAGGTTCTGTGCTGACCGCTCAGAGCCTGGAGCCTGCTTCAGATTCTGTGTCTCTCTCTTTCTCTGCCCCTCCTCAACTCATACTCTGACTCTCTTTCAAAAATAAAACATTAAAAGTAAATAAATAAATAAAGATATTTTAGGTAGAAGATGGGGAAACGTAACTAGAGACTAGGATTAGGTAATATTTTAAATTTTGTTAGGTGTGACAGTGGTACTATGGATATAAAAGAAAATGACCTTAATGTTAGAAATGTTTATCGAAGTATTTAGGATGAAATCTCATGTCTGTTATGTATAGTACCTCAGTAAAATAAAAACATGAAGCAAATATGGAGAAATGTTATAAGTTATTAAAGTAGGTGGACAACACTCATTAAAACATTTTCCCTACTCTTCTGTGTTTTAAAAATTTTTATAGTCGAAAGAAAACAGAGTTACTTATTAACAATAGTAAGCAGTGCTCAGAGTAATAGAAGTATTAATACATTTTAAAATAGATTATTGGGGAGAACTGATGTCTCATTAATATATTGATTATTGAATCCATATTATCGACTAAAGTCCTTGATGCATTTTAGGTGAAGATACTGAAATTTTTTCAACATCTGTGATGATCCCTGGCTAAAGAGCCAGACGTCTTTCCTTTATCCCAGGACTTTATTTTGGAAAAAATAAAGTGATTTTATTTTTTATCACTGAAAATATATTCTTTGTATTCTATGTACTTGGTGTGATACAATCACAGTGGATTTGTTTACCACCACTTACCTCAATACCCCCCCCACACACACACACACAGTTTGTCTGCTTAGCATCTTCTATCTCCTTTACATTATAGGAGATAGTGTTGCTTCTACTTTACAGGTAGAGAAGCTAGGACCCAGGTACGCTAAGAAACTCTTCAGTGATCTCAATTAAAGTATAACCAAACCTACGACTTAATGCTTTCTGGTTCAGTACGGGGGTCTCACACTGCTGAAAACCCGGGTATGAATATGACCTCTTCTTGTGTCGATTTCCACAGGCTTCCGATGGAAGCAGCTCCAGAGAAGATCTTTCATCCCAGCTTTTGAGAAGGAATGAACAGATACGGAAATTAGAAGCCAGACTTTCTGGTATGTCAAAGAACTCATAAAAAGAAAGCAAAGGAAACTTGCCTCTGCTGACCCTCTTTATATATAAAATAGCCATGTAGGATAACCTTATAGTTATGTTGGCATATTTTGACATGTTACTTAGACAAAATGGAGCAATTTGTACCCTTTTTCTTCCCTCTTTTTATTAGTGTACCAAATAGTGTAAATTCAAAACGGAGTCTTAAAGTTAAAAAAAAAACAACAGCACCCAACAACCTGCTCCTGAGGTTTCCAGCCATGATATAAAAGGTATTAAAAGTATATATAGACTAGCTATGACCGTCTTTTACCTGTTAGCGTAGCTTACTTTCGAGTGGAGAGGGCTAGGGGATAGTATTTACAGGGAATGGCTAATAGATGGATTCTTCAGCACCAGAGATTTGGTGCTTCGTGGCCATCTGCTGCGGCTCCGTATCACCTGCGTAAGTGTCCTTCTGGGTCTTTAGGCCACTTTTCAGTGATACTTAACACCTGTATAGAAGCTGTAACTCTCGTTATGTCTTTTGTGTGCAGTTTACAGTTAACACAACTTCCATCATATCCTTGCCTCACAGGGCATGTTTGTGATAGAGTTGTGAGTTCTTATTTTGGTTTCTGCCAATGGATTCATTTTGAAAGTTTCATCCTGTGAAGTGGTCAGTGGCTTCTGTGTTTCTCTTTGTCCCTTGGCCTTATGCACATTTTATTGGAGTGAAAGCAGTAGACTACAGGATTCACCAAATCGTGTGTGAAATACTTGTGTTTGTGAGGTTCACACAGGTCCCTAGCACAGCTCCCAGCCTCCAGCTGACCCATGATCTTATTTTGTCCTCACTGTAGCCTTGTCAGGCTGAGCGAAGTTAAGGTCACACAAGGAGCAGTAGGTGGTAGAGCTGGGATCCAACCTCAGATTTGCTTGCTGGAGTCCATACTCTCAACTGCAGTCTTCTTGGAATTCAGTTGTGACTCTCCTGTCAGGCCTACGTGTAACGAATATCCGTAACAGAGGGGAAATAACTTTACATTTGTTTAATTTTGGGGGAGAAAGCTGTAAAATACCATGTGCCTTCCCTACTATAGAAGGAAGAATCGTGTAGACTTGACTTAAGTTAGAGGAGGGACGGGAAAGAGAACGGACACTTGCTGAGCCCAGTTATGTGCCGATATTTTCCTCCGGGTTCAGTATGAATCACAGCAACAACAATAGCAGCTGCCTTTTATTGAACACTGTGTCAAGTGCTTCTGGCAAGGAAAAACACCTAGGTTATTACCTAATTAAGACATCTAAAACACTTTGTTTAGCAAAGTGCATTTGAAGCAGGTTCAATTAATATCATCATTTGATACGTAAAAAAACTAATACTTAGGATCCATAATTTGCCTAAGGTCTCTCAGCTAAGGACTGACAGAGTTGGGAAATGAACTAAAACCTGCCTACTTTTCCACTATTCCATACTATCTTCTTTGCCCACCCAGGTAATTAATGCTGACTTTCACCCTTAACATGGCATAGGAAACTCATTTCCTGTGTAGAATAGAAGCTGCCTTTTCTAGAGAATTAAGTACTTTCATGATAAAGACCATACTGTGGTAAGGTGTTTGCTATTGCCCTGACCATTGTTCCTCAGTTACATGGACTATGAGCTATTAAGTGAGTTCCCTTTGCCCGATTCTATTGCTAATACTGGAAGGGGAAGTGAAAACTGAGATTCAAAATTAAGTAATGAGCAGGGCATTTCTGATGACCAGACCAGGCCCAGTTTTCGTTCCCTACCCAGGCTGAACAATTCTGCCTATTTGTATGCACCGTTTACACCGTGGATAGTTTGTACTATGCCTGTTTGCCTGTGCTGTTCGTGGTTAACGGGAGGCTATCTGCCCAGCTTTCCTTAGCAGCACCGGTTTTCAGGCCGAGAAAACCATCGTCATTTTCACTCATTTTTTTGTTTAATTAACTTCCTTTCCTGATGTTTGTCCATTCCTGGTATGTGCGTCACCCTCCTCACCCAAGACTATGCTGAACAGGTCCGAAACTTGCAGAAGATAAAAGAGAAGCTTGAAATTGCGTTAGAAAAACACCAGGATTGTACGTATTTTTTTTCCTGCTTTTTTTCAATCTTCTTAGGGTTTAAATTTTTTTAAATGAAACAATAACGTGTGGATAAGTTTGTCCTTCATCATAACTCCAATCTTTGTAAGTGTACTTCTTAATCAGGCTGCTATAACATTTGTCTGATATTTATAAGAATACAGTTCCTATTTATGTTGCGTTATGGGCATGCGTCTTAGGAGAAGGTCATCGTGGGGATCAGCTTGTCTTCACACAGTTTATTGGCTGCCCTTCGGTTTTAGTAAATCGTGTGCCTGGCCCTTAGATCTAGATTAGGAGACTGGTTTGAGCTGTAGCTTCCTGCTGCTGGAGTCAGCAATGGGGGGGAGTCTTTAGCTGTCCTCAGTCCTCCAACAATGGGACGGTTTGTTTAGTCTGTGCTAACTCAGGTGTTCTCCTTTGCATTCAAGCCAAGAAAGATGCTAACAAGTAGAAAGTTATTTTCTGTTAATATAATATATACTAAAAATTTCTAAAGGAAAACAAAGTAAAAGAAAGTTTTTTTTTTGTTTTGCCAAGTTTTGATTTTTATTTTTAATTCTGAGAAAGTAGCAGTAATCATCACTTAGCAAAGACATGAGTGTTTTCTGGCAGCCTACTCAACTCATGTTCTGTCATTGCGCCATTGAAACAGTTACCTCTTGGCATCTTCCTCAATGTATATATGTGCCTATTATAAAAATAAAACAAAAAGGAAAAAAATAAAAAACACCAAAAAACAACACAACAACCCAGCAACAAAAAAAACCCAACTGTGGTCCAAAGATTCTGGGAAAGTTGAGATGGATCAGGTTTTTCCCAGTCTCATTATTCACTTATGTGACCTAGATCTTTTTTGTTAAGTGACAATTGTAATCACTGGGCTATTTGTCATGCCATTTCTGAAATGTTTCCATATCTCAAATAGAGCCTCTTTGTTAACAGCTTCAATGCGGAAGTTTCAAGAGCAGAATGAGACATTCCAAGCCAACAGAGCCAAAATGGCAGAAGGACTGGCTTTGGCATTAGCCAGAAAGGACCAGGTATTTTATATGTGATGCCCAAGACTGGTGGGAAGATTTCACTTTGTGCTGTGATTTCAAAAATCATGACATAAACCTGGTAGAAAATATTTACAGTCCCTGAGAGAAGGAATGCTATATGGAGTTGTAATCATGAAATGTGTCCAGAATGTGAGTGAATCGTTCTGACATTCTCTGTAGCTTTGTATAAGGGAGAAGGAAATCATGTGTCCTAATCTGATGTCATATCCCAAGAAAACAGTCTCTGTCCTCTAATAACCTGTCTCAAAGCCTAGACCCTAAACACGATAAATTGTAGAAAATGCTCTCAAGCTAACTAGCTTCCATGATGTACATAGTTCTTAACCTGCCTTCCCCAGTTTCGTAACCCCAGTGAGCTAGACAGAAAAGAACTCCTGTAATCTCACTAGAACCATTCATTGATAGAGGCTGGAATAAGAAAGGAAGATAGTACTTTTACTAGCTATTGTGATAATTATGAAGTATATTTCATTCGGTGGCATTTTAAGTTTAAGATAAACATCAAGATATGATAATCTTGATTTATTAAGACAGGGTCAATTTATTATGCTTCACCTAAGAAAATATATATTTCATCTACAATTGGTGGGTGGTTTTAAAGTGAATATCAGTCATCTGGGACATTTGCTAGCCAATACTTAGTGGGTAACTGTGGCATGAATGTATATAAATGAAGAAATCATCTAAAATTGGTAGATTCTGATTGTAGACAGTTGGAATGCGGTTATTTTTCCTCCTGTTCTGTGATTTGTGAATAAGGGGCATAATCCTTTTTCCTTTAGCTTATGCCTTATACCAGAGAGCATAAAACATACTGGTAAAATCAAGATAAGAACGAAAATAATGATCAGGGGCTGGTGAAGACTGTCCCCCTTAACTTCAGTAAATTAATTTCTAAACATCAGTTACAGAGTTACCAACTCAGTGGGTCCCAGCTACCCACTCCCAAGAAATAATAACAGTACTAACAGAAAAACACTTGGGAATAAACTGAAAAGCTACACCAGAACACCACATTACAGCTTTATTGGGTGTTCTACTTAGTAAAAATCTGCAGGCTTATATTTGTGTTCTAGAATTTTTTAAAAAATTCATTTTCTTCTCCTTTTAGGACTCTTGGCTTTCTTAGTACTAAGCCAACTTTATGGATTTTTTAAATTTGCTATTCCAGTTGGTTGCTTGCTTGTTTTTCAGGGGGAGTTAGGTTGTTTTGTTTTCTGAAAATCTTTATGTTACTGGTACTCTTCCATGGAAACTACTTTTTTTGTTGTTTTGTTTTAGGAATGGTCAGAAAAAATGGATCAGCTTGAAAAGGTTAGTTCCTCTCTTTTATTTTTGTCTCACTATGAATGTTGGCCTCTTCTTGGGGCTGAGAAAATGATTTCTCCCATACCCAGTGTACAGATTGCTCTACCCGCTCTTGGCCTTGAGGTCCTGGATAATTAGACACTGACTTGAAAAGCTCATGTGTTCTCCTTTCTGGATGGGCTTGCTAGATATCTTTTGTTTTCCCCTCCCAAGATCCTCTCCACTCCCTTTCTCCATGTACCTGAAGGCTGTTAGAAACTGCATCAGTGGGGCTCCATGCCCTCTGGCTTCCGATTGGGTTCTGCCAGTGGGGAACTCCAAAAGAACAATGGGCAGAAGAGAGTGGTCGGAATGTTTATTCCCCCGGCCTTCTCCCTGTGCCATCCCTTCAGGTTGGTTGTATCCCGTGGCCAAAGGTCACAGCTTCAGTTGAATGTCCCTGGGTTTCTTGGAACCTCCTCATCCCTTTGCCCCTTCATGCCCAGCTGCTACTAGCACATTATCTCTTTGGGTTTTCTTATCCCACCCACAGCTTTGAAAAGTCCCTTTATTAAACTCTTCTCAAAATACTCCATTTGAGACTGCCATCTGTTTCCGACTGGGGCCCTAATTGGCACTGTGGTAACTTTAAGAATACTTTCTGAGGAGGCAGTGAGAAGGAGGGCATTTTTCAAGGCTCAGCATTAAGCAGATAAGAGCACTTCTTGACTAACCACAGTTGAGGAGAATTGACTACTCTAGCATCATAGCTTGTGTAACACTATGTAGGTGCTTAATGTAATGTATTCCTGGCTCCCAAACACGAACAGGAAGATGAAATTTCAAGCCTACAGTTAGAAAAACATTTTAATTTCAAAGTCAACCCCCTCAGCCCAAATTATATGCTGCTACCTATTCATTTTTTTGTTTTCATTGAATCCTCCTACATTATTCTTCATGGTAGAAAAATTATTTCTTAGATTGATTTATTCAGTTGCACAATATATTTACTGTTTATTTTATTAAACAGGTGAGTTTTATTGTTGCTGCATTCTTGGGAGAAAATGCCAAGTTAAACCAGCAATTCTCTGTTTGCTCTGTAGAAATCTGTTATCAAGCCATCAGTTAAACAGTGCTTGACTGTAGAGCCTGGGTGGCTCAGTCAGTTAAGCGTCCGACTTCAGCTCAGGTCATGAGCTTATAGTTCATGGGTTCAAGCCCTGCATCAGGCTCTGTGCTGACAGCTCAGAGCCTGGAGCCTGCTTCAGATTCCATGTCTGTCTGTCTCTCTCTCTCTGTCTCTCCCCCACTCACACTCTGTCTCTTCTCTGTCTCAAAAATAAATGAACACTAAAAAATAAATTAATTTTTAAAAATGGCCATATTTATGTAAGGAAATAATTATGGAAAAGTCAAGCTATTTCCCAAAGAAACTTGCACTTTAAAAAAAATCTGAGAGTGGCTCACTTGGTTGAGCGGCTGACTCTTGATCTCAGTTCAGGTCACGACCTCACAGTTTGTGGGATCAAACCCCACATTGGGCTCTGAGCTGACAGCACGGAGCCTCCTTGGGATTCTCTTTCTCAAAATAAAGAAACATTAAAAAAATCTGGGGCGCCTAGGTGGTTAAGTCAGTTAAGCATCTGACTTCTGCCCAGGTCATGATCTCATGGTTCATCGGTTCGAGCCCCACACTGGGCTCTGTGCTGACAGCTCAGAGTCTGGAGCCTGCCTCAGATTCTGTGTCTCTGTCTCTCTTTCTCTGCCCCTCCCCTGGTTGTTCACTCGCTCGCTTGCTCTCTTTCTCTCTCTTTCAAAAATAAATAAACATTAAAAAATAATCTGAATATGGTATTAATGATAGTCTTCTTAAATATAGAGGTATGGATTAGGTTAAAGTTTTAAATTCTGAAGATTGTAGCAGTTGAAATTCTCAATGATATATTTTAAAATTATGGTATAGGGGGATACATGTAGGACTGAACTAAATAAAACCTACTTCTGCTTATTGAGGTGACCCCCCCCACCAACTTCCCCGCCCAAAGGAGGGATTGAGAAGTATTTTAGACCCAGAAAGAGCAATGAGACATCTATATAGGTCTTTGAAGCCTGTAATTTTTGGAAATGTTATTTTTAGACTGTTTTGATTTCTTTTCAATCAGGAATTGGAAACTGCAGCGGCCGGGTTTGTCCTTAAGAGAATCTATCTTGGGAAGCTGTCATTAGTAGCTTGTAACCTGCTGACCCCAATCACAGTCATGTCTAACTTCCGTTGACGTCCTCACTGAAATTGCTGACATCAGTTCCACTTAAGTGCATCTCATTTTTTCAGGGTGGTCTGTCTCCCTTCAGTTATTTATGCCACTCAGCCAGTTCAGTGTGTCACCGAGAACAGATGTGTAACATGCGTGTCTGGAATTTCTGGTCAAACTTAAGAACTTTAAAGTGTTCAGTAATGGTTGCTCTTATTCTCCTTATTCACAGCCGTCATTTAAAACATTTATTTTTGGGGGGCACCTGTCAGACTCAGTAGAGCACACGGTTCTGGATCTCAGGCTCAGGGTCATGAGATTAGCCCCATATTTACTATAAAGATTATTTAAAAAAAATAAAACAATTTTTTTTAAAGACTCATTTTTTAACTTAAATTTGTAGATAAGGCTATTTTGGTCATATCACTGTAGAGCTTCCATTATCTACAGTTATCTACTGATGAGATTTTTTTTTAAATGATTTTCATTTATTAAGGATTTTGCTTGGGGATGCCTGGCCGGCTCTATCGGTGGAGGGTGTGACTTTTCATCTTGGAGTCATGAGTTCAAGCTCCATGTTGGGTATAGAGAATATCCATTCTTAAAAAAAATCTTTAAAAAAAAAAAAAAGAATTCTGCTTCTATAATATGGATTTCTGGTGTCTTGATTATCTAAGATGATGTCTTCTTCCTCTAAATAGGAGAAAAGGTTTCTGACGGCTCAGTTACAGGAAATAAAGAACCAGAGTTTGAATCTTTTCCAAAGGAGGGATGAAATGGATGAATTAGAGGGGTTCCAGCAGCAGGAACTAAGTAAAGTAAAGCACATGGTATGCATTTTTGTTTTTATAGCTAAATACTGAATGGATGATTAATTACTTTGATTTTACTAGTCCTCACTCTCTAATGGCTGAGAAACATACCCTCGTAAGTCTTTGATGTTAATCATATTTGTATGTTTTTCACCTTATTATAGTGGGAAGGTTCTGTTTGAAATGTTTTTCCTTTTCCTTTTCTTTCTTTTTTGCTACTGGGAATTTTAAGTCCCCTTATCAGCTCACAAAAATATTATAAAAGTTTGACTTTTTGTCCCTATTTTAAAAAATATGTTTTAGTAGTATTTCTTGGTAGTGGCCCAGTAAACCTTTATATCTTTCTGTCAGCTTTTAAAAAAAGAAGAGAGTCTGGGGAAAATGGAGCAAGAGTTGGAGGCACGAACCAGAGAGCTTACTCACGCCCAGGAGGAGTTAATGACCTCCAATCAGATGTCATCAGACTTAAGCCGGAAGCTAGAAGAATTGCAGAGACACTACTCAGCGCTGGAAGAACAGAGGTTCTTGCTTGGTCTGTGGGGCCCAAGGGAAGCGGTGTTAGTGTAGCTCTGGCTACAGCTTGCCTGCCTGTCCCCACTGCTCCTTGCACCACTTTCTGATCTCAGTTCTGGCAAAGGTTTCTGGATTGTCCTTAACCAGCCCAGGGCTCGGGACCCTCTGCCTCCCCCACCCATAACCTTTACTCCCCTTCACATGCCTGAGCTCAGCTTCCAAGCCTGCCAAGCAATTCAGTATGTTTTTGTTTCTAAGCTATTGAGTAACCGAAGGCAGATTGGGATTTTTTGTTTAAAGCTGGGTGGAATTCTTCTCTTTGGGCTTCTGCTTCAGAAAGAGCCAAGGAGTCTTCTCCATTGATAGTCTTCACGTGGCTAACGTTTGCAGCCCTGACATATAAAGAGCCATCTGTATTTTTCCTGTAGGAGAGTGTCCTTTAGATGAGATTTCCAAATGTGTTTATTGTCTGCTTTCTTTCAATGAAGAGATCATGTGACAGCAGCTAAAACAGGTGCAGAAAGTAAGATCGCAGCCCTGGAGCAAAAGGAACAAGAGCTCCAAGCATCCATTCAGCAGCTTTCCGTGGAATTGCAGAAAGTAAGTAGAGTGCTAGGAGTGGATCCAGGTTGTTAGGATTCAAGAATGGGGTAGAAACTGAATCGGTCAGAAATTTCAGTCTCAAGAGTGGTTGCTAAAACTGTTCTTTCTCATGCTGTCTGCATTGGCCTACTTCCTGGCCTGGCCAAGGTACATTCCCATGGAAGTGGCCACATGGCTAAGCAAAGTTTGCTTATCAGAAGAGGTCAGTATTGTCCTGGCAGGAATTCTCAAACCGCACCATTTGATCTGCTCTCATTTGTCTTAAAGTACCACATGGTGGACCCCAAGCGTAAGAAAATGTAACCACCATGGTTGATGGGCCCAATCCAGTTTGTTCAGACTGATCATCATTACATTCCATTTGCTCATTTGACCAACACTTATCTTCCTCCTATTACAGGTGTGTGCTAAGCTTTGCGACTATAAAGAAGAATAAAAAATACTATTATTGGCTGTAGAGTAGTATTTCTCAGTGGTATGTTTCTTCTCACCATTTTGAATAGAATAACTATATGATTATCCCTTGCATTGCAGGACATTTAGTTTTTCTGGCCCCTGCGTTCTTAATGCCAGCAGCATCCTTCAGGCATTGACAACCCAGCCCTTCCCATCATTTGACAGAACATCCCCCTGGCAGGTGGCACCACAGACTCTACCCTCATCGCTTGAGAACTGCTCATCTCAAGTGCAACAAAGTCTTAACAGCATCTATTTGTATAAATAGGAATCTTAGCATACCTTCAGATACTCAGATGGAACCTGAGAGAGGTTATATACTTTGTTCAAGAATTCAAAACCAAGTCACAATTAAGTGGCAAAGCTGGATTCTGACCCAAGTCTTATTCCAAAACTCACACTTGTGCTACTGGACTTTGTTGCCTCACAATGAAGATCACCCAGTAGGCAGACCTTACATAAACGAATGAGTGTGTTACAAGGTCTCTACCCTCAGTGAACTGAAAATCTAGACACTTAGTGTTTTCTCTCAGGGACTTACAGTTTCATTATAGAACTCAAACCTCCTGTGACCACAAGAAAAGAAATTCTTAACTCAGCAAGTCCCAAATAAGTGACATAGATTTTTAATGCAAAAGATATGCCATAGGGATAGTGTGCGTTTCCAGCGCAGGAGTCAAGGAACTCCTCCTGGAGGAACTGGAATTTCAGAGATGTGTAGTACAGCAGGAGGCACAGAAAGCAGAAGGGCACAGAACATAGGGCAGTAGGGGAGATAACACACAAATTTTGGGATTCAAGAGACCCTTTGGTATCAGTTAGAACCATCCGTCCACTTCAAGGCCTCCTGGGTGGCTCAGTTGGTTGAGCATCTGTCTTTGGCTGAGGTCATGATCTCACACTTTGTGAGTTCAGGTGTGGGCTCTGTACTGATAGCTTAGAGTCTGGAGCCTGCTTAGGATTTTGTGTCTCTCTCTGTTCCTCCCCTACACGTGTTGTCTCTCTTCCTCTCTCAAAAATAAATGAACATTAAAAAAAAACACCATCCATCCATTTCATAATTGGAAAAACTAATTTTCTAGACTGTGGTTACGCTAATAAGGTCCCTCATTCTTTCTAAAAATATGATCTGAACCTTACTATATGTCAAGTTTAATGCTCTGTGCTGAGTGTTAGAAATACTGTGGTGAGCAGGGGCGCCTGATTGGCTCAGTCTGTAGAACGTGTGGCTCTTGATCTCGGGGTTGTGGGTTCATACCCCATGAAGGGTGTAGAGATTACTTAAAAATAAAATCTTTAAAAAAAAAGGAAACTCTGGTGAGCAAGACAGACACCGCACTTGCCTTTGTGGAACCTCTAGAGGGGAAGTCAGTTGTTAATCAGTAATCACATAAATATATAATTACAAACCATGATGGGTGCTGTGATGCAAAACTATAGGATATTGTGGGATCCTTCAATGGCATCAGATCAAATCTAGCCTCGGGGATCAATGAGCACTTCCTTTGAGGAAATAACACTTGAGCTGCAGAAGGGGAGGGACAGTGGGAGAGAATTTTAAGCAAGGAGCAGTATGAACCATAAACCCAGGAACCTTGAGGCAGGAGAAGGATTAGCACATTCAGAGAACTGGAAGAAAGTACACACAGTGAGAGAAGATTGGATTGATTTAGGAGATGTTGGGTGGGCATCCAGTTAGGAAGCTCTGGCACCTGTTCAGGCACAAGATGGTGGCTTCGACGAGAGTGGTGGTGAAGAGAATGGAGTAGACAGATTTTATGAAACGGTGAGGAGACTGACCCACTTGCTACTGCAATGGATGTAGAAGAGGAGCAAGAGAAAAGGAAGGTTTGGTGATGGGTTTGGGTTTCTGGATTGATAGGGTCAGTCATTGGGCTAAGAGCACCAGAGGAAGGACAGTTTTATCATGAAGATCACAAAGTCCATTGTTTTGTTGTCTTTATCATTATTGAATAGATGTAACACTTATAAATACAAGTAAGGTAGGGAGTAGACCATCTATGCAGCTAACCCCCAGGTTAAAAAGAGTAATGGGTTTATCTTTGAGGTTCCCCATGTGCTATGCACTGTTCCATCCCATTCCTTCTTTTTTTAATTTAATTTATTTTGAAAGAAACAGAGACAGAGTGAGCAAGGGAGGGGCAGAGAGGAGTGGCAGGATCCCAAGCAGGCTCTGCGCTGTCAGTGCAGACCCCGATGTGGGGTTCAAACCCCCAAAGTGAGATCATGACCTCAGCCAAGATCAAGAGTCGGATGCTTAACCGACTGAACCACCTGGATGCTCCTCCCTTTTCTAAGTAAACACTATCTGGAAACTTCTGTATCCTTACTTTTGCTTTATAATTTTTCCATTATTTTATCTCTTAGTATCTTCTTTGGTTTTTCATGCTTGTTAAAATGCATAAATCATGCTATAGGTATTCTTCTAAACCGTGCTTTTTGTGCTCCACATTGTATTCCTAAAAAACATTCATATGGATACATGCAGCTATAACTTGCTCTGTCCTCAACTATGTAGTATGAAGTTACCAAAATTTATCCAGCCTATTGACAGTCAACACTGGGTATTTCTGGTCTTTTGCTATTACATGCCAGGCTGCTATGGTCTTTTATCTCCCTGTGCAGGTTACTCTAGGGTATATTTAAGATGTGGAAAGTTTGGGGGTTCCTGGCTGACTCAGTCAGTGGAACATGCCACACATTGTGTGTAGAGATTACTTCAGAATAAAATCTTAAGGGGCTCCTGGGTCGCTTATTTGACTTCAGGTCATGGTCTCACAGTTTATGAGTTTGAGCCCCTCGTGGGAATCTCTCTGCCCCTCCCTCACTTGTGTACTCTCTCAAAAAAAAAAAAAATAAATAAAAATAAATGAAAATTTTTTTTTAAAAAGATGTATACTTTCTCAGTTTCACTGGATTATGGCTAGTTTCCCCCCATACTAGTTGCAGTAGTTCACAGCTCCCGCCAGCCCTGTGGAAGAGCTTGCTGGGTGCTCCTCCTCCCTTGCCAACGGAAGGCTCTACCCGACATTTACGTTCTGCCGGTCTAGTACGTACGGAATGTTATCCCACCGTGATCTTAATTTGCTTTTCCCGTATTACTAATGAAGCTGAGCATCTTTTCATGCTTATTGGTCGTTTGTGCTCTTCTGTGAAGTACTGGTTCCTTTCCCATTTTTCTCCTGCATTTTCTTTTTCTAATTGATTGTAGAAATTATTTATATCCTGGCTGCCATACCCCTATGTCAGTTATATGGGTTGAAAATGTCTTCTCCCAATTCTTGCCTTGTCTTCACAGCCTTTTGGTCCCTTTTGGTAAAAATATGCTCTTAATTTTAGGTTAGTTGAATTTGTTCTTTTCCCTTAAGATTACACTTTTGTTGGGGCACCTGGGTGGCTCAGTTGGTTAAGCGTCCAACTTCAGCTCAGGTCGTGATCTCACGGTTCGTGGGTTTGAGCCCCGCATCGGGTGTTGTGCTGACAAGCTCAGAGCCTGGAGCCTGCTTCTGATTCTGCGTCTCCCTGTTTCTCTGTTTCTCTCCCATTCATCCTCTCTCTCTCTCTCTCTCTCAAAAATAAATTTAAAAAAATAATAAAAGTTGGAAAAATAAGATTACAGTTTTGCTTTTTTATTTTTATTTATTTTTTAAAAATGGTTCCCCCTTCAGTGGGATTCCCATTTTATTTATTTTTTCATTTTTTTAAGTAATCTCTACACCCAGCATCAGGCTCAAACTCAACCCCCAGATCACGAGTCACATGCTTTACTTGCTGAGCCAGCCAGGTGCTTTTGCTCTTTAAAAATAATGCTGTTTTCCTATATTATTAATGTCACTTTCCTGTATTATTTTATAGGAAGTTTTATAGTTTTGCTTTTTATAGTCAAAGCTTTAATATGCCTAAACTGTGATTGTGGTTTGAGAACAGGATCTCTCTCTTTAAAAAAAAAAATTGATACCATGTATTGAAAAGTCTGTTCTTTTCTCACTGATCTGCCATGTCAGCTTTGTCCCAGTTCAGGTTTCCATGTGCGCATGGAACTGTCGGGCGACTGTGGTCTTTGTGCAGTAGGACACATCGCCTTATCAGCTGTGCTGTTAGGACAAGTCCTGGTGCGTGGAAAGGCGACTCTCCTCACCTAATTCTTTTTTTACCAGTATCATGAACATTCTTGGCCCATTGCTCTTCCACAGAACAGCTTGTCAGAGTCCTCAGAAAAGTCTTTGCTATATTGATTGGATTGCATTGAATCTGTAGATCCATTTGGAGAGCAATGATTACTTTATGATGTGAGTTGTTTTTTTTTCCCCAAGAACATGGTCCATCTTTTCAGGTATTCAGTGTTGCTTTTTTTTTTTTTTTTTAATGACCCTCTATAAGGTTCTGTGATTTTTCTTCATAAAAGTTTGTTAATTGTCAAATTTATTCCTAGGTACTTCAATTTTTGTATACCAATTTTAAATTGTGCCATTTAAAAAATTACTTTTTATAGGAGTGCGTGGGTGGCTCAGTCGGGTAACTTTTGGTTTTGGCTCAAGTCATTATCTCAGTTCATGAGTTCAAGCCCTGCACCAAACTCTCCTGACAGCATGGAGCCTGCTTGGGATTCTCTCCCTTGCTCTCTGCTCCTCCCTTATTCATATTCTCTCTCTCTCTACCTCTCTCTCTCTCTCTCAAAACAAATAAACTTTAAAAATATTTATTAAAAAGTTACTTTTTGTATTTGTTGCTGGCATATATAAATATTAGTATTTTTATATATTGATTATTTTGAACAGTGAACTCCTATTAAGCT